>NC_058133.1:51494020-51645192 GCF_016433145.1 Gracilinanus agilis
TCCCTCTGTCTCTGTCTCTGTCCCTCTGTCTCTCTGACTCTCTGCCTCTCTCTGTCTTTGTCTCTGTCTCTGTCTCTCTGTCTCTGTCTCTCTCTCTCTCTCTCTCTCTCTCTCTCTCTCTCTCTCTCTCTCTCTCTCTCTCTCTCTGTCTCTCTGTAACAATTCCATGTCCTCTAAGAGAAAGCATTGCAAAATGTTGGGCAAAATAAAATGGTGTTATTACTATAGAGTTATTATTTGTGGAATTGGACCTGTGTCCCTGCATCAATTTTTTCTCTCCATTTGTTGGAATCAACTGAACATTCATATATTATCACTGTAGTTTTGCTATTGATCAGACTGAAACAAAAATCATCTGTGAAGTTTCCTGTCTAGTGAGCCCAAATGGTAGTGTTTCATGTATTTCAAGGAATTCACAAATGTACTCACTTTGAAATATCTTTGTTCATTATCTTGATTGCACAGCTCTTTTTTGACACAACAATTAAATAGAGTTTCAGAACCTGGAAAACTCCTTAGCCTAACACTCAATGTATTCTCTGCATCTGTTTTTCTGAAAGAAAAAAGAAGACATGAAGGAGGGCACCATGGGTGACTTTGGATGATTTCTGTTCAATACATATCTAGCTAATAGATGATAGTGTCACTCATGGCATTCAACACAAAATTATTCATTTTAATGAACACAGCAATTTTCTCATCAGAGATGTGGGAGAAAATTATGAGAGGTGTGAAAATCTCTCTGCTGTCATTTTGAAAATATAAAACTTTTCATTGCTCATGTGCAGATTCAGAGGCAGCACCAAATGTGTCTCTCAAATATAACATATAGCCATCAAAGCCAACCAGTGTCTACATATATTTATTGTATGGTGCATACTATTTATAGGTTCAGCAAAAAAAAATCTCTTTAACAAACATATTTTTGATATGTTGTGACATATGTTTGAAAGTTTCATATTAAAAAAGTTGAGATTAAGTATGGAAATAATATATACTTAGTTTTCATCATACTGTATAAGGTTTACACATTATATTTAGCAAAATATTTTATTATGAAGCATAAAAAGTTGAGTTTGCACAATAAATATTTTATGACAGCTCATAAAACTGTTATTATAATTTGTATTTCAGAAACACAATAGAATCATTTCATAAGAATATTTATGTGAAGACAATTTGGCCATGATTTTTAGCTTAAAATGCAGAGGGGTTTGGTTAATAAATCAATTTTGCACCACATCATGCATACCTGATCTTCATTCTTAATGGCCCTTCATAAAGTCAGCATTTAAACTCTTATCCCACATAGGTAAATTTGATTTACTAGTCTGTGGACTCTGATTGTCATGGGGAAGTGTTTACAGAGATTTTTGCAGTCCTAAAATTGCCTCCAATTTCCTTGTACTTATTGTAAAGAGAAGGCTGGGAATACAGATTGTCTAAATATTTGGCTAATCTTGGGATGCTCTATAGCTATATATTTATGACATCCAGATAAATCTGAGATATCATTAATTCACTATTGGTAACTCAACAAGGAATAATTTGCTTGGATGTAATGATATCTAAAAGAAGTTATTATGATAATAAGAAAGGTCTGTTGATCTATATTCCAATATTTAAACAATAGTGAGATTCGTTGGCCATCTGAAGATGCTGTTGAGGATTTATAGATCAAAATTACATATGAAAATAATCAAGTCTATCTGTGATAATATCTTTTTGAAATTGCTTTTAAGAATTGTGGGGGAAATTTTTGGCGCTATTGTAAACCAATCTCAGAGTTCTATCTAAATTCAGAAGTCCTTTCAAAGCAAAACTTAGGGAATTAGTTGGGCATGGGTGAAACCACTATACTCAATGCCTCGTTTCTGGACTCTCAAGGGTTAATTGCAAAGACACTGGAGTGTTCTTTGTATCATAGGATCTTCACAAAAATCATTCAATATTAAAACACTAATAGTGTCATTTGGCCCATAGTTCCTTTGTGCTTTAATAGACATTCTCTTTTGAAGAACATATTCATTAACTTGAGTTTTGTGATAGATTAAGGTCTAACTAAGGGGAAGAATATATTTATTAATTAATTTGAGTTTTAAAGTTTTTGAAGTCAGATAATAGAGATAGTGCCCAGGAAAGAATGCTTGTTGTAAATTCATATAACTTAGATCCCAAATCTACTTCTGCTTCTATCTCCCCATATGATTTTGTGTGATTCACATCATGTTTATGGGTCTTAATTTTCTTATATGTAAAATAAGAGATTTGGGTTACAAAGCTTCTGAGATCCCTCTGAGTTGGAAGACATGTGAATCTCAACTTCCTAGTGGAGGGAAGATGCCCATAAATTAAGAACTTCTTCTTGTGTCCTATCATTACTTACACATTTGAATTTTTGCTAATGAAGAGGAATGAAATGGAAGGGAAAGGGCACTGCGTTCGTAAGCAGTGAGATGGTGTAGCTGGTGGAACACTGGGATTGGAGTGTTCAAATCTGACCTGAGTTCAAATCTGCCCACAGGTCCTTACTAGCTGTATGATGCCAGACAATTGATTTAACCTCTATTTGCCTTAGTTTCATCAGTTATAAAATGGAGACAATAATAGTACCTACCTCCCAGGGTTTTTCTGAGGATCAAATAAGATACTAATTGTAAAGAATCTGGAACATAGTAAGTGTTATATAATATTAGCAATTATTATCATTTATAAAATGTCTAGCACATAGTAAGTACTATTTAAACACATAATATCTTTATTTGACAACTTCAATAAACAGATTGATATATGGAGGAATATATATCATTTTTATACCTTATCCATATATTTTTAAAACCCCTACCTTCCAACTTAGAATCAGTACTCTGTATTGGATCCAAGGCAGAAGAGTGGTAAGGGTTAGGCACTGGGGGTTAAGTGACTTGTCCAGGGTCACACAGCTGGGCAGTGACTGAGGTCAGATTTGAACCTAAGACCTCCCATCTCTAGGCTTGGCTCTCATATTTAGAAGTATGTCTTCTCTTTCCCTCTAAGGGCTAGCCTTTTTGCCCAGTAAGAAAAGGAGGTGCTTTTTGGGGGAAACAATTCAATAAAATGAACCACTTAAACTTCCACTTAATCAATAAGGTCACTACGTGAAAAGCATTCTGAATTCAGAAATTAAGACCTGAGAACAAATCTGAGTTCTGCTACTAAATAATACCTGAATGGCCTTTATGCAAGTCAGCCCCTCTGAACTTCTTAATTCATTATATTGAATCACTGATATCATAAAGGTAGTACATTATTAAACTTGTTGTCAAGAAGACCTAAGTTCAAATACTTTCTCAGACACTCACTACCTGTGTGAACTTGGGCAAGTCCTTTGGCCTCTATTGCCTTGGCTTCCTCATCTGTACAATGGAGAAAGGGCAGCTAGATGGTGTGAAATGGGATTGGAATTAGGAAGATTCATCTTTATGAATTCAAGTCTGAACTTAGACACTTATTAACTGTGTGACCCTGGGCAAGTCACTTAAACTTATTTGCCTCATTTTCCTTACCTGTAAATAAGTTAGAGAAGGATATGTCAAATTACTCCAGCATCTTGTCAGAAAATCCCCAAGTGGGATCATGAAGAGTTTGATACAACTGATAAACTACTGAACAGCAACAATGGAGGAAAAAAAAGCACCTGTCTTAGCATTGTTCTGATGATAAAGAGAAATATTATTTGCTAAGCTGTTTTTGAATTTGAAAGTGTTATCTAAAAAGCTATCAATGATTATGATTGCATATGATGAGATATCCAATTCCATATTTAAATCTGGGACTTACTAAATATTTCTTAAATTTCTAGCATTGACAAGTGCCTATGATGAATCTTGAGTTTGAATTTTGACTCGTTATTTTCTTACTACTTTGGTGACCTTCAGTCATTCATTTTTCCTTTTGCAACCTTCAGATTTCTCATCTATGCAATGGACTCAGACTAATTAATCACTAATTTTTCTTGCAACCCCAAATCCTAGCTATGATTTTCTAGACTTCTTATTTCATACATGTCTGTCTTGTTTCCTTAATTAAATGGCATACTTTTCAAGGAAAAAAAAACTGGGTTGGGATTTTCATGTCTATCATTCTTGTTAGCTATTATTGTAAGGTATAATAGTATAAATAGCAGCACTCAGTAAAAATCTACTAATGTTTCCCCCATTTCTGTCTCAATATTTTGCTAAAAACATAGAACACAATTCCTCCACTTTTGTGCATGGTAGCTCTCCCTGAACCCTACTGTTGAATCTTGGTAACTTAGAAGTCTTACATTGAATTGATCTGAATGAAAACAGGATATTTGTTGATTATGAATTGATTTTTGGAACTTTGCATACAGAGAACCTTAAAGATCAAGAGCAGACTTTCCCAATGGTTCTTGTCCTTGTCTGACACAACAGTATAGTCTGGGGATTGTGCTCAACCCTCTTCTGGCCGTAGCCCTCTTTCTGGTTCTGACTTTACAACCTATGGGAAATAAAAGAAAGAAAAAGGTTGAGAGTGTCCAGAGGAGAGCCACAAGGATATTTAAACTATTTAAGTAATAACTATGAAACAAGGTTAGAGGAAGTGGGAATTATTTAGCCTGAAGAAAAGAAGACTGAAGAAAAACTTAATAATGGTTTTCCAGCGCATGAGGTCTTGCATAGGTGATAGAAACGAGCTCTTCTTTACCTTTTCTCTTGATGACAGGTAATGAAAATTCAGATTTAAGTATGAGGGATAGGGATGAAAGCTTCTTAGTATCAGGGAGAAAGGGTATGTCCTATTTATATTTTTATCTCCCTTAGTGTCTAGTGTATTGAACTGAAGAGAGAAGGGGATCATTAATTATTAATAAATGCCTGTGGAAGGAATTTTTCAGAAATATTAATAATATTCAGCATTTATATAGTGCTTTAATGTTTTCAAATCACACTGGTTACCTAAGTTATTTCATTTGATCCTTCCTAATTCTGTGAGGAAGGTTCTATATTCATCCCTAATTTATAGATCAGAAAATTGAGGTGAACAGATGCTACCTTACTTGCCCAGAGTAATACAGATACTAACTGTTTTTGCTAAGACTTGAACTCATATTTTCCTGACTTCAGGTCCAAAAATATCCTCCTTTATCTACTACATGAATGATAAGGAAGAATAAAGAAAAAACATCAGAGGAACTTTTTTGGAAAGCATGTGAGGATGTCACCTGAGAGTTTAATTAAAATATGAAGGTCCAGTTAACCTGAGAGGAATTAGGCTTATTTTGCTTAGTTTCTTTGGGCAGAAATGGAAACAAAAGGTGGGATCAGTAAAAAACAAACTTAGAATGAATTGATCTCTTTTACAATATAAATTTCCTGAAGGCAGGAATTATTTGCTTCTGCGTTTTTTCCTAGTGTTTATCATTGTTCCTCAGTACAATACATAATATGTTTAATAAATGCATATTGAATGATTTACTAATTTGAGGAGGAAAAAATCCTTGCCATCAGTCCTTTCTAAGAGTGAGATGTCTTGCTTTGAAAGATAGTATTGAGGGAAGTTGAGTAGCTCAATGGATTGAGAGCCACGTCTAGAGATGGGAGGTCCTGGGTTCAAATCTGGCCTCAGACACTTCCTAGTTGTGAGAACCTGGGCAAGGCACTTAACCCCCATTACCTAATTCTTACCACTCTTCTGCCTTGGAACCGATAATTGGTTCTAAGATGGAAGGGTAAGGGTTTTAAAAAAGAAAGATAATTTGGTGACTTAGAGGGGTATCTACCCCAGGCATGTGAAGACTTACTTGCTTGTCAGAAGAGGCAGATGGGAATAGTTTGTTCCAAAGGCCATGAAGGGAGGGCAGAAGCAGTGCTGTAGAGTTCTTAGAGCTTGGTTAGACATGGAAGCAGCCAGAGTCATTCAATATATCCCAAGCTATCACCAGGCATCTGGACTTTATCTTGTCACAGGACTTCAATGACTGGAAGAAAGAGTGATGTGAAGATTTTGCATAATTCTGCCTCACTTAAATCCAGTTTTTGCTGGAATGAAAAGAGTGCATCCTCAGTGATATCATTTTGGCCCCCTTTGAGAAGAAAGTGCAAAAGCAAACAAATAACTTTGTACAAACTAATTTTATCTCCCACAGTTATTAAATTTAGGCTTTTGGAAATGTTATCTGGTTGTCCTCTGTATTTGGAAAGCTTTCCCCTCCTGATCTCTTCCTCTTTGCTACCCTGGTGTTCTTCAAGCCCCAGATAAACTCATACCTTCTATAGGAAGACTTTACCAATCTCTCTTAATCCTAGTGCTTTCCTTCTGATAAGTATTTCATATCTATCTTGTATATTGTATGTAGTTTGCATAAACGTAGGTACTAGAATATTCTCTCTCACATTAAATTATGAGTACTTTGAGGGAAGAGATTTTCTTTTGCTATTGTTTGTATCTTCAGTATTTATCAAAGTACCTGGCCCATTGTAGGTGTTTAATAAATGTTTATTGAATGAATGAATAACCATCTGTTTGAGAGAAGAGAAATAGAATTCTATTCTTTCCCCAACTCAGTTGGCAATATATTCACAGAAAACTCAAAGTAATCACCAGAGAAATGAATAAATACATACAAAAAGGGTTCCACAGACTTCATCAGACTGTGAAAGGGGTCCATTATAATACAGATATATACCTGAAGGTCAAGAATCCCTGAAAAACAGCTTTCCATATGTGAGCTATCATGATTCAACCTTCAGTGTGGTCATAATTGGAAACTTTATAAGTATGTTATTTATATCTTCATCTAAGTTATTAATTAAAATATCATGCAGTGCACAATTCATAGATCCAGTGAATTCAGGGAACTTTAAAATTGCCTGTGTAATTCTGGTATTAATGTGAACTTAAACAATTAAAACTGTACACACTATTATACAGTTCACAAATTGAGAAAATTTGTATATTTCGGATGTATCTCTCATGTTAACCTTGGCCTTGGAATTCAAGATGGTCTACTAGATAGATTGTGGACTCATATGGAAAAACTTAATTGCACATTTTACTTCAATATCTCCATTTTCTTCTTTGTAAAATGATAGGTTAGACAGATAACTATAGGATCCCTTCCACTTTTAGAGACCTTCAAGGACCAACATGAATGGGTTATGCTTCTATAATCTTTGAATCTTCAAGCTCCGTTTTATCGTTTCTTTACTTGGGTATATGTCTTAGTCTTCTGATGAATTTTAAATCATTTATAAGTATAAACAAAGCATTGTTATTATTTTTTCTTCTCTATCATCATGGTTTATGCTTAGTACTTTTAGGAATATTCTTTCTGTCTGTCTGGCTATCTATCTATCTATCTATCTATCTATCTATCTATCTATCTATCTANGTCTGTCTGGCTATCTATCTATCTATCTATCTATCTATCTATCTATCTATCTATCTATCTACTATTCATCTATATTATTTACTTATTTATCATTTTAGTAATTCATTTGTCTATTTATGAATTTGTACATTCATTTGTCACACGTTTGTTTATCTGTCTGGCCTATTTGCTTTTTTAATTGAGTGAAATATTAATTTTGATTTTTTATCTAGATTTGATGCTTCTTATGGTAGCTTTTCTGGAATTTCTAACTCTAGAATTAGTATAAAAGAATTAAAAATAATGGCTAAAATTTATAGTACCTATCATGAATCAGATACTGTACTCAGTTATGGACAACTATTAATTCATTTGATGCTCACAACTACTCTGCAATAATAGCAACAGGTACTATTATCCATATTTTACAGATGAGACAAAATTGACTTGCTCAAAGTCACACAACTAGTAAATGGTCTGAGACTGGATTTGAACTCAAGTCTTCCTGACACTTTTCTGGCACTATTTCTAGTGAGTCACTAATAAAATTCAATCTCTGCCCTAAACAGCATATATTATGTTAGGGTAGAAGATCTAAGATGAGTATTCAAATAATTATACTATGATTATAAAGTACATAGGAAACTGAAGTGGTGCCTACTTGACAAGACTACTTCTGTTGTTGTAAGTGGGCTTGGATCTTGAACCTGCATTCAAATCCTATAATACCTTGGTAACTCTAAGTTAGTTACTTAATCTTTCTATACCTCAGTTTCCTCATCTGTGAGAATAAGGACTTGGATTTGATAGCCTCTATGGTCCCTACTGTGCAGTTAGAAGGCATAGAGGATAAAGTGCCAAAACTAGAGCTAAGAAGACCTGAGTTTAAAACTGGCCTCAGATACTTACTTACTAGCTATGTCACCTTTGGCAAGTCACTTAACACTATTTGTTTCTTCATTTGTAAAATGAGCTGAAGAAGTGAATGGTCATCTGCTCTTTGAGGGAGAGGGCTATTTGATTTTTGTCTCTGCATCTCTAGCACCTAGTTCAATGCCTCACACATAATAGGATCTTATTAAAGGCTCATTGATTTAAATCTGATGGATTAAGAGAAATTTAATCATTAAAAAGAGAAAATATGAACTGTGTATTTGTAGTCAACTTATATTATCTTGGTCCTTCATTTAATGAAAATAGATTGCCTTTCTCATAATAGTATTTGATAAGAAATATTAATGACAAAGTTTTCCCTTCATGAGCTATGATCTGGTTTAAAAGAAAATGTAAAACCAGCATGTGATTTTTGAAGTCTTGGCATCACTTTCAGGAAATTTTCCTTTTTATAAACTTTAATTCATTAAACCTCAAAAGTCATTAAGTGAAACACAAAAAGATCCAAAGGAATGTGCCTCTGTCTTTTGGGGTCCTCTTTTATTTCAGTAGCTCAGGAATTTGATGGAATCATTTTTTTCCTAAGGCCACTCTATGATGTTATTAGTCACATAGCTACAAAAAGGCTAAAACTGACATGTCAATTTATGGATGCCAAAGGAAGTAAAATTCACAGCATTTTTTTTTTCTCTCAACACCTTCTGAAGTTGTAATAAAAAGCTCTCTTAAAAAATAGAAAGGATTTCCCAATGCATGCTATATCTGAAAGTAGATAGGTGTTGATATGATTATTTAGAATTTAGAATGTTTGGCATGAACATATATGAATATGTGTGTATCTGCACACTGACAACACAGGCACATATACATATATATGTACCTATTATATATGTACATGTATATTTACACAGAAATATACCTTATATATTCACATTATATATAGATATGTCCATATCTATATATTCCTGAAAATGAGTGTGTGCATGTATATGTACATGTGTATGATTGATTTAATTTGGTTTAGAGTACTATTGTCTTTTCTCAAAATCATATAAATATATGCATATGAACATAATTTATGTAAAACACATAAAGTATTATATGTACATGAAAGATGATGTATACTTATGTACATGCATTATATAAATAGTATTTGTATATGCACATCACTATAGGTGTGTGTATGTATTTTGTGTATATATGCATGTATAGGATTTAGAAAAATACATGTCTATGTGGATCTTATCAAATGCAATCTTGTCATTTTAAGAGGAAGATATTCAAACCCAGAAGTGGAAAGCATGTTGCCCAATGTCATACCAACATAGTGTGGAAGTGATCCTAAACAGAGCTATCATATGTATTTGGATCCAAGTCCCAATCTTACAAGGTGTAAGCAGAGTGTTGCAAACAGTCGAGATTGCATTGAATTTGAAATCAGGAATATTAAGTTTTAAATTCCACCTCAGAACCTATTAGCTGTATGACCCTGAGCAAGTTGCTAAATATCTTTTTGCCTCAGTTACTTCATCTATAAAATATGATCTTTCCAATTCCTGCCAGCTCTAAATCTATGACCTCTTATCACATTGACTCTCTAAAACACCCCTATTTTTAATAGTTAAGACAAAATTCCATATGTTAAAAAATTGGCATGTGAACACCAGTGGTGGCACTATCTTTATTTCTGTTTCTGTAATGAAACACTCTATTTCCCAATTCAGTGCTTCTTATGTTTACTCTTTCCCATCTTGACTCCATCTACTGCCTTCCCTAACTTCATTTTTTTTTAAACCCTTACTTTCCGTCTTGGAGTCAATACTGTGTATTGGCTCCAAGAACAGAAGAGTGGTAAGGGTAGACAATGGGGATCAAGTGACTTGCCCAGGGTCACACAATTGGGAAGTGTCTCAGGCCACATTTGAACCCAGGACCTCCCGTCTCTAGGCCTGGTTCTCAATCCACTGAGCTACCCAGCTACCCCCCCTAACTTCATTTTTAAATTTCTCACTAACCTTAAATCCCTCCAACAAATATTTCCAGTGGCTCTCCTTTAGGTTTATCTTTCATTATAAGAAATGATGAATAGGACAATCACACACACAAAAAAAGGAAATAATTATATTTAGTGATGCAAAATAAAGTGAAAAGAATCTTCAGCAGAATGTTGTACAAAGTAACAATAATGGATGATGATCAACTGTAAATGGCTCAACTATTATCAACAATGCAAGGATACAAGACAACCCCAAGAGGCTCATGATGAAAAAGACTATTCACCTTCATAGAACTGATGCAGTCTGAATGCAGATTGAATCATTTTCAATTTATTTCTTTTATGAGTGTTTTTTCCTTGATTGTACAATATGCATTTTCTTTCACAACATGATGAACACGGAAGTAACTATTGTATCATAGCACATGTATCACTTGTATCATATTGCTTGTCACTTTGGGGAAAGGGAAGTGAATGAGGGAAAGTATTTAAAAAATTAACATTTATTTCCATATACAATGGTGAAAAATACAGTAAAAACAAAAAGAAAAAGTAATATTACCTTCCATTTACAATGAATATCTTTTCTGCATATAGTTGCTCCCTTTCACTCTGTTCCTCCTCAACAGTAATTACCTTTTTGTCACCATTCCCACACTTATCCTTCTTTCTAATTATCTCCACTTTCCCTTGTCTTATTCCCCTTCTACTTCTCTATAGGATAACAGAATGGTTACCTGAGTATACTTGGTTTTCCCTCTCAGAACCACTTACAATGAGAGTAAAGTTTAACCATTGCCCACCACCACCCTTATTCTACCCTCTCCATAATGATTTTTCATATGTCTTTATGCTATATAATTTACCCCATTCTATCTCTCCCTTTCCTTTTCTCTAAGTGCAACCCTCTCTTTAACCCCTTGATTTTTATATATCATTCATATGCATACATATATATCATTTTATATCATCACATTTAAATACATACCATATTGTCTTATATTATATATATGTATATATATATGTATATATATATATATCATATCATCATAATCAGCTTACTTCCCTATCCTTCTTTCTGAGTAAATTCCTTTTATCTTCTCTACTAAGAATAAATTTTGAGAATTATAGATATCCTCTTTCCATGAAGACATATAAACATTTTGACCTTAATGAGTCCCTTAAATTTGCTCTTTCTAATTTACCTTTTTTGGGCTTCTCCTGCATCTTGTGTTTGGACTTTAGATTTTTTTGTTTAGGTCTGGTTTATTCCACAAGAATGCTTGAGAATCTTCTTCTTCTTTTTTAAACCCTTAACTTCTGGGTATTGGCTTATAGGTGGAAGAGTAGTAAGAGTGGGCAATGGGGGTCAAGTGATTTGCCCAGGGTCACACAGCTGGGAAGTGTCTGAGGCTTGGGAATCTTCTAATTTCTTGAATATCCATTTTTCCCCTTGAAAGAACATACTCAGTTTTGATGGATAGATGATTCAGGGTTGTAAACCCAAATGTTTTGCCTTCCCGAATTTCATGTTCTATTCCTTTCTATCCTTTAATGTAGAAGCTGCTAGGTCCTGTGTGATCCTGATTATAACTTCATGGTATTTGAATGGTTTCTTTCTGGCTGTTGGAAGAGTTTTCTCCTTAGCTTGGTGGCTCTTAAATTTAGTTGTTACATTCTTGGAAGTTGAAATTTGAAAATTTATTTCTGGAGGTGATCTGTGAATTCTTTCAATTTCAATTTTATATTTTTGTTTGAGGATCTCTGGGCAATTTTCTTTGACAATTTCTTATAGGATGATGTTCAAATATTTTTCTTGGTCATGACTTTCCAATAATTCTTATTTTGCCTTTCCTAGATCTATTTTTCTGTGTCAGTTGTTTTTTTCAATAAGATATTTCATGTTTTCCTCTTCTTTTTCATTCCTTTGATTCTGCTTTATTGTTACATGGTATCTCATTGTTCTTAGTTTCTAGATGGTCAATTCTTATTTTTAAGACATGATTTTCCTTTGTCAGTTTTTGTACTCCTTTTTCAATTGGCCCATTTCTTCTTACATCACTTTCCTTTCTTGCATCACTTGCATTCCCTTTCCCACTTTTGCTCTGTCTCTCTTAATGGGTTTTAAAAGTCTTTTTGAGCTCTTCCAGAATCTGTGTCCAATCCTTATTTTTCTTTTGGACTTTGCATAGGTTCCTTTGCTTTTACTGACTCCTTCTGTGTCTGTACCTTGCTTTTTGTCACCACAAAAAATTCTCTATGTTGAAGTAAGGGGGGTTAAACAAGTCTAGTGAAGGGGTTAAATCAGTCCCTCACTGAAGTGGGGAAAGAGGTTAGTCAGGTAGATGTTTCAAATGACTATAGGAAACTGACAGAGTAAAAGAATAACCACAAGTAAAACCACTTAGCTGGGGATAACATAAAACAGAATAAAACCAATAATAATCAGGGAAAGTAACACAGTGGGTACAATGTGTCAACCAAGTATATGGGAAAGGAGAAAGACCAAGAAAGCTTTTGTAAAATGGGTTTAATAACTGAACAGGGACAGGGAGTGGAGATAAGAGGGAATAACTGTCACTAAAGAATATTGGAAAAGCAGAGACTGGAGGGATGGAGATGGCTAATTCTATCACTAAACCTACAGGAGACAGTCTGGGGCAATGGCTGGCTGGTCAGGGGATAAATGGTATCTCAGTAAGCTGTTGGCTGTTGTCCAGATGTATCAGCTTGTCCCAGGAACACAGGTAAAAACAGCAGGATAAATCCACTAGGGAATTTAAGGGAGATGGGTGTATCTGTATGCCCACCATGCAGATAAAACCTCCTATCTCAACCTGAAACTTTTTGGACTTGCTAGATCTTGTAGATACTCCCAAGTTCAGAAATACCATAACTCCACAGTTGGAGTTCTCAAGATAGGTGCTAAAATCCAACTCCCCTAAAGCAAACTCTCATCTCAAGAGTCCCTGTGAAAAAGTTCCCTCTCTCAGCATTCCAGGTGTGGAATCTTCAGCTCCTGCCAGCTTTGCCTGGCCAAGTCTGCTCTTCACTAAGTCCTAATCTACCTTTTCCCTACAACAATACTTAGGGGCTTTTTTATTGTTCGCTTATTTTTTCTATCTAATGATAGTTTGGCCGTGTTTTCTGGGAAGTTGGAGTACTCTCTTAAACTTCAGTCCTTCCTTAATTTTATTCCTATCTTATTTTCTACATTTCTACCACTTTCAGTTCTTGGAGGAAAATGTGATGGTCTAAGGGCTGAGAGCTCTGAAAGCCCCCTCTCCCTTCTTATTCAATTGATTCTTGAGATGCTGATAACTTAAAAACTTTCCTCAGGCTTGGGTGTAAGCTTTTGATCTCACTCTGAACCTGATCAGTTCAGGGGCTAATCAAATTCTAGCTCAAAGCTTAGGCTCAAATTTTTTATCTCACTGTGTACTTGATCCAATCAGAGACACCCTTGATTGCCCTGTCTTGGAGCTCTGCTGTTAGTTTTGAGCAAAAAGATTGGGGTATCCCCCTAAAGAACTGTGTCCTTACCCCAAATTGTGAATTATGTCCTCATCCCAAGCCCAGGCTAGGATTTCTGGATTTTCTCTGGGCCCACACAGATCAGCCTGCTTCAGCCCAGATCGCCTTGGGCTAGGACTCCATACTTCTCCACAGGTTTGAAATTTCAAGGAGTGTGTGGTGGTTTGTATCACTATTTGCCCAGGCAGGATCTCAGGATCTAAATATTGGCTTGAACTTAAGTTTCAAATTTGTGATAGCAGATATGGGGTGGAGGGGTGTGACTTGTTTTTGGCTTGCTCTTCCCTCCTTGCTACAGTCTCTTGCTGTCTCTGTTCTACTCTTACTCAAGTGCCCCACATGTTCTCAGCCTACCTGTTGGGGCTTTGATTTCCTGAAAGTTGTTTCACTCTGTTTCCTTGTTGGTTCTTTCACTCCTGTATTCGTTTCATGATGATATTTTAATTTTGGTCAGAGATGACTTATTCTCTTGGTGACACATGGCAGCTCTGGTTTACTCTGCCATCTTGTCTCCACCCCCAGAAGTCCACCAATTACAAAATAATCTGGAAAGATATATGAAGTGATACAAAACGAAGTGAGCAGAATCAGGAAAAAAGTTATACACAGTAATAGCAACAAAGTATGATAATCAAGTGAATGATGACTATTATCATCAACATAAGGTTAAAGGACAAATCCAACAGACTCTTAGCAAAAAAGGCTCTACACTGGTATAGA
Source organism: Gracilinanus agilis (assembly GCF_016433145.1). NCBI lineage: Eukaryota > Metazoa > Chordata > Mammalia > Didelphimorphia > Didelphidae > Gracilinanus > Gracilinanus agilis. Next base: position 51,508,540 of record NC_058133.1, read on the forward strand.
AAGAATTGAAGAAATCCAAATGCAGATTGAAGTATATCATTTTTCTCTTCATTTCCTCCATGAATTGTTCTCTAGCTTATTCAATATGTCATCTTTTATAACATGATGAATATGGAAATATGTATTATATAATAACACATGTATAATCTGTGTCATATTCCTTGCCTTCTTTGGGACGGATGGGTGGTAATGAGAGAACAAGGATCTCAAATGTCGGAAAATGATTATTAAAAATAGTTTTGACATGTAACCTGGAAGAAAATATTTCAACTTTAATAAAAGAATACTGGATCACTTCCATACTACAGTGAAGTATTAAAGTAGGTATTCATTGAAGGGACACAATAGCAGGAAAGAAAAGATAAAAGTCATTTCCATCAATAGTAAAATGATTGGTGAGAAAAGAGTAAGAACCAGGAACAGGAACAGGAGAAAAATTGATACTAGAGGTTTATTCTGAGTTTTACAATACTCTTCCAATGTGCAAGTGGAGCAGAATTAAAGTTGTCAAAAGGAAAATGAGCAGTAGTGTTCCTTGTCCTCCACAGAATACTTTTCTCCCAGCTATATGACTCCCAAGCACTGTTCACTCCCCACTTGTCATTGTAGATTTTAAAGTGTCAACTTAGTTTTCTCAAATAAAAAGTAGAGAACAGTCATTAAGACATAGTTGCTTAGTACTCATGACAAACTAGGTGTAAGGCATTCTTCCAGTCCATTCTACCTCTATGAAGAGACAGTTCACTGAATCTCTCAGTGTTTTAGGATAACTCTCTAAGGCTACAAGTTTTTGGAGACTTACTGAACTACATCAGTAGATGAAATTTCTATAATGGGATCTACTTTCCATGATGAAATAAAAAGACAGGGAAAAAATTTTAAAAATTAAAAATGGAAATGAAAGGGAGAATACTTCAGAGAAGGCTAATCACTGGTGATCCCGGAGAGAATGTTTTCAACTAAAAAGTACATATAAAGTCATAACTAGTGAGAAACTGTCATATACTGGGTATTCAGATACAAAAATGAAAAGATTCCTATCTTCGAGGAGTCTGCATTCTATATGGAAAGGCAAAGCCTGCATATAAGTATCTATAAAGTATTGCATAATCAATACATGATTAGACAAATTGATAATTATACTAGTTGCCTCCTCTGTTTTACTACACAATTTTATAGGGAAGAAAAAAATGGTGAAGGCACTAAAATGTCTTATTTTCCTCTCTCAAAAATGGAAGTGGGATTTAGAAACTGATTATATTAGAATCATATGGATAAGTTTTTTTTTAAATAATTCTTCTTCAATTGTTAAATGAACACTTGGACATGAAGGGAATAGGACTCAGCTGATTTCCCTATAACAATGCATCTCTTCTTATGAATGGATTATATTTATGATTGGCTGCATTCCCCAACTGATCTTAAAGTTCTACAAAATGATTGGTGACACAATCTCTATTTTAAAAACAGTGAACAAAGAAATCAAGAATTCTTTGTCTTTTCTAAAACTGTCAAATATGTCATTATATGAAAACATAAAAACAAAATTCTGGATTTGATTTAAACATTAAAAAATAAAATATGCTTTAATGACTTCCAATTTTACTGAAATGTACATATATGTATGGCTAAGTCTAAATGTGTGTTTATCTTCTACTATGTCTGTATATATGTAGGGATGTGATGTATTGTCATTACCTTTAAAGTTGCCATGTAGATTAGGGTATATACATCTGCATGTGTTTATATAAATACACCTATATTTATGTTTATATTGCATCTACTTGTGTATGGTATATATATATGCTTCTACATGCATAAATATTCGTATATGAATATGTTTATATAAACGTAAGTTTATAAATACAATAGCAATTGATTAAACATGTTATTTCTTTAAAATATTTACTTTTACATATGAATATTTGTGTATATGTATATGTAGGTATTTACACATGTATTCCTAAATGGATCTCAGGATTCTAGGCTACTATTTCTTCCTTTGAACTTTATTTCCTATTATACCGTTCATCTCTAGGCTCATTTTTCTTTTGTAGGCATCATTTTTTTCCCTTTTGGTATTTAGACTTCTCTCATTATATCCTAAGGCACCTTCCCACCAGTACAGCTGCAGCAGTGTTTTCCCTCAGCATTTCTCTCTGTTTTCTTGCCCCCTTCTCAGTGGTTTCATACCTGAGGCCAGTTTGTAGTTCTCTCCTGTAGTTAAACCAGCTGTTTTGTAATAACATTGTTGATTTCTCTGAGTGGAGGGAGTGCAAAGAGTGTCTTTTACATTATCATAACATTTGTTAGACATGAGCCCTAAAGGAACTGAGAAAATCTATAGAACGAGTATGCATTAGAAGAAGAAAAAAAATGGTTAGTCTAATTTGGAAATGTTTACGTTAACGTGGAAAGAGAATAATGGAAAATTACTGTGCTTACCTCCCTATTGCCAATTCTGAAGAAGTATTGGGTCTTTAAAGTCAGATAACAATGAATGCTGAATCCTTAAAGCTATACATCTGTTTAAGTCTCTGAACAACTTGGCAGGGGGGAAGAGGAAAGGAAGAGCTAATGTCAAGCTTCAGCCATTTAAATGATAAGACATCTATGGGAATGATCAAACTATCCATTTGGAGTCAAGAATTTTTTTTCATGTACTCATCTTTTAATAGTATATTACAAGATCACTTCTTTATTGTTAACATTCATTTTTTTTTAATCAGGGACTGAATCCATGGGAGCCACTTTGTTTGAGGAAAGCCTTCAGGGCTGCATTTTGTTCTACCAAGTCAAATGCTTTTAAGAAAATCAATAAACAATAGACACAGCAGGGTTTTATATTCTCCACACATCTAAGCTAGTTGTGTGACTGTAAGACAGTAAAAATGCAGGCTGCTAATATTCACCAGGGTTAAAAAGATGTGCTAACAAAGAATGTAAATGGAAAGAAAAAAAAGTTTGCCTATTGATGGGGAGGTTCTACTAATGCACCTGGTTACTATATATATATTTAACAAGTTGTATCAAGTCCCAGAAAATTATAAAACTTCCATAAGTTCTACAACCATTGGAGAGTGGTGAATATGACCATCCATACTAGATAAACAAAATGGACACATAATTCACACTATTCAAACACAACTTGCTATAGAGATAGGCACGTATTCTTATTTAATCATTTTATCTACCTTTCTATTTCTCAATGGAAACATAAAATACATCATGATTCATTCACAGACCTGAAAAGGGAAGAGAAAAATATGTTTGTTTTCTTCTGTGTGTATAAACAATATATAACTAAAATTATAACTTTTTTCTGTGTGTACATTGTCCATGGATTTAAAATGGACACACTGAGGCAAAGATGTGTGTAGGAGGAGTGGAAGTGAGTTGCATTAGATTTGTGAAGTTAACTCAGTATTTAAAATAATCACAAACTGTTCAGTGCCCCTGAAGGCAATCTCTTTGTTACCACCAGTCTTCTGTTCATACTATATTGATGCAAATAATGAGATAACATGATCTTAAAACAAGTAAAAACTACTAAGTTACTCAAATGAACCATGTCTGATAGGCATAACTAGGCTGCTTTATGTTATTAATACTGCTTTATGTAATTTAAATGGCATAACTAATGAACTATATAGCTTCATAAGAAGTTAAACTACTCATGTCACAAGAAAGGCAGACCAAATATAGAAAGTGAGTGCTCTCTACATACCACTGAAATATTAAAAACAAGAACAATAAAAGCAAACAAAAAACCTCCCTAATTTTATTCCTTTCCCCAAATAGTTATTATTTCTGTTTATAGCAACACTACCTTTCCTACTAGTTCAAATCACTCCAGAATCATGCTTGCTTCTTCCTCCTCTTTCATATAGCCTTTCCAATCACTTGCTAGGTTTTTGTTTTTTTTTTTTTTTGGTTTATTTCTACACTGATCTAATTCCTTCTTTTCACTCATTTTCCCTCAACTCAAATTAAGATGTTGACAGAGAGTCAAAACTGTTTCAGTAGTAGTATAGTGAATCTCCCTATATTCAGTGGTTCCCAAACTTTTTTGGCCTACTGCCCCCTTTCCAGAAAAAATATTACTTAGCTCCCCCTGTCACATACTATCACCGCCCCCTTACAGTTATTCACTGCCCCAAAATGCACCTGTGGCCATCACCAGACCCCCCCCCCCGCCCCCCAATCACTGCAGCACTGACCCACTAGGGGGCAGTGGCGCCCACTTGGGAATCACTGCAAGTATATCTAGTCCATCCACCTCTACCCCATGCATCTCAAAATCTAATCCATTCTTTATATAGCTGCCACAATGATATTAAGAAAACAAATATCTGAATATGTTACTCTATATAAAAAAAAATCAGTGACTCCCTATTGCTTCCGGAATGAAATAAAACTCTCCTTTGACATTTTAATTGCCCCACAATATGATTTTTTTTATTAAACCCTTACCTTCTGTCTTGCAATCAATACTGTGTATTGGCTCCAAGGCAGAAGAGTGGTAAGGGCTGGGCAATGGGGGTTAAGTGACTTGCCCAGAGTCACACAGCTGGGAAGTGTCTGAGGCCAGATTTGAACCTAGGACCTCCAGTCTCTAGGCCTGGCTCTCAATCCACTGAGCTACCCAGCTGCCCCTCCACAATATGATTTCTATCTGCCCTTCAAGTCTTATTTTGTTTTACTTTCCCATACATACTTCATTATAGTTATTATGAGCTTCTCTTTCAATATATGTCATTTAGTGTCCTACCTCTGTCTTTACCAAGGCTTTCTCAATGTACTCTTTCCCTCTTAAAAATTTTATGCTGAGATGATACATCAGAGACTCTTACCCTGAGATTAGTGATTTTAAAATATTTTAAACATATTTTGACAACTATTTCAACATAATTGGTTTCCTTTATAATTTTATGAGTCACATTTTATGCTTTAAAAAAATCTCATTCTGAGAAAGGTTCTTTAGGGTTCAGCCAATGGCCAAAATAAGTCCATGACACACAAAAAAAAAAAACCAATTAGGAATTCTTGGCACAGATATCTAGCTTGAAGGGACACAGTTGTTCTATGACTCTAATCACTTCATTTTACTGATATTGTAATTAAGTCACAAAAAACATTAGAGTAACTTCCCTAAGAGCCAAGACAGGAGAAAAGATCTTTATTCTCTAAATCTTGACAAATTTGTGATGCACCATATGGAGAACCTCAATGATTGCCAAGGCAGGTATCAAACTCAGGAATTCCAGAATCCACAGCCATCACTGTAAGCAGCATTCTTCCCTGCTCCTCATAATCAAAAAAAGTGTGTCACCTCCTCTAGTGGGTCTTTCCTGTTCTCTCCTCTTGTAATTGTGTTAGTTTTCTCTATTTTCAAATTAGTTTTAATTGTTACATATCTTTAAATAATCTGTTCATTTTATGTATTTATTTTATGGCCATAGTAAATTGTATACTCCTTAAAGGCAAGGATTTTTTAATTTTTTCTCTTTCTATTCCTATCACTTAGATAATGTTCTGCTACACACACACACACACACACACACATTCATAAAGTAGCACACACATATACATACAGACTAAATGTTTAGTTAATGGAATTAAAGCTCCATTCATTGAGGGAATCCTCTAAGAAAGAATGCCAGGTACACAGTAAGCACTTGATATATCATATTTCCATTGATCCTTTGATCCATCTATGCACCCATACATCTACACATACCTACATACTCATTAATTGGAAAAATCAGATAAAGATAACAAAAAAAGACAGGGATAGTAATATTGTGAACTTTTACTGGTGGAAGGGTTGGATATATATGTATGTATATATATATATATGTGTGTGTGTGTGTGTGTGTGTGTATTTTTTAATTCAATCAATTGCTTTATTTACTACACCATTTCTCCATATGTGTTATCTTCACCATAAAAAGTAAGCTCCTTTTTTTCTCTTTTTTTATATTGTGCCCTCCAAACCGAACATAACTGTTCCTTTTTATTCATTACTTAGTCAAACAATATTGTCATTAAAAATTGGAAATACTATTGTGCTGTAAGGAATGATGAACTGCTTGATTTCTATATGAACTTGAAAGACCTCCATGAACTGATGTGGAGCAAAATGAGCAGAATCAGAACATTGTACACAGAAAGTGAAAATTGTGGAAAGATCAAATGTAATCGATTTTGCTATGAATAGCAATGCAATGATACAGGACAATCCAGATGGACATAAGAGAAAGAATGCTATCCACACCAAGAGAAAGAACTGCAGGAGTAGTAATGCAGAAGGAAAATATATAATTTATCATTTGTTTATATGGGTATAGGATTTGGTGTTTGGGTTTTTAAAAGATTACTCTATTACAAAAATGAGTAATATGGAATTCGTTTTTGAATGATAATATATGCATAACTCAGGGGAATGGAAAAATAGTTAACAATAAATACATTTATTAAAATATTGCCATTAAATATACAAAAATGACTAATATTTTAATTCCAGAAGAAAACTTTTGCTCTGATTTGCCATATGCCTGTAAAGGCATTAAATTCAATTGCACTTTGTTTCCAGAACACAAACAATGCTATTATTTAGCTCATATTTTCTTCTGGGATAGAGTTTATGATGCATGTGATAATTCTAATTTTTACATGAAGGTTTTTTCTTTTTTTGCTACCAAAGTAATTTTACCATTGAAGTCACTATATTTATCCCCTATCTCTGATTTTGACTAAACATCAAAAGTAAAATGTGCTCCACTTAAGTTTATGAAATGGTACAGTAAGCCCTTTTTTATCATGATTGATGAATCACTCTGAAATGTTGCTCATCTCTCAGCATCTATGCCAGATGTTAAATATTATGAACATTTTCTAGACTTAGAATACTGCTAACCATCTTAGAAAGAAACCATTATTAGATTTTAGGAGAAATTTCTAAACCTGAGAAGAATTTATAAAAAATAATTTTTCAAATATAAAATTCATTATTATTTTTAAAGAGACTTTATCACAAACGAATCATGTGAGTACTTTCCTTTTAATTATGCTATAAATAATGAAAAGCATTCATATAATACTAAAGCAAACCAGAGGAAAGGGAATAATGTGTGTTGGAATCCAGAAGGAGCTAAAAGTGACTGAACCCTGACCAGGTCCCAAGATGTCTAGTCATAATTCTAAATCCAATCCATTCTAACAAGCATTTATTGAGAATGAAATCTGTATAAAGCATTATATACATATTCCAGAGAGCCCAAATAATATTATATGGGATCAGGAGTCTTATAAGAACATAGAATCAGAATTAAAGCTAAAAGGGACCTTAGATATGAAGGTACAGGGAATTAGAGTAAAGATAGTTCAGTGGCCTGGAAGTAGGGAAGAATTGAATTAAATCTGACCTCATATTCTTCTTACCTGTTTCACCCTAGACAAACTACTTGATCTCTGTTAGCCTCAATTTTCTCATCTGTAAAATGGAGATAATAATAGTGTTGTTGGAAGGATAAAATGAGATAATAACCGTAATGTGTTTAACACAGTGCCTAACACATAACAAGTATTACATAGATATTAGCTATTATTATGATGATGGCAAATTTCTCATTTCAAATATAACTAAATTAGAATTAGACAAACCCAACTATAGGCCTTTTCTCTCTTATCTTACACTCACCTCAGTGTATTCTGAAAAGCAGTGGGCAGCTTGGCAAGGAAGCAGTACTTTAAGGCAGTGATGGGCAAACTTTTTAAAGAGGGGGCCAAAGGAAAGGAAATGCTCATCTATCAGTCTGTTTCTAAGGCAATTCTTTTGAAGTTTCATTGTATTGTATCCTACACATTGTATTCGTCAGATTAGGAATAATGTCACATGGCTAGATAGAAGATTTCGGGGGCCATAGTTTGCCCCCACTGCTTTAAGGTGTTGACATCATAGAGGCTGCCTCCAGTACCAACCCTTCTGATCCCAATGATATATAAAACCAATTGCTCATTCTCCTCAATTCATTTAAGCTATGTTAAATCTTCAAAAATATGAAAAGCACAACATCCTTTAAACATGTAAGGTCCTCTTTTCTAGATCACATACCTTTCTGGTGTAGGTAGGCATTTAATTTTCCCATCCCTGATGCCTACTTTTCAACTAAAATGCAAAAGCTACATCATAAAAATGCTAATTCCCAGGACTAGATAAGTCATAGACCTACTATATCTGCATTAGTCAAATAATATTTGTAGTATAATGGTCAGCTAAGAACACTCCAGTTGACAAAAGCTATTTATGGCCTGCCAAGAGAAGCAAATTCAGGGTGACAAATGGTCTTTGATTTTATGTTATATGAAGACCATTAGGAACATGTAGCATGCAGAGGACAAAATTCTAGGGTCCCAAGATGGAACTCTTCAAATATTTGAATGTTTATTGAATTAAAGGATTAGGTTCATATTCATGACCAAAGGCAGTAAGTAAAGTAGCATTTATTAAGCTTCAACTGTGTGCTAGGTACTAGTATAAATTTGAGAATACAAAGAAATGTGAAAGACAATTTCTGCTGTCAAGGAGATTATGGACTCATCAGAAAGACAACAGGCAACCAACTAAATATAATTAAGCACTATATAAAACACATCATAGATAATCTCAGAAGGGAAAACACATAATTAAAGTAATTATAGAATATGGAATTTTACTGGAGACAATGAAAACCACAGATTCCAAAAGATGGAGTAATATATGGAAGTTATAGGGAGGTGTATTTAGGATTGATATAAGATGAATAAATAAATAAACTAAATACAAAAAAATGCATGAAGAAAAAAATTCTCAGAGCTATACAAAAATGTCATTCTCGGTCTCAGGAGAAAGACTTAAGGTCTTCAAGCAGCATTTGGAAAACAACTTAGATGCTCTATTAGAGATTTTTATTTAAACATGATTTGTTTTGGATGGCCTCTACCATCCTATCCAGTATTGAGATTCTATGGTTATATTGTCTGAGATAGACATTGTCTTAAGATAAATAATTTAATTAAGGAGAAGAGGGGATGAAAGGGCAAAAGGAGAAAAAAATAATGGAAAATGGTTAATTGATTTGTTTTTCTATTGAGTCATAAAATTGGATGAATGGATGTATGTCTTCCTCTAACTTTCAGTTATCCTCATAAACAAATAAGAATATTGGAATTCTTTAGCTATGCTCCTTTATTCCCCAGTTCACTCCAATATTTTTTAAATTTAAAATTATTTTTTATTCATTACTCTCTCTCTCTCCTTTCCCAAGAGAGAAGGAATTGTTTGACAAAAAAGATAATATATGTCTGTGTATTTATATATGCATATAACATATATATGTATATTATATTATATGTAATGATTTGAGGAGGATCAAGGACTTTCCATAATGAGAAATTCATATATTGAAGAAATCTTAAGTTCTATCCATATATACTTTATTTACTTAACTTATATGCTGATTATATCACATAAATAACAAGATGGGCAAATCAAAAGCTGAAATCAAAGTTGCCTGAAGAAACATAAACAATCTCAGATATGCAGATGATGCCACTTGAATGGCAGAAATGAAGAAGAATTAAGATGCCTCTGAATACAGGTGAAAGGAGAGAGTATAAAAGCTAGACTCAAGCTTAACATGAAAAAACAAAACAAATAAACAACAAAAAACCCTTAAGATTCTTGCAATTGGTCCTTGCAAATAGAGGGAAAGAAATGGAAGCTTTGTCAGATTTTATATTCTTGTGTTCAAAGATAATTACAAATTGTGACTGCCCACCAAGAAATTTAAAGACACTTGCTCCTTGGGAGGAAAACTACAGTAAATTTGGACATCATACTAAAAAGCAGAGACATCACCTTGTTGGCAAACATCTATATAGTACACAGTATTTTTTTCCAGTAACAGTGTTTGCCTGTGAGAATTAAACTATAAGGAAATCTGAGTACCAAAAAAATCAATGCTTTCAAATTGTAGTGCTGGAAACTTTTGTGAGTCCCTTGGACAGCAAGATCAGATCAATCAATACTTAAAGAAATTAATTCAGACCATTTCCTGGAAAGTTAAAATTACTGAAGTTGAAGTTTAAATACATTGGCACATAATGAGAAGCCAGGATTCATTGGAAAAGTCCTGATGTTGGAAGATTGAAAGCAAAAGGAAAAAGGGTTTGCCAGAGGATGAGATGGATAGACATTGTCATGAACACAAGGAACATGAACTTGGACAGACTTCAAGAGGTAATGAAAGATAGAAATGCCTGGTGTCCACAGAGTCATGAAGAGTCAGACCCAGTTGAACAACCAAAAAATAATATAGGTAGAATATCTTTCTTGGAACCCTTTTTGATTATAATTTGATGACATTATTTCCTTAGTTGAATGTTCACTTCAAGTTGGTTTGTAGGCACTCATTGCTAAAATTTCAGTGACACTCCATAAATTTATTGTTGTGATTTTGTTTTAATAAGCTATAGAACTTCTACAAATAATATTTATTATAAAAACAACCATATTAATTCATGAGTCTAATATTTATTAGATAAAATTAACCTAAGATTTATTAAAGAGGCAAAATTAAGCAATAATCTTTATACTTCAACATATTTTCAATCTTCTAAGTATAATTATTCTTTATATTTCTTGTTTTAACTTGGGGCTGTATTTAACTCAAGCATTCTTTTCACCCTAGCTAGAAATTCTGGCTTCTCTTAAAGGTTTTATTTTTTTCATAAAGGTAACTCCTAAAATTTGTAAATTCTTTGCCTTTCTATTCCATTTTCTTCTTTAGACTACTAGCTACAAAATTACATGTTGAGTATGAATAAATATTGAATTATCATACTCAAGGTTATTTTTCTCATTATAACTATTCTTATTATATTAGGTGGTTAAGCAGGATAATTCTGTTTCATAAGTTTATACAGTGTTCCAATCTGAAATGCATAAAAGTTAAAAGGAATTTGAGCATTGGCTTTGGAGTCAGAAAAGTTGGGCTTTGATTTCAGTGCTGAGATGGAATGTTTCATAGTGGGCAGTGCTGTACACAGTATCAACAAGATTTGGTATTCAGTGCTGCCTTAGATTATTACTAGATGCTGTATGGCATTAGTCATGTCAAATAACTTATCTGAATTTCAGTTAGTCCTTGGATATTCATCACAGAGTTGTGACTATCAAATCACTAAGTTATGTAAATAAGTGTCATATAAATGGTGGGTGGTTATTACTATTATTTATTAAGTGATGCTTCCCATATTTTTAAAGGAGCATCCTTCTATCTACCACCCCAGTTCATATTCTAGTTCATATCTTCAACAACTTTCTTTAAAAAGCAAAACAAAAGATTAATTTTTTCATTAGAAACAATTTTTGACAATTGTTATCTGTCTTTTTTTTATTCAGAATACTCCCCTCCTTTCCTGCTTCCACCCAGGTGGTAAATAGTCTGATATAGGTTATAGCACGCTATCATGCAATACATATTTCCATATTCCTCAGGCCATGAAAGAAATCACATCATACAAACAATTTAAAAATATGATGGGAAATAAAATGAAAATGGCATGCTTTTATATGCAAACAGAAATCAACAGTTCCTTCTTTGGCTGAGGATAACATTTTTCATAATGAGTCCCTTGGGGTTAGTGTGGAACAATTTGCTTTGCTGAAAATAGTTAAGTACTTCACAGTTGATCATTGTATGGTAGTTCTGTTACTATATATAATGTTCTCCTGGTTCTTTTCATTTCAGTTTGCATTGGTTCATATAAGTCTTTCTAGTTTTTTTCTAAACTACTTCTGTTAATTATTGTCCGGCCATCCTGCAAATGAAGGATGGCCCTGTGTTTCCAGCTCTTTGATACTGCAACAAATAAAATTAATATAGAGGGACAGAAGATTCCTCTTGCATAATGAGGTGGACAGGAACTGTGCTTACTTAGATAGAGGTATAAAGAAGCAGGACTTGATTGGTACACTCTCTTTCCTGCTGAAGCAGCCAGGTGGGAAGGTATGGTGTGGCATTTGAACTGGCTCTTATCAGACACATGACTTCATTTTTCTAAATGGACTTCAATAAACCCTTTGAAACCATGGTAATTTTAATTCTGTCCCTCTATATTAATTTTATTTGTTACAATACTACAAAAAGAATTGCTAAAAATATTTTTGTACAAATAGGTCTCCCCTTCCCATCTCTGATCTTTTTGGGATACAGACCCAGTAGTATTATTATTAGATCAAAGAAGATGCATAGTTTTATGACCCTTTGTGTGTACTTCCATATTTCTCTTCAGAATGGTTTTACCAATTCAAAGTTCTACCAACAGAGTATTAATATGCCAATTTTCCCACACCCTCACCAACATTCATCATTTTCTTTTCTCTTTGGTTATACTAGCTAATTGGATAGGTGTGAGTTTGGTATCTGAGAGTTGTTTTAACTCACACATCTCTAATCAATCATGATTTGGAGCATTTTTTATATGACTATAGATAGTTTTAATTTATTCAACTGAAAAATGCTATTTCTTATCCTTTGATCATTTATCAATTCAGAAAGGACTTGTATTCTTATAAACTTGCCTCAATTTTCTATATTTTTGAGGATGAGGTCTTTGCTAGAGACATTTGCAATACATTTTCCCCAATTTGTTGTTTCTCTTCTAATCTTAGTTGTATTGGTTTTGTTTATACAATTTTTTTAAAGTTTAATATAATCAAAATTATCTATTTAATTTTTTGTAATTTTCTCCATTTTTTGTTTTTTCATAAATTCTTCCCTAATCCATAACAGGAAGCTATTCCATGTTTTCCTATTTTTTATGACAGCATACTTTATTTATAAATCATGTATCCATTTTGACTTTTCCTTGGTATATGATATGATTCACTACACTGTTTCTTAGTCAATACAACCTTCTTGTTTTGAAGGTTGTAGCTTTATAATATCGTTTGAGATCTGGCATGGCTAGACCTCTTTACTCAGTGTCTTTTTTTTTCATGAATTCCCTTGGTATTCTTGACTCTTTGTTCTTTCAAATCAGTTTTGTCATTATTTTTTTTTCTAGTTCCAGGAAATAATTTTTGGCTAGTTTGATTGGCATAACAATGAATGGGCTAATTAACTAAGGCAGAATTGTCATTTTTTTATTACATTGGCTCCATTTTCCCTGAGCAATTAATATGAACATATGTGTACATATATACATACATGCATAATTCACACATATAAATGTTTCAACAAGTAAGTGGCCCAATTTAATGAGGACTTATAGAAAGTTCCGGAATGCCCCATTCAATGCTGTAGGGAGATTTCCATTTTACCTTTTTAGAAAATAGGAAGTTGGCCAAAAAATGCAATCACTGTATCATCTCCTATTTTTAAAAGGGGTATTAGAGTTAGAGTTCTAGCTAGCTATTGCACATTAAGTATTATTATTTCATTAGATTCCAGGATAAAAACTAGTTTCCCTGAGCTCTATGGTAAGGGGTTGATGAGTAGCTCTAAGCTAAGGTATGTATTTAAGAGTAACTTCTACTAGCCTTGCCCTCTGCTTATCAAACACTTTACATAAAAAGCAATCATAGACAGCCAGCAAATTTATTATCATTATAATAATAAAACAGTAATTGGGAAGCTATAAAGATTAGTTTGTCTCTCAATATATACAAAATTAAAGAGAGCAGGGGACTCTGAGGCTTTGGAATAAAATGCCATCTCTCAACTGAGGAGAGAATTATTTCATCTGAGAAATCTCTTATTATTCCTTGAGGATTCAGGTTCTGGAAATCAAGGGACATGTTGAAATTCTTTCTTCCCCATAGGATAATAGCAAAAGAAACCTCTCATTCTCCATTCAAAGTTTGTGTGTCCTTTTGCTTCTCTCCTTTCTATTTTACAAAAGTATATATGTATGTATTTCTGTGTATATATACATGGATGTGAATATATATGTACTTGTACATATATGTTGCTTTTTATATTTCTATATATGAGCATACATATATTCATGTACATGTTTACATATACAGCATAGATATGTATAAAGAAATACAGATGATAGATACATAGAGAAAATGAGTTTAGTAAAAACAACCTAAAATAAGTTACAAACAGACAAAAATTCCTTTGTGTACAGATTTAAATAAGTATTGTAAACCATATTTAAAACCAACACTTGTATTAAATCAATGCATATTGAGACTAGTATTTAATTAATGTCCCTTAATTCAACCTATAAAAAGGCTATATGAAAGATATTTCCAGCATTCAACTTTTCTGAAAATTCCTTCTTAATAAAAAATGCTCCAAGATCAAGCTGAGCCAGTTCCCCATTTTGATAAAGCATGTGAAGCATAAAGCCAACATTGAGTTTTTTCCATGGTGTCCTTTTTTGTGCTACATATTTAGGCTGGTGCTAGGCAGAATTAATCCCAAGGCTCTATGGACTATTCCCCCTGCAGGTTTGGCAAGGGAAAACCTACCTGCTCGAGAATGGAGGGGTGGGGGTGGGAGGAAGGATGTCAATATGGGCATGAGCCTTTATGAACATTTATTTCCAAAAGGTAGTTGGAGAAGTTTGGAGGGGAGTTAAGGACTGCATCCTTAAGAAATGAGTTCTGGCATTTATTAAAAAAGGAACTAAATCAACATGCCTGTCATTATCCTCAAAACCATTCATCAGAGAACAGATGGTCCCCTAAAAGTGAAACTAAACAGTTCTAGAAACATGACAATCCATTTATCTTAATGTGAACATCCTCTAGCAGATATCAAAAAGCAACAGAAGCAGATTTATAACTCCTGGAGTACATTTTACATGCACTTGAAAACCCAAAAACAATTGTTTTAGTTCAATAGTATGATTCATATTAGTAAATGTCTCATAAAATCACAAGAAAATCTGGCTTAAATATTTTTAAACTTATTCACAACTATTTCCTTATCAATGGTAGAATTCATCTTTGAAATTTCTTCATCTTGTCCATTACAGTGTATTGAAAAAATAACTCTTTTTTTTGTTCTATATATAACTTATAAAATAGTATAGTACTGAACAAACATTGCCTTGAAAAACCTGGCCTTCTGGATTTCAGTCCTGACACTTACTGCCTATACAATTTTGGTGAATTTTTAATTCTCCTTTGCCTCAGGCACATCATTGGAAATATATTATGAAAACTACCTGAGTTTCCCCACAAGGTTTATTTTATTTTATTTTTGCCAGTGTTCTCTTTAACTAGTTAGATTCTTAACAATGAACAATAGAGTGATTGGTTTACTTACTGAAAGTGAAGTATCTGAATTCCCAAACTATTGACTTTCTTCAAGTCCCAGCTAAAATCAGACCTTGTAAAGAATGTCTTTTCAGTCCCCCCAAAGGCTAACACTTTCCTTCTGAAATTGTCCCAAATTATTTTGCATACATTATTTACACACAGTTGTTCATATGTTGTCTTCCTTAATTGGGTTGTGAAATCCTTGAAGGTAAGGACTGTCTTTTTTTCAATTTCCAGTGCTTAGCATACAGTCCATAAAATAGTAGGAGAAGATAAGAAGAGAAAGAAGAAGGAGGAGGAGGAAGAGGAGGAAGAGAAGGCTTCTGTGAAGATTAAAATTAATAAAATCTCTCAAAAACTTTGATACTAGAAAGTGCTCACTTGTGTATACATAATAAAAGATAGAATAAGTAAATAAATTACTATATATAACTATAAAAAACAAACAAACAAAAATCACTCATCCTGCATTCAAATTATGTTAGGGGATAGGATATAGGCATTTTACATATGATTTCATTGATTTAGGCAACTCTCTTATAAAGAAACATTCTTTACAAGGGTCACACCACACCTTTTCTATCAGTTATTGTCTTAGAGATTTGTGTAGAGTAC
The DNA here is from genome assembly GCF_016433145.1 of Gracilinanus agilis. Lineage (NCBI taxonomy): Eukaryota > Metazoa > Chordata > Mammalia > Didelphimorphia > Didelphidae > Gracilinanus > Gracilinanus agilis. Next base: position 51,524,480 of record NC_058133.1, read on the forward strand.
TAAAATCCTCAATAACATTCTGAGAATATATCAGCACCAGGATGTAAGTCCATTTCTCCCTCTCTTTAATGTCAACTCTATTCCTAGTACCAGCAAGCTTCTAGGGTTTGAAATATGTTGTGATATTTCAATAAAAATGCGGTCCCTTAGGGGCTGCCTCTTTTAAAGGGCAAAATAAGTAGCAAAGTGATCAATAGGAGATAATCTACAGAGAATTTCACAAATGGGAAGGGTCAAGGAGGGAAAAAGCTAAGATACCTATCTATCTATCTGTCTAACATTATCTATTTATCCATTCATTTATGAACCACATTAATAGGTTTCCCTGAGTGAGGGTGAAATCCACACTCTATGCTGGTATTAAATTTATATTGAATATTTTATGATAAAATAATAATATGTAATTTGACATCTGATGGCTGCCTCAAACTTGATAAATATCTGATATCCTAAACTTAATTTGTTCAGAAATGATCTAATTATCTTTCTCCCCATCAAATTCTCATTTTTCTCTAATTTCTCTATTACTGTTGAGGGTTCTACAATCTCTCTCATCACTGGATTTGTACTTTGTTGTTATCATTGACTCTTTCCTCTCTCTCACTTCCCATGTACAATCTATTTTTCATAGCCAGTGGATTCTAGGGCCACTTAGGTGGCATACTGGATAGAAAGCTAAGCCTGGTGTCAAGAAGTTCTTAGTTCATTGTGGGAAGCCAATAAGAAAATAGATAAAAATCTGAGACTCCTCTTTTGACCCCTTTTGTGATCCTTGTGATTTCTTTTTGAAAAATATTGTGGCCTTCTTGAAAACCTTTAAGTTCCTAGCAAACCAACATTTAAGAGGTTAACATTCTTCCCCTTTGATCAGAAATGCAGCCAAGGCTGAAACCTTAGTTAGCTGGGACATTTGGCCCTGAGAAAAGTATTCTCAGACTTAGCTTGGTGATAACAAATATAGCTGAAAGTCCAGCCTGGTTCTTATCTTCATCTTGAAGCTTCTAAGTCTGTTGTATTGCCTATGTTAAAAATACAGCTCTGTGTAGTTGTGGGAAACTATCCTTGTGATTTTGGGTGAAAGGGAGTTTGAATTTCTTATATAATAAACTTGTGACTTAATGGCACTTTGGAGAAGCAGCTATGAGTTAACAGTCAGTCTCCTGTAAGAGGGGAAATTAGATATATTTAAAGTATGGTGGTCGCCAGGAATCAGATTAGCATGATTCCATAATTAAAAGTAGACCCAAGTCAGAATGCTTTTTATAGAAGTTTATTTACAATTAGGAAGGTTGAAGGTAGGGAAATAGAGAGAGAGAAACTCTGGTCCAGACCAGCAGAGGTCCAGACCAGGTAAGAGTTTAGAGGTTAATTAAAGAAGGCTACTAGCAGCAAGGCCTTTGACAATCAGAGAGGCAAAGAAACCTCCTTGAGAGTAGAGACTCTAGAAATACCAAGGGAGGCTAAAGGAAATCAGCTTAACTTACCCACCTGACAATTGAGAGGGGAAGCTACCTGAGGTCTCTGCAGAGATCCTTCAGCACCAAGTTCAAAGCCAAACTGCCTCAACAGGAAGTTTACCATTACATTTGAAAGATAACAGCTTTTGTCACTTCCTGGAGGTCCACCTCTAATTCAAGTGGACAAATGGCAGCCTCAACACTGTTTTGGACTGCCCAAAGGGCAGTCCTAGTTTTTGATTTATTACTTATTGTCATGTGTGGGTAACTCATTTCCCCTCCCTACTAAGGGAGGTGGGGATGACATTATCTCTGGTGGCTAGAGTTTTAACTATGAATGGGCTTGAGCTAATTCCATTTACACGATCTCCCCTGTTGATAAATTTGGGTGCCTAGTCACCCCAAGTGATCATTTTACATAGTCCTCATACCCACAAAGGTCTTCTAACTACAATAGTTAGAGATAAGAGGGGAATGGAAGAGAGAGAATGCAAAACCAATGTTTTGCTAAGCACATTGACAAGAAGCCAATTAGGGACAGTCCCCTATTGGCATAAAATGTACATTCAAAGTAACTGTTCAAACCCCATAGGTTCAATCAATAGTTCCCCAAAATTCATTCTGAATCTCTTCATGCAATGTAGATTCCTCAGGCATCTTTCTGTAAACAGTTCATTCTCTGGATTAAGGAATCAGCAAACTTCTTTCCCTGAGAAATTTTTTTTTGAACAAAAAATTAAATCTTAGATTTTATAAAAATTCAATCCCCCCTGATGAGAAAATTTAAAAAAGAATACCCAGATCAGTTCAAGATACATGGTTGAGTTATGGGGTTGTATGAGTAAATTCAAAAGAAAAAAACAAAAACATAAAAAGAAAATCAAATAGAAGAAAAATGAAACTTTGGGAGAAAGAAAACATTTAAAATCAGAATCAAAATATCAAAATCTATGTATATAAAATTTCTGAATAAACAAAATAAATTCATAACAGGCCCTTGTATTAGGGTCCAATTAATATAATTTCCATCCTACTAGTCTGTAGAACAAAATGCAGTAATACTGCACTTACCCATTTGCAGCCAAGACTACAGGAAGTTGCCATTCTATAAGAAAGATAAAAAGGACCAGGTACTTCCCCATGTAAAGGAAGTGTCTGAGGTTCCCTGTTCTGATTTACCTTCACTCTCAGGAATATATGGGTGAGCAAGGATGATGGCCAACCTTTGGTATCTGACTGGCAGTGTAGTTCGAAGAGTCCTACATCTTAACATATGTTAAGTGTTGCAACTTTGAGTCATACACTAAGTTCAAGTCCCTAGTGTTGGCATGGGAGTTCCTCAATCCCACCTGTATTTGTATGGTCTTTTTGACCTTGTGCTCCTTGGCATTATACAGTTTTTCTCATCAGTCCCATTGGGATTGGTTGGTCAATCTCCATGACCTTGTGTCTTCTTAGCACTTTTTAACAGCTCTTGTGTTCCCTTCTCCTGGAAACAGACAGAAGCATTAATCATAGTCCCATGTGGCTAGTTTTTATCCTCTTTCTTTTATCCCCAAATTCTTGTAATTTAGAAGTTGACTATATTTATAGATCCACCAAAAAAGACCAGATTTTCCTTTACCGGATTTAGGGGGGAAATGTGTTATTTGGAATTTGGGGGATTCTATTTAGAGGTATTCGAGGTTCATTTGAGTTTTAAATATTTAGATATATGCCAAACTTCCTATGGATGCTTAGGGGCTTGGACACTACATTCCCCATGATTCCTGTTGTAAAATGGAGGTATACAGGAAGTGTGATGATGTAAGCGAATGATATAAGACTCCTGGGGTCATTGGAGACTGTCTCTCTTGCTACCTGTACTTCCTCTTTGGTATGTAGGAGTGGTGAGAGAAGGTAATGACTAATGCTGGGGGATTTGAAATAGATTTTAGCAGGCACATGGCTATTTCTTTATTTTATTTTTTTTTTTAACCCTTGTACTTCGGTGTATTGTCTCATAGGGGGAAGATTGGTAAGGGGGTCAAGTGACTTGCCCAGGGTCACACAGCTGGGAAGTGGCTGAGGCTGGATTTGAACCTAGGACCTCCTGTCTCTAGGCCTGACTCTCACTCCACTGAGCTACCCAGCTGCCCCTATTTCTTTATTTTACAAAGATGGCCCTAATTAAAATATTACTTCTCCTTTTACTCTCAGTCTCTATTAATTTTAATTACAACACTTCCATGTCCAGTTATTTCCTTATCAACTAAGCTGTCCCTTTCAGATTATCGGAGATGGTAAATAGATCTCTAGAGTTCATATCTTGTCCCAAACTCTTATTAGTGACTCTGGGCAAGTCACAATCTCTACCTTCTCAGTTTCAACAACCACAAAAAGAGATAGTTCATAACTCTTAGGATTTTTGTGAAGATCAAATGAAATATTTGAAAAGTGCTTACCACAGGTTCTGGTACATATTGTTTTTTACTTCTTTTCAGTTATATCTGACTCTTCATGAGCTCTTTTGGGTTTTCTTAGCAAAGATACTAGAATACTTTGCCATTTTATTCTCCAGCTCATTGTACAGTTGAGGAAATGAGGAAGTGTTAAGTAACTTGTCCAGGGTCACCACACCCACAACCCACCTAGTATTACCTGAGGCTAGATTTGAATTCTGGTTTTTCTGACTCCAGCTGTAACACTATCTGCAGTGCCACCTACCTTCCCACCTGATACTTACTAGTTACTCAATAAGTATTTGCTTTCCCTCCCACACTTTTATCCTTTTTAACATGTTTTGTATATGGCTCTTCTGCTCTGACATTGCAACCAACTCCATCTGAACCTTTGTAAATAACCTGTTGGGAGGTCTCCCTGCCTCAATTCTATCCCTATTCCGATTCATTCCTCATTAGTGGGTTATGTTGGTATTCCTAAAGCACACATCTATATCATCCCTTCTTTAGTAAACTATAGCGCCTCCATATTACCTTTAAGATCAAATAAAAAAATACGATGTTGTTAAAAGTTCTTAATGACCTCAACTGTTTATGCCCTTTCAGTCTTCTTGAAACTTATTACCTTCCCTGGTTCCTGATCCTTTATCCTCTCACATCCAAGAGTTCTCCAGTTCAGTGATGCTAATCCCTTCGTGATTCCATGAGACTCTATCTTCTGAATCTTCACATTTTTATGGACTATCCACAATGTCTGAAATTCTGTATCTCCTCACCTCTTCCACTGTCTTCCATTAAGTCTCATCTAAAGCCCCATCTTCTGCAAGAAGCCTTTCTTCAGTCTTCCTTAATCCTGTTGCCTTCACTCTGAGACCATATGTAATTTATCCTGTTGAGAGAGAGAAAGATAATTAGATGAAGATCCAGAATGAAAGTGATTTTTGAAAGGGATAGAGATATAGATATTATTAATACACAGTTCTTTGAATATTTTCTTCCTGATTTGAATATGAATTTAATGAGAATGGGACCTGTTTTGCTTTTCTTTGTTTCCATAGAGCTCAACACAGGGCCCAGAAAGTGAAAATTGTTTAAAGCTGCTAGTTGATGTCATGTATGTATATAGTCATATATAATATTTTAATTTTTGTTTTCCATATATCTTATTATTATGGGTAGTTATAGATCATATTTAGTCAAGATTTGTTATATTAATATACTGGAATATATTGTATGTATTTTTTAAAGTGGCTTACCCCAGATTCATAATTAAGGGTTCCTGTTAGAGAGATGTGGATCATGTTTATTAGCCACAAAAAGAAATTTATTAGCATATGATGGAAATTACCTTGAACTATAGTCATAGGCAGAAGAATAGTGCTTCTGCATCTCAGAAGATATATATATATATATATATGCGCATATATATATATATACAAGAGATCAAAAGCTTTTTCAAGGGAGAAGAGTTATTTAAAATGTGATGATAAATTTTTGAAGGGCCATATAAAATAAGATGCATAAGAATATAACATATCATAAGAATATACTTTTGTGTAGATACATATTATATGTTTTTCATTTGGAATTCTGTTCTCTTTTGTGGGGTTTAATGAAATTTGTGTAAACTTTCCATATGGACATGGACTAAGTGTTTTTGTGGAAGAATGTGTTTGTCACAATTTATTATTATATTCAATTTATGTGCAAATTACAAGGAAGAAAGAATAACTTATTGTTTCTAAAATACCATTATTATAGTACATACATGCCCTTGGTGTTGAGTAGATTGTCTCTGATGAATTTCTATGAGCATATTTGTATTAATTTATCAAAGTAGATGGTTGTTCATTCTCTTTTCAAAGAGGACCAATGACATAAAGAGGTGAGGTCTTGACTTTCAAATGAATTGGTTTTAAGTAAGGTAGAATTGCAAAACGTCATCACCTTCATTCTCTCTTCCAAAGTCATCAAAGTTCAGTGGCAGGAAAAAAAAGTCAGAACTAATGACCATTTTACAGAATGCAATGGATGACTTTGACATCTTCTACATCTAATCAAGTTTGAATCCACAGCATTTGCTTCAGACACACTCATGGCATTTGGAACAAAATGTTCTTTTTCACTCATTCTGCTGGGAGAAGGTTTCACATTTTTAGAGAATATATTCTAGTGACTCATTGATTAGGATTGAGTTTGTTGTCACCTTGGAAGAAAAGAGTATCTGGTCTCAGGAGAAAAATGGGACTGCTGAGAGAGCAGTATGTGAGCGATAAAGGAAGTAAAGTTGCAGCAAATAAGCTCAAAAAAAGACTTCAAAAACCAATTAAGAGAGGGAAAGGAAAAGTGAGGAAGAGAAATTAAAGTGATGCAAGGAGAAAGGAAAGTGTTACTAAGAGAAACAAAAATAAAAGAAAAGAAATGGGTCATTGAAAAAGAACCAAAAACTCATAGAGGAAAATCAGATCTTAAAAATCAGAATAGACCATCTAGAAACTAATGATTTCATGAGAAATGAAGACAAAATAAAGCAGAATTAAGGGAATGAAAAAAGGAGAGGAAAACATGAAATATCTTATTGAAAAAAAAACTGACCTAGGCAATAGATCTAGGAGAGAAAATTTTAGAATTATTGGACTACTTGAAAGCCAATACTGAAGAATTTATGAGAAATGCCTAGAAGGAACTATGGGAGTAGAAAGACAGAAGAAAAACATATGGTTTGATGGGGAAAGTATCAGGGTTTTGGTGTGAAAAGATCACTCTACTGCAAATACGAATAATATAGGAGTAAGCTTTGAACAATGATACTACATGTATTACCCAGTGGAATTGCTTGTTGCCTCTGGGAGGTGGGATTGAAGAAGGTGAAAAAAAATTATGAATCATGCAACCATGGAGAAATATTATAAATAAATATTTAAAATATAAATGAAATAAAAATAATTTTGTACAATATAAAAAACCTGGGAATTGATACCAGGGCAAACATAGGAAATGATTAGAAACAATTACAAAACATTCTTCATACAAATAAAGTCAGATCTAAATAATTGGAAAAATATTAATTACTTATGGATACTCTAAGCTTATATGATAGAAATATAATTCTACCTAATTTAAATTTCTAATTCAGTGCCATACCAAACTACCAAAAATATTTTATAGGACTAAAAATAAATAACAACTAAATTAATCTGGAAAAACATAAAGTCAAGAATATCAGGGGAATTAATGAGAAATAAGTGAAGGAAGGTAGTCTAGCCATATCAGATTTCAAACTTTACTATATATCAGTAATCATTACAAGAAATCTGATACTGATTAAGAAAGAACAAGGTGGATCAATGTAAGTGATTAGATATACAATATACAGGGGTTAATGATCTTAGCAATCTAGTGTTTAATAAACCCAAAGATCACAACTTTGGATATTAAAACTCACTATTTGACAAAAACTGCTAGGAAAACTGAAAAACTATTACAGAAAGTATGAATAAATTAATATTTCATATTCTAAACCAAGATAAATTCAAAATTAGCATATAATTTAGACATAAGGGGTGATACCATGAACAAATAAGGGGAATATGGAATAGTTTACTTGTCAAATATATGGAGAAAGGAAGAATTTAACCAAACAAGAAATAGAGGACATTATAAGATATAAAGGAATAATTTTATATTTCATAATAATTAAATATATATCAGCTCTTTTGGTCCTGGCATAGAATTGAAAATTGAGAAGATGTCCATCAATTTGGAATTGGTGAAACAAATTGTACTGTATAATTATTGTGGAATATATCATACTATTGCAATGAAGAGCAATATAATTTCAGAGAAACCTGAAAAGAAGTACATGAACTGATACAGAGTAAAATAAGCAGAACCAGGATTGTATTTAGTAACAACAGTATAGTAAAATGATCAACTGTAAAAGATTTAAGTATTTTCAGCAATACAATAATCCATATATATAAGCATAATATATTTATATAAACAAAATATAAAACATAATTAATATAATTTACCATCTCTCCTTCCTGCCTCATAGAAGACATTATTCCAGAGACAGATAAGTATTGTGTGGTGAAAGTGATGAAAGTGAAGGGAGGAAGGTAGGAGGATAGGAGAAAGGAGAGAGGAAGGTAGAGACAGGGAAAGGAAAATAGTGGTCCCCAGCCCAGGAGGGGGAAATTGACCTGAGCCCTCAAATAAATGATCAGAGAACAACTTTAGGGTCTAGAATAGGTAGGCTTTATTTAGATTAGAAAGGGGAAGGTCTTGGGAAAACTAGGAGGTAGGAAGAAAGGGAAAAAGGCTCCAAGAGAGAGATCAGGGTCTCAGGGTAGAGAGCATTGCTTCCAGGGTCAAGAGAGAGAAAAAGCACCAAACTTTCTCTTTTATACTTTCCCTGACACCTCCCACAAAGGAAGTGGGAGTTGTCAGGGAAGTTGTAACAAAGAGAGTCCTGGGATTTGTAGTCTTCCAGGGCTTATAACAATTTCAAATGACACCGTATATATAAATTTCTTTTATGTTTCCATTTTTTTCAGTTCATTCTTTGGAGATAAGTTTGTAGTTGTACATAATGTTGTCTTGGTTCTACTTCTTATCTTGGGTAGTTCTTTCCAATTTTTGTCAATTGCCCTGGTCATTGTTTCTTATGGCACTATAATATCCCATCACAATCCTATACACCAATTTGTTCAGCCATTCCCTAGTTTTTGGTCATCCTCTCAATTTCCAGGTTTTTTGCCATCACAAAGAGAGCTGGTATAAATATTTTGGAACACATAGCTTGTTTTCCTTTTTCCCTGATCTCTCTTTAAACAGACTAAGTAATGAAAATGCTATAAACCTCTAAATCTTATGCTATTCTGATTGTGACTTCATAGTACTCTTTTTTTTCTTGTTACTTGTAGTATTTTTCCATAACCTGGGAATTAACATGACTTAGCAATTATCTTCCTATGCATTTTCATCTAGACTTTCTTTTGTGGTGATTATCTGGTAAATTCTTTCAATTTCTATCCTACTCTAATTCTAGAACTTCTGGGCAGTTTTACTGGCTGATTTCTTGGGGTATGGTGTCTGACTTATTTTTTTTTTTTTATCAAAACTTTCCAAAGAATCTGAAAAATTTTTTATTGTCTTTCCTTGACCTATTTTCCAGGTATAAGGATGATATTAGAAAATAAGTATTGTTTTATTGGTTTAAAGATAAGTAGAGAAGCTGCTTGAGGAAGAATTGGAGTTTCAAATAGAAATGAGAGGATGTGTTAATTTCAACTGGTGGTAGTTATAACCATTATTTCTATAACAGTTACACGCTCTGGGTGTGGCATTCCTGGAGTGGGCTTCTGGCAGTCAGCAGAGCCACACACAACTTCTTTCTCTCTCAAAGCTGGAGAAGGTAACATCTTTGCCTCTCTCTATCTCTGTCTGAGGGAAAGACGTGAAGGAGTGGAGTGCTTTCTTTTCCAACTTGGGAAACACTATTCATTTATCTGTTACTGTTTATAGATTGGTTAAACTGTGAAAAGACCAAACAAAACCTGGTCTTTGGTTTGGACTCTGAGTCTGTTAAGGCTCAGAGTCCTAATCTGATTCTTGTGGAGACTCAACCAGTTAGCCTTGGTTATTTTATAACTCAAAGGTGAAGTTAAGAGTTAGAGTGGTTAGGGTTATTTAGAATAGTATAAATTTCGTTAGTTAGATTAGGAAGGATTAGTGTAACCTGTGAACCACAGGAGAAGTAGTTCCTTGCAGGACCTGGGAATTAATTTTGGTGGAGTTAGAATCCCTTATGATAGAAATCCTTTTTACCTTCATATATATTTAAATAAATAAGACTCTCTTTAGCATTCCTTGCACCTTGCATTGCTTGCCCCTAATTTTATTTTTACATAGGTCAGTCTTTTTTTGAGATAAGATGTTTCATATTCTCACATACTATTTAATTATTTTGATTTTGTTTCTTTATTGCTTGTTGCCTTGGGAGGTTTTTAGCTTCCTCTTGTCAAATTCTTGTTCTTAATTAATTATTTTCTTTCATGACCTTCTGGATCTTTTTCCATTTGGGTTATCTTTGTTTAAATTTTTTCTTGATTTTTGATCACTGCTTTTATTTCTTTTTTCTAATTTTTATTCATTCTCTTTCATTTTTTTGCATGTTCTTCTTAAAGCTATTCCAAAAGCTCTTTTTGAGAGTAAGACCCTTTATTACTTATATTTACTATTTTAAGTGTTTTTAATTCACTGTCCTGAGTTTGAACCCAGTACTTCTCTGTCCCCATGATAGTTATCAGTAGTTGGGTTCTCTCTTTTTTGGTTACTCACTAAAAGAAAAATAGTTGCCAGGGCAATAAGGTCCAATTAATTTCTTTATGAAAGATTTCCAGGGTTCCTAGGGAATAGAGGATTATGTCTCTGGTTTCAGTATTTTTTTGTTGTTGTTGCTATTTCCTGGTCTCTATTTAGTTCTTCAAACTTCTATATTCCAGAGTCAAATGAAGTCCAAGGACCCAATATTCAAGAACCACCAGTCTGTGGTTGCCCTTATATGTCCCACCCAAAGTCCCCCTGAGAAATTCTGCCACTGCAGGAAGAGAGCTCACCTCCTCCCTTAGACTCCACTCTCCTGGGGATGACCTCAGCAGACAGAGCCCCAGTCCCTCAGTAACCACACCTACCAATTTTTGCCCTCTTCTCACTCTTCCTTTCCCAGTGCCTCTGGCTATGATAAAACAGTTGTCTGGTCTACATGCTTGGGCCCTAAAAGTCCTTCCCTTGTCAACTGTCAACCCCCAACTTAGGTGAGTAGGAATTCCTGAGGCCAATGCTTCAGCCCACAAGATCATTCCCAGGTTTTGCTGCATGTTGCCTCCACCTGTTTCTGCCATTGGGATGTAAGTTTGCTGCGCGAGCAGACAGATAATCTGCTGGTACTGCCCTTAAGGCTTGGTGCTTATTGATTCTGTGGTGCTTTCTCATGGGTGAACAATCAAAAATCTAGCTATGGATGAAATGATGTCTAGAACCATGGCTACAGCTGCCACAGCTATTCCAGGGCTTTCTGCTTACTAGAATCCACAGATATCTGTCACTGGGATGTAAGTCTCCTCGTTCATCCAACAAGGTTAGGCTGTGGGTTCTTCCCCAAGGACTTGATATTTGTATATTCTGTGTTGTTTACTCCAGTATGTTTGCACTATCTGGTGAGAATGAGGCCAGGGAAGCCAGAAACTTTCTTTCCTGGTTATCTTTGGCTGCTGAGTTTCACTCCTGACTTTTATCTGTTTTTTGTTGCTTTTAGCATTAATTTTGTGTAAGTATTTTTTATTGTTTGTGGGAAACAAGAAGTTTCATGCTCTACTCCACCACATTCCCACAATCCCTGAGGTACTAGTATAAAGCATACAATTTTAACTTCATATAATTAGAATGATTATAAATTTATAACCCAGATCAAATTGCTTACTGTCTCAGGGATTGGGGAAAGGAGAGAAGAAGGGAGACAATTTTGAACTCATTATTTTAGAAAACATATGTTCAAAATTGTTAGTACACATAATTAGAAAATAAAATATTTAAAAATACACTTAGTTAAAGTTCTGTAAGATAGAAATTCATCAGATATTCTAAGAGAATTCACCCTCACAGAACAGGTGCAAAAGTCTATAGAGGTAATATTTTCCTTTTTTTTTCAAATAAAATATGTTTTCAAAGAAAAAAGAAATCTTAAATTGGGAAACCAAGTAAAGCCTCTATACCTCAATCATTGGAGAAGTAAGAATGCAGAGGGATGGGTCTATATGAGAAATCTAAGACTAGGCTTTATTAATGACGAAAGTTAAATATTCATTGATTGTTGTGCATATTAATTTGACGAATGAACAAACAGATAAAAGGCATCATAGTTATTAACATAATAGTGTAAAACAGGTTCATTTAAATACCTAAATAGAAGAAAACTACTTAGAAGCACCTGTTTCTGCTCTACCTGTTGCCTAAATAAAAAGTTTACCTATTAGACTTATATGTCAAAGGACAGATGTTTAAAAGTATGTCTGGAACAATTTGGGATATACATAGATCTAGGGGTTTGAGAATTGACTGGCAGGCTAAGATTTTTAGTTAAGGACATAATTCCATCTCAGCCCTAAGAGTGATGTGGGACTAGAACAAACTTTGGGATAGATTCAAGGATTATTTTTTAAGTTCATTTATTTAATTATTTAATTTGGAATGTTTTTTTTTCCATGGTTACATGAATCTTGTTTTTTTTCACTCCCCTCCTCCCACCCCACTCTCATAGTCAATGAGCAATTCCAATGGGTTGGACATGTGCCATTGATCAAGACCTATTTTCATATGATTAATATTTGCACTATGGTGATTGTTTAGAGTCTACATCTCCAATCATATCCCCATCAAACCATGTGATCAAGCAGTTGTTTTTCTTCTGTGTTTCTATTCCCACAGTTCTTTCTCTGGATGTGGATAGTTTTCTTTCTCATAAATCCCTCAGGATTGTCCTGGATGATGGCATTGATGCTAGTAGAGAAGTCCATTACATTAGATTATATCACAGTGTATCAGTCTCTGTGTATAAGGTTCTTCTGGTTCTGCTCCTTTCACTCTGCATGAATTCCTGAAGATTGTTCCAGTTCACATGGAATAACTTCAGTTCTTCCTAGCACAATAGTATATAACATCACCAACAGATACTACAATTTGTTTAGCCATTCCCCAATTGAAAGGCATCACCTAATTTCCTAACTTTTGGCCACCACAAAGAGTGCAGCTATAAATATTTCTGTACAAGTCTTTTTCCTTATTATCTCTTTGGGGTAAAACACAGCAGTGGTATGGCTAAATAAAAGGGCAGACAGACTTTTAGCGCCCTTTGGGCATAGTTCCAAATTGCTATCCAGAATGTTTGGATCAATTCACAACTCCACCAGTAATGCATTAATGTCCCAGTTTTGCCACTCCAATGTTCATTACTTTCCTTTTCTGTCATATTAGCCAATCTGTTAGGTGTGACGTAGTACCTCAGAGTTGTTTTGATTTGCATTTCTCTAATTATAAGGGATTTAGACCACTTTTTCATGTGCATAATTATATTTTTCATTCATTTATCTGAAAATTACCTATTCATGTCCACTGCCCATTTGTCAATGGGGAATGGCTTGATTTTTTTTGTACAATTGATTTAGCTCCTTATAAATTTGAGTAATTAGACATTTGTCAGAGGTTTTGGTTATAAAAATTTTTCCCCCAATTTGTTGCTTCCCTTCTAATTTTGGTTGCATTGGCTTTGTTTGTACAAAACCTTTTTAATTTAATATAATCAAAATTATTCCTTTTCCATTTTGTAATATTCTCTACCTCTTGCTTGGTCCTAAAATCTTTCCTTTCCCATTGATCTGACAGGTATACTATTCTATGTTCACCTAATTTACTTATAGTTTCCTTCTTTATATTTAAGTCATTCACCCATTCTGAGTTTATCTTGGTGTAGGGTGTGAGATGTTGATCTAAACCTAATCTCTCCCATACTGTTTTCAAATTTTCCCAGCAGTTTTTGTCAAATAGTGGATTTTGTCCCAAAAGTTAGGATCTTTGGGTTTATCATAGACTGTCTTGCTGAGGTCACTTATCCCAAGTCTATTCCACTGATCCTCTCTTCTATCTCTTAACCAGTACCACATTGTTTTGCTGACTGCCATAGTACAGTTTAAGATCTGATACTGTTAGGCCACCTTCCTTCAAAAATTTTTTCATTATTTCCCTTGATATTCTTGATGTTTTTTCTTCCAAATGCACTTTGTTATAATTTTTTTTCTAATTCAGTAAAAAAAAAGTTTCTTGGCAGTTTGATGGGCATGGCATTAATTTTGGTAGGATTGTCATTTTTATGATGTTAGCTTGTACTACCCATGAGCCATTAATGTTTTTCCAATTGTTTATATCTAGTTTTAATTTTGTGGAAAGTGTTTTGTAGTTGTGTTCATATAATTCCTGTGTTTGTCTTAGCAGATAGATTCCTAAATATTTTATATTGTCTAGGGTGATTTTAAATAGAATTTGTCTTTCTAACTCTTACTGCTGAGATGTGTTGGAAATATATAGAAATGCTGATGATTTATGTGCATTTATTTTGTATCCTGCAACTCTGCTAAAGTTGTTGATTATTTCTACTAGCTTTTTAGTTGATTCTCTAGGATTCTTTAAGTAAACCATCGTATCATCTGCAAAGAGTGATAGTTTAGTCTCCTCATTGCCTATTTTCATATCTTCAATTTCTTTTTCTTCTCTGCTTGCTACTGCTAGCGTTTCTAGTTCTATGTTAAATAATGTGCATTCTTGTCTCACTCCTGATCTTCTTGGGAAGGCTTCTAATTTATCCTCATTGCATATTATGCTTGTTGTTGTTTTTAGATATGTACCATTTATTATTTTTAGGAAAGGCCTTTCTATTCCTATATTTTCTAGTGTTTTCAGTAGGAATGAGTGTTATATTTCCTCAAAAGCTTTTTCTCCATCTATTGAGATAATCATGTGATTACTGTTAGTTTAATAAGTGATATGATCAATTATATAGATGGTTTCCCTTATATTAAATTATCCTTGCATTCCTGGTATAAATCCCACTAATCGTAGTGAATATTCCTCATGATAATTTGCTGAAGTCTTTTTGCTAGTATTCTAGTTAAGATTTTTGCATCTATATTTAGTAAGGAGATTCATCTGTCATTTTCTTTCTCTGTTTTTGGTCTTCCTGCCTTTGGAATCAGTATCATATTTGTATCATAAAAGGAATTTGGTAGAACTCCTTTGCTTATTTTGTCAAAAAGTAGATTCAAAAGTTCTTAAGGGAACATACAGAGGTTGTAAAAGAGAGACAGAGAAAGATTAAGTATTGCAAGAACTCAGCAGCCACAACAACAGTAGGCAGATGGGATCTCCAGCCCAATTCAGAGGTCTCAGAAGCTGAAGCGGAAAGAATAGGTAGCATGGATTAATAATTAAAAAGAGAAATTAAAAAGAAGTAACCAGAATAAGGGAAAAAAGGAAAGAACTGAGAGGCAGCAAAGAAAGGATAAATCTTGTGCTCCTTCAATCTTCTTGCTATGTAGAATTCAAATTGTGGCTGCTTGTTAGAATTTCATCTTCAAAGAGAGAGGAAAATTTCCAAAATTCTACTATTTTTCCAAATATTTCTTCATATGTCTACCAAGGAGTAAGCATTACAATAGCCTTTGTTTCCTTCTTTTACTGAAACATATTCTAAATTATGATTTTTCTCTCAAAAATATAGAAGCTTGGAAATAGGAACCATTTACTGAATGGTAGTCTTCCTAAATGGGGACTCTGAATTATTATAATTATACCAATTATATAATATAATTATATTGTTAATTATGTCATATTTTTATGTTGATAAATTTTTCACCTCATTTAAGCTCTAAAAATTGAGAATGGGATCAATTTTACCTGATGATTATTTGACATATAGGTTAAAAATGTAGTTACAACAATTTCATAATTAAATTTCTTATCTCTGTTGTTACAAAAGAAATGGGTCAGAGTAGAAACAAGTGAGGCCTAAGTGAATTGGGAGAGGCCTAGGAGAGACTAAATTGTATGCCTTCAGAAAGGAGGAGTGTTAAAAATAAAAATAAAAGATTTAGGTAACGTTTTCAGCGTTACTCTAGTTTTACTTAAACATGGTATTTATATGAAACTAGATGTCAAAATGGTGTGTTTAAAAAGTTCTGGAGTTTTTTTTTTAGTATGAATTTCAAACTTTATGTTTCAACTCTGCAGTTTTCCTCCTGTGTGACCATTAGCAAATTATTTAACATGTTTGGACCTCAGTTTTCTCATCTATAAAATTTTGGGCTTGTAGATGACCTCTCAGTTTCTTTCACCTCTGAAACTATGAACCTAAAAAATCAAAGCAACCCTGATGTTATTATCTGAAAGAACTCACTTTTCAAAATCAGTTTTAGAGGAGGGAGAAATAAATGAAAATCCATTTTAACTATATAATGTAACTCTAAAGGATATTTGCATATTTTAAGAATTCTTTTTGGCCTATATATAGTAGAAAAGCAAGTAGGACATATTCAATTTCCAAGGTGGAGACACATGTTATTGGAACTCATTTGGCTGAAATATATCTGTAGGATTCAAAAGTCATGTTCAACAAAATAAACAAGCAAAATATTAATAACTGTTTTTTATTTATAATTTTATGGGTTGTGGATTGTTTTGAAATGAATAAGCAGCCTGGGATAGTGGATAAAGAACCTAACTCGGATCCAAGAAGACATGCATTTAAATCCTGCTTCTTAACAAAAAGGGATTGGGCAATCAACTTCAACTACTTCAGAGAAGTAGATAAATAAGAAATAAATTGCAAATAAAGTGATGAACAGTATGGGTAGAAGGTACTTTTACCCTTGTATATTTCACTGATTATAGAAATCTCTGGACTAGGCCATCTCTCTTGTTAAAATAAATTAATGAAGGGCTATAGCTTAAAAAGATAAATAAATAAATAATTGAAATAGATTAGTTAAGCAAATAAACATAACAATGAACAGATATGTAAATGAATGACTAAAATACATATGAAATAGATGAATAAATGAACAAATGAATTATAAAGTGATAATTTCTTTAAAAAGTCTTCAAATAGAAAAACAAATACATGAATGAACAAATGCATATAGTATTTAATTAAATTAATAAGTTGAAAAAAACAAATCACTGAATCAACGAACCTATGAAGTAAACTTCTCATCTGAAATTTTGCAGCTCAAAATAGGCAAATACTGTGGACAGTATATATATATATATATATATATATATGTATATATTCCAGAATTATTGGAAATGTATTACTTGTTACCCTGACACAAATTAATCTGATACCAAATAACTGAGCAAACAATATATGTGAGATGAAAAATAACTTCATTTATTTTTAGTGGAATAACTTTCCATTCATAAATTCCTAGAAATGAAATAATCATAGAAATTCAATTGAAGAGAGTCAGAAACTCATTTTGGAGATATAAATATATAAATATATATATAGCTAAATCAGGATCTGTCTTTCTGTCAGTCTGGCTGTCCCTCTGTATATGTCATCTAGCTCTATATCCATGTCTATATAAGTATCAATAAATAGTATAGCTATTTCATTTCTAATATCCAGAAATGCCTTTGTGCACATATGTGTGTGTACATATCCATATACATTCATGTGTGCTCATACAAACACAAATACACATGCACATACATGTTCATATTCTTATCTATAGATTTATACATATAAATTCACATATATTCATTTACTGCATATACAAACATGAATGTTTACTGTATATGTGTGTATATATATGCATATGACATTCATTTGTCATAATAACCCAGCAAATTATAAGATCCATTTGGCTTGTTACTATGGGGTGCTTTCTCTATATAGACCAGGCTTATGGAAGTTATCTAACCCCTCATTATCTATTTCATTGATTTTAGCACAGTGGTATTCAACTATTAAAACTTTTCACAAATATTTGGCCTAACACAGTGATGGGCAAACTATGGCCTGTGGGCCAGATGTGGCCCCCTGAAATGTTCTATCCAGCCATGCAACATTATTCCTAATCTGACAAATATAATGAGGAGGATACAATACAATGAAACTTCGAAAGAGTTGCCTTAGAAACAGACTAGCAGATGAGCATTTCCTTTCCTTTGGCCCCCTCTTTAAAAAGTTTGCCCATCACTGGTCTAGCACATGAACTTTCCCAAATAATCTTGGGCAAAAAAAAGCAGTAAACAGAATTTTGAAGGACTTCAAGTTAGTGCCACTATAGATCTATCTAAGGATGTTTAGCTTCCAAAAGAGAAGTTCTATGGGAGATAGATGGATTTAAGAAATGAAGGCAATGGGCGAACAATAATTTTTAAAAAAGCATGAAACACCTGTTATTAAAGCAAAAGAAAAACATGAGGAAAAGAGATTAAAAAGAATTTGTTCTTTAGTGAAAGAGAAACCAATAAGTCATATGATCCTACCTAGCAGCCTAAAGATAAAAGGTAAAAATATTGTTTAGATGATTTCTGATCTATATATTCAGCCCCCGTACAAATATCTTCTATACTATATACTGTATTCAAAATCTATATAAAAAGTAGTCAAGTTACAATCTCATATCCCCATTTACTACATGACTATCTGCAATCACATCAAGTTGGTAGCAAACCATACTTGCTACACATCCACTCCATACATTTTGGGTTATCTGAGTATCTGCTCATTGCTGCTCTAGTTGTTTACCTTAAAGAGCTCTAGCAGTTACCAAGCATTGTTTCCTGGATGGGTTAATATTGTCCAACTAATTAGAAATGGATACAAATTCTGAGCTTAATTAGCCAGTCAATGAATGAGTGTAAATTCATATCTTGCTAGTTAACAATAAGCATTTTACCTTTTACAAAGAGCATTGCAATGGATTTTCCTATTTATATTTAATTTCCATTTCTAAAAAACAAACACAATAAAACCCTCCCTTCACTATGAATGATTCACATATTTGGATGGAATTGTCTTTTGAGAATGTAAGTCTCTTTAGGAAAGATGCTATTTCACTTTTGCTTTTCTATTCCTGTTATGCAGCACAATGTAGTTATGGAAGAATAGATGCTTAATATGTGCTCTGCTGCCCCCCACTTCCATTCATTCCTCCATTCTTTACACATCAAATTCAACATGTCAAAACCAGAATTTATTCTCTCCTTCATAATGTACTGAAGTTACTGTCTCCTCATTTTCTCTTTCAAACTTGCCTGTATCTGTTCAGAGAATCACCATCTTTCCAATCACCTAGGTTTGAAACTTCAGTATCAACCTCAGCCAATCTCTATCCTTCACTTTTCATAGTTAATTATTTATCAAGTCTTATTGAACCTAGTTCTATAACAGAAATGAGTAGCTAAAGAAAGCAGAGGGCTTTCAAGGGACAGGTAACAAATTAGACTTAAGATATTTGGATTTTTAGTAGTAGGAGCACTATCACTGACCTTGTTAAGAATGTTATTTTTAAATTTGATGTAGAATAAGTGTGCTCACTTTTTTTAAAGAACTCTGAGAAAGCAAATTTAAAAATATGGAATTTTATAAACTTACATTACACCAGTCCCTTGGCAAACCAATTCACTACATAATTCCTATATTCTCACTAGTAACCAGGATACTTGATGAAATATTAAAGAGTACTTATAAATATGACAATTCAAACTTATAAGAGTTTGAGCTCTTGCCACTATGATTTGATTACTTCTTCTGCTACTCCATTCTCCTTCTTTGGGATATAGAATAAGAATCCATGGTCCTATGAGATAGAACACCTAATCAGTTTGGTCAGAAAGCTCCCTTCTACTACTAAAGGTGAGGATAGATTGAGAGTCTATTCTGTGAGGATGTGAGATAAAGACATTGTTCTACCTCTTTCATCTCACTAGGCACTGCAGAAAAATAGCCTCACAGAAGAGCATAACCTATCTGGCAAATCTGCTACTGATAAGGCTTCAGGAGAAGGAAAAGCTTAAATTATGTCAGTGCTTTGCTTGATGGTACAGAGTTATTTCCCTACTCTTTTCATCTCTAGTCTTTTTCTACAGTTCATTTTCAGTGGCTGGAGTGATCTAAATTTCCATCCATTAGACCTTTGGTGGTTTTGCCATATTTTGAGAGATTTCATTAAATGAGATGCTCTCTGTCAGAGTTTAACATGTCTCACTCTAGAATACTACTATATCCTCTACTCTTTTGCTCAGAATAGTATCATTTGTTTGCAATAATGCCCTTGATAAAGAAATTAATTTGGAAGATCACTGGAGATTCAAATAAAAATGCATTTATCTTCCATTTAAATAATATTGCTGTGGAACTACCATCTTCCACCCCCAGCAACATTATTTCACTTAAGAGTCATGAAACAAATTTTAATGAAACCAATTAATTAATTTAGCTACATGGTAAAGTTTCCCTTCTTCTCCCTTCCCTTACTCTTCCCTAATCGCCTGCCACTCTACAACAGAGAAACAGCTCTATCCCCAGCAAAACTAAGATTAAAGGATAGCTATCTTTCTGGACCACAGAATTACAGAATTTCAGAGTTAGAAGAGAACTCAGAGACCACCAACCTCAAAGTATATATGAACTGTCTGGAAGAAAGACCCCTACCCCCTTATACTTGATTGGATTTTAGTGATAGTGATAAGTTTAAACATAATCAATATTGTGATTCTAAAGTGATTAGTATAATTCCATTGTAATCTTAATTACAATTAGTAGAATTTATGATTTTATAACGATCTCTAACTAAAGCTTAAAACTGCTTCTAAGGGAGTTTCCAACCCCTCCCTAAGTCATATTTCCCTTCTATCATAAGATGCTGACCATATGACTTCCAGCTCCCAGAATGATGTATCATGTCTTGATATGGTGCAAGAATGCTCACCCTTTCCTATTAAAAAATAACCATCTGTCCCAGATCAGATGAGCCCTGAGATAATGGTCATCAGTATTTCTTAATGAGTGTTGTCTTGTGATTTGACTTTAAGACTAATATGGGTATTTCTTATATGAAATAACCAATCAGCTGTGTAGTTGGGTAACAGTTTCTAAAAAAGATCTACATAATTCTGTATGATACAAGTCACCAACCTTGTTTGAAAATATTCACTCTGTATATAAACCAGGTCTCTGCTGCCTGGCTTTGTCTCTTGCTGGAGTACAATTATGTAACATGTGTGAGATTCTGGGTTTATCTTGGAGACTTGGCCCTCTTCCAATAAACTCTAAATTCTACCTTGACTTGGAGAAATTTGGCATTTTGACTTTGTTTATCTAAATTGTCTATATCAGAGTGGTGGGATAAAAATTTCCACGACAGAACAAAAATTCTTTCTGCAACATTCCTGACAAGTGATCATCCAGATTTCATTTGAAACCTTCTGGTGAAAGGGTAACCACTACTCCTGGCATATTAGTCCTTTCCCCTTGGTGGCATCTTTAATTTGGAGGAAATTAGCTACTCCATTGCCCAGAAATCTGTTTTTCTGTGATGGCTACATTGTCCCTCTTTTTGGATTTTGGAAAAATTTGAAAATATTTTCATACCTTACCTACATGACAACTTTGACATCCTTGAAAATATCTCTCCTGACTCTCCCCTCCTCAACATCTTTTCTTCTCTAAAGTCGTCATCACCATTTATTTCAAATGATACTTATATGCCATGATCTCTAGATAAGTTCTCTTTTTGGTTTTGTTTTCTCATTGTTAAACACAACAGAAATTGTTAATGTCCTTGCTAAAATGTAGAGCCTACAGGCAGAGAGGTGGCTCATTGAATAGAGAGTGAAACCTGAAGACAGGAGGGCCTGGATTTACATTTGGCCTTAGACACTTCTAGTTGTGTTACCCTGAGCAAGTCACAACCCCAATTTCCTAGCCTGCACCTCTTTTCTGCTTTGGAATTGATACTTAGTATCTATTCCAAGACAGAAAAAAATGGTTGTTTTTTTTTTTTAATTTAAAATAAAAATAAAATATAGTACCTACAACTATTGTAGCTTAATCTAAAAGGATAATGTTCAGTGAGGCTGTAACCTCCCAGTTCTAGACAGACTGCCTTGTTAAATATAGTGGCTGGTAGGCAGAAGAGTGGTAAGGGTAGGCAAAGGGGGTCAAGTGACTTGCCCAGGGTCACACAGCTGGGAAGAGTCTGAGGTCAGATTTGAACCTAGGACCTCCAGTCTCTAGGCCTGGCTCTCAATCCACCGAGTTTCCCAGCCGTGTGACTTAAATATGGTTTTGATTCATATTATTTTCTATGCTAACTTCCGTTACAGATAGTGAATTTATTTTTTATTATATTCAGCTTTTTATTGAAAAACTTAAAGAGGGATAGATGAAAGACAGTAAATCCAAACAATATTACTCAGAACAGTCACTTCTCATGTGAATGAAGTCCATGGTTACTTCCTTCCACCTTTGCAGATTGTCTTCCCAAATTTTACCTCTCTTGAACACATCATGGATCTGATATGAATGAGATTCTTGTCACCAAGGTTTAGAAGAAGAATATTAAGAATATTAAGAATATTAAGTGGGCGCTACCACCCCCCTGGTGGATGCTGCAGCTATCCAGGGGTGTGGTGATGACCACAGGTGTATTTATCTTTCCTATTAATTGCTATTAAAATTAAAAAAAATTAATTTCCAGGGGGCTAAGTAATATTTTTTTTCTGGAAAGGGGGTGGTAGGCCAAAAAAGTTTGGGAACCACTTATTTAGAGGCTTAAAGAGGAAATCAGCCATTCTAGATATATTTCCCCCTTTGGGGGGAGGGGCTGCTTTTGACATAACTGTTTAGGTAGTTTTTTTCCTTACCTATCAATCCTAAACCATTTCTCCCTTCCCATTCCCAGATATCATTAAACCCTTATCAACTAGGAACAGTGTCTGGATACAGATATTTTGGGGATATACTCACAACCTCCATAAGCCAAGTTCCTCCTACTTGTGACTCTGAAATTGATCCTGACCTCTGAGCCAGGGGATTGTTTCTAAGACTTAAAGCTTCACCTATTCTATCCTTTGGGGAAATAATTCAGAGAAAGATATCATCATAAGGAGTTAAGCTTTTCTTCACTTAACATCTTGGCCCAGAAATTATCAAACCACATTGTCCACCATTTCCAAACTGCTAACTGATTTCCAACTGCTTAGTGGGAGGGGGAGGTGAAGGAGCACTTCCATAAGCTCCAGCCCCTCCCATTCAGTCAAGCCTGCCTGTGCATGTGTGTCTCTCCAAAGACCAGGGATTTGGGAGACTTGATTGTCATTGACCCCCTGTCATCTTAGAGTGTCCCTAATCCTACACTTTCAAGACACTATTTTCTTATTTTAGTTCATTTGCCTCTGTTTCGAAATGTCTTATTTTGCTTTTTAAGTCTTTTTCCCAATTGTCTTCAGTCTCTCTTAATTGTTTTTTGAATTGTGTTTTGACTTCTTCCAAAGCCTGAGTCAAATTTGCTGGAGTTTTTGTGTTTTTTTCTTGGTGTTACTTTGTCCTCCTCTGTTCCATTTGATCTTTGTTCAATACCTGGATGGAAGTTGTCAATTTTAATTTCTTTTTTCTTTTTCTGTTTACTCATATTTTTTACTTCTTTTCCTCCCTGTCATTGACTGTAATCTTGCTCCTCTGATTATTTGCTGGATCTGTGGGTTTGGGCTATTCTGTCATGAAGGAGCTTCTTCTCTGCTCTACTGATTGACTAGATTAGGCTGATGGAGTATTAATGAGCCCTGAGGTCAGATCTTCCCCAGTTGGCAACAGAAGCTTAAGGTATAGGTGAAGGTGTGGAAGCTGAAGGGAGTTGTACTTCCCACACTGTTATGAAGATATTCTTTTGGGGTTACAGCCTTCACCCTGGGATCCAAGTTAGTAGGATCTTATAGTAGCTCTCAGCACAGTAGGTGGGAGAAGAGTGTTGGAGATTGTGCTTCTCTGGCCTCTGAGGCTTCTTATCTGCTCTATTAATAGACTAGATTAAGCCAGGGAGGAGCTGATCTGCTGGATGTCCCTTGAGGCCAAAGCCTAGAGAAGCAGAGGCCCAAGATGGAGAGTGGTGCCTGGGACTAGGCTGCCCTCACCTCTAAGCCTCTCCTATAGTTGCCTCCCTGCAGGCTGTGGTTAGAACCCTGAGCTTGGCACAGCTGCGGCAGCAAGACACTCTGTCTGGGCTGGAGCCCTTGCCCCAGGATTCTAGTGACTTCAGGAGACTCAGCACAGTAAAGTGTTTTAGGGGTCCTGGGACCTTTCTTCTTCTTTTTCCTTAAACTGGAGAATTCAGCCTTCTCTTTGTACCTTTTAAGTTGAATCAAGCATGAAGTCCCCTGACTCTGTACTGTTGTTAGATTTGGTTTTCTGAACCCTTGAAGCACTTTCTTTTTGATTTGTATTGAAGGGTTTTCACAGAGGTCTGGACTTTTGCTGCTTTTAATCTTGATTCTGCCCCCATTTCTTCACTTTTTATACTTTGTTGGCCTGGAATTTTAGGGTGCAGTTCTGATATACAAAGTCAATACCTCCCATGAATTCCATGGCAGTAGCTACTGCAGCTTCTAGGACTGTGTCCATTGGAAATGAAACATGTTGGTTTTTCGAATTACTGCTTGATCTGCTATGAAATCTCTATAGCCCAGGAAAATGAGGAAATCATTGTAAATGAATCCTTCCCCTCAGTTTTAAGAGTTGCTACACTATAAGTCTATCCTCCAGAATGTATCACTGCTGGTGAGATGGTGGGGATGAGACAGGATGGAATTGACTGGGGGAGGCGTAGGCGAGTAAGCTGGTGGGAGCTCTGCCTTGACCTATGTGAGGCTGATGCTTCTCTTTAAAAGTCTGGAGAAGACTTGGTGGTACCAATATAAATCTGCCCACTGCCAGATGGTAGGTGCATAGAGAGCTTTCAGTGTCTTGAAATGCTTAGTTCTTTCTTACATGAAAGTATGTATACAGTAACAGATCTTCCATTCCTTATTTTATTACAATTGGTTTTAAATCTATCTGGAGGAATCTACATTTATTCTTATTCAATTTCATATTTTATTTACTTATTTTTTTAAGATTCTGTTCATCATTTATACTTATTGAAATAGCCTTGATTGCTGATTCTGCTATCCAACATTTGAGCTATATCTCCAACTTTGTGTCTTCTGCAAGTTTAATAAGAATGCTATATATTGCCTCTAGGATAAAATTAAAGCTCTTTTTTGATATTTAAATTACTTCTCAGTTTAGATCCAACCTATTTTTTTGATTGATCTCACATTATTCCTTCTCACCCAATCTAAAATATATTTTGGTTCAGCTGCTTGCTATTCTATAAACAATGCTATATCTCCATCTTCAACCCCAACTTTTAGAATCTTTAAAGTCCTTCAAAGAGATTTCAGGGTCTGCTCTTTGCCAAAGTATATAGTAAAGTAACCTGGAAATAGCAAAATATTGAACATTGTCTGAGCTGAAGAGAAAATTAGAGGAAGGGATTTCTGAATCAAAACAGACTATAGCTATTGTGAAAACATATTGCAAAACAAATAGTGTGGGAGAGAAAAAGAGTGAGACTAGACCTTGTGATTGTACATTTAGGTTGAGTATGAGAAAGACAGGAGGCTAATTATGAAAACATTGATCTAAGAAATAAGAAGTAAGGGTTTGTTATTTATTGTTGTTGTTGCTTACTTTTAATGTTTTATTGTAAGGAAAAAATATTCGAACAGATTTTGATGGAAAGAACAAAAACAGAAGTATAATCATAAAGATGAGAGAGCGTATATAAAATGGTGGCAGAAGGCTTTAAAAAGGAATATCCATCCATTTTTAAATATAAGAAATTTGGTTAAAATATAAATATTCAGAAAGAGATACAAAGAGGTATTAGTGTAGATTTTTATCATACTTTGACTCAATCAAAGAAATTAGTCAAAGGAATAGTCAGATAAATAAGAAAAATCTGTATGGACATTAAAGATATGCATGGGAAATACCTAGCTATATTTTACATAAAGACTCTATAGATGATGAAAAAAATGAGATGGATTTGGGGATCCAGACCCACAATTTAATTAGTATGGGCAACTATGAGTGAATACATTCCTATTTTTGTGCAGTTGACCAGCAGTACTGATACCATTTTAAAACTGTTTAAAGTAATATGAAGTTAAATAATGTTCTCTGGGTCACAAAATATTGCTGACACTAAAGTCTTTTCTATAATGATCATTTCCTATTGCCTCAATGTCAACACTATGTGGACTACATAGCACAATAGAGGCAATGAGATTTACAAAAAAGGGTAACAAAGAAAAGGGGAAAATATTGGTATTACTGACATGCCTTATTCCAATTTAGAGATAAGAAAGGAAATATTAATTTTTAAAAGACCTAACAAAATGTTAGAAAAACTAGAAATGGAAGAGCTTTGACAATTATTGAATATGAATTTTAAATATTGTTGTTTTTCAATTTTATATGGCACCCTAACCATGAATGATCTTAAATAAATGATAATATTAGAAATTGGATTAGAAGGATGAAAAAGTCAATGAGAACACAAGAATTAAAAGAATAAATGCAAACAGTTTTTCCTGGGAGTTTAGCTATAAATGGCAGAAGACATATTGAATGATATCTTGAAAAGAATGTATTTTTAAAAAATGCATGGGGATGGGGGAGGGAGGAGCTAGGTAGCTCAATGGATTTAGAGGTAGGCCCAGAGATGAGAAGACATAGGTACAAATATCATCTCAGGCACTCATACTTCCTAGCTGTGTCACCCTGGACAAGTAACTTAACATCCATTGCCTACCCCTTGTCATTCTTCTGTCTTATTGGTTCTAAGACAGAAGGAAAGGATTTTAAAAAAATACATGAAGGAAACCCAGTCATATTTGTAGGCAGTAGAGATTGAACCAATACATATGAAGAGATTGAAGATGATAGAGGCAGAGAGAAAGTAAAAGAGGATGATTGCCAGAGCAATATTTGCCAGGAGAAAAAATGGCACAGTGTTCCATTGAAAATGGAAGAAATTAAGCCCCAAATGGAATGTCTTCTTGATAAAGGTTATGCAGGTAGTAAAAACACAGACTAAATTCAAACTCAAGTTTTTTTAGCTTTGATTTCAATGACCTTTCCATTACATCATACTGAATTGGTGAAAAGATGCAGAATCTAAGGGCTTAGATAGAAACAGGTAGAAGACGAAGTGTGACAGTGGCAAGAAGTTATGAATCATTAGACCACCTTCCATAATGCTAGATTGTCTCCATACAACAGCAATGGGAATATTTCAAGACTGCATTTTTTTTAATTCATGTTTTCTCCTGGCTAGTCAGTACTATCAATATAAATTTTCCTATCCCATCCAAACTATCTGTTGTAGGAGAAAATTTCAGGATATGATCTTAGTAGATATTCTATAAATCCCCAATGAATGGATAACCCTTGACTTAAATTTCAAATTTTATGGAACTCTCTCCTTATCAGTGAACATTGATTGCTTAATGCTTACCTGCCTCAATGAGGGTTGGCTTCAGAGTTGGTTACAATGGGAGGGAAGATAAATCCTGAACTTCTATTATCCAGCTTCCAGATAGATCTGCAATGCTAAATATATAAACAGATACTGAAGGAAGAGAAAAACTGAGTAGAAGCCAATATAGCTGGCAGTCTTTATCATGTCCATATCCTAAGATTGCTGTATTAGAAATTTCAGAACATTTCCCCTTTGAGTCAAATCTGGAACTTATTCTCTGCATTATGTTGAGGTATCTTGTCTCAAAGCTTGTGTTCCTTCAACATGATGTATTTGTCTGGATCATATGTACATTTTCTCAGAATTGTTCTGCTATTTGACTAGGATGAATTGCATTTGGTGGGATGAGTGTCAAGCTTTGGATAGAAAACTTGGGTTCTTATTCCCCACTAAATGAAAAGGAGTTAGACATTTAGATTGACCCTTGAAATTATATTCCCTTAACTAACAATATTTAAGGAAACAAATAGATATAAATCTAGCACCTCTCTCCTATGAGCAGAGTAGATTATCTAGTGTCTAATTCCAAACTCTTGTTTCTTTCTTGGTGGGAATAAAAATTTCCCTTGGAAGAAGGTGAGGAAAGGAGATGCTAGAGAGATATATATTGCCTATCTGCAAACAACATTAAGAATTCAATGCTACAAATGAATTAATACATAAAAAACAGGAAATCAGAAAAAAAGGAAAAATTCATGAAATTTTCTTCAATGTCAAAAAGATGGAAAAAGCAATGTTTTCTCCTGGAAAGTGTCTTCTGGAAAAAAAAAAAAAAACAACAAAAAACTTTTTTACTCATCTGCTTGTAACAACAATCACAGCAATCTCAAGAGTTTGAAAATTAAGCAATGTGATAACTAATTTCTCCAGCAAAATAGAAGTTCATTTAAGACAGCAACTATTTTGTTTTTCTATTTGAATCTTAAGTCCTGCTATAGTATCTTCCTCATCAAAGACACTCAATTAATATTTATTGGATTGAATAGAATGAGAATGAGTTCAATTGAACTGAAGTGAATGATTATCTAAATTTTAATTGAATAGTGTGAGATCAATCACATGAACTGAAATATTGGACTTCATCACAAAAGCTTTTATGTTATTATGCTGTAGATACCATTGTACAAAGTTTCACAATCCAAAGGTGGGGGGGAAAGTATTCATCTATATTGTTTAAAGTATATAAATTTAAAAAATAAGAATAATGACTTCCTAGGAAAAAATTCATAGATATGCTATACAATTTGGATTCAATGTACATATGCCTTAGTCTATTCAGAAAATTTGGGATCAAATGGTCAGGAATACTATCATTTTATTTTTGCAAGGTTATGATTAATATATTTTTCTTTATCTTTTTTTACAATTGAGCTTTTAGGCTTTGGAATCACAGATGTTTCTTTGCACAATACCTAGGTTTCTTTTTAGAAAAAAAATTTAAATGATGTTGATATAGTAAAAATATCCCAAGTTCCAAAGCAAAGGTCTCAAAGCACAGAGCGCATTTAAGGTTAAAGGTCAGAGAACAATATGGATTGGATTATATGTTTTCTTAACTTGCTGCAGGCTTTAAATGACTTTCTAAATAATTTACTCCTGCGATTCATATTTAAGCAATAGGCCTAAGATTTGTGATTTTTTTTCTTGTGAACACAAACCAGTTAGCAATGCTTTTACTAATGAATGTTGATTTTTTTTAGCTTTAATAAACAAAGGTGTATTTAAAACATAAGGCTCCAATGATATTTTCACAGAGTGCTATTAAGAATTTTAAATAACTAATTACTACTGGTATGCAAATTTAGTGAAACTCAATTAAATAGATATCAGACCTATGGATCAGCCAGCTAAACAAATGCTTTCTATCAGCCATAGACATCCTAGGTATGTAGGGAAAGCTGTTTAAACAAATAGATGATAAAAGATTAAATGTATCCAATAAGGAATCCCCATAAGTATTGAGTGCTGGAATCTGATGATTGCATTTGCTTTATAAATGTGGTAATACTTTGTTTCAATTTTTCAAAGGATTAAAATAATATTATCCCAAATAAATATTATCCCCAATTGATAGGCTGAAAGTGAAGGCAGGAGGTTTAGTTTCAAGGGACTAGAATAGCATAATATGCTGGGAAAAATACTATTTGGAGCCATAAGATCTGGGCTCAAAATCTCGTTCTGTTATTTACTATCTAGGACACTTTGGGGAACTTCAAACCCCTGAGTTTCAATTTCCTTTTTTAAAATCATTTATCTCATTTTTTTTAACCATTACATTCTATCTTGGAATTGATACTAAGTTTTGGTTCCAAGGCAGAAGAGAGGTAAGGGCGAGGCAATTAGAGTTAAGTGACTTTCCCAGGGTCACATAGCTAGGAAGGGTCTGAGACCAGAATTTTGAGGCTTCTTCCCATAAAGGCTCAAGGGAAAGCTGACTTATGAATGGCCAAGTCATTACACACACACACACTCACACACACACACACACACACACACACACACACATACACACACATATGGATGTCTGCCACATGGAAGAGATTTTGGATTCATTCTGCCAGTTCCAGGAGGGCAGAACCAGGAACAAAGGCTACAAATTGTGGAGAGGCAGATTTCAACTTGATTTAAGGAGAAACTTAACAACAGAAGTAGAATGAGTTGCCTTGAAAGAACCTGTGACTGACACTGGAAGTCTAAAAAGGGAAAGGGAAGCTTATAACATTCATTCATGTTGGCTAGGTTGTAGAAACAAACTAGATGGCTATGCAGCCATCATTTTCAACTGTGATTCTATTAATTTGTAATTCTTTTATACCATTATCATTAGCTTATGGTTTTAGATCTTAGTCTAAAACTACATTCTGCTTCCCTGGTCCCTTGGACAAGTTATCTCATCTTTCTAGCCCTCAGTTTCCTCATCTTTATCATGAAACTACTGAAATAAGTGATTTATAAGATTCTAAGGTTGCAGCTCTAAATCTATGTTCTTAAGGTAGACAATTTTTAAAGAATTCTTCTTTATAACGCAATGAAGCTGAGATTTATAAAATCTATGTGTGTATGACCGAGGAAATTTTCCTATGCCCCCCAAAGTACAAAATGAATGAAAATAGAAAATTTGTGCATATATATATATATATATATATGACAACATCCAAGAAAATGATTATAAAATCTCAACTACTAAAGATATTTAACTAGCCAGATTTCACTGATGTGCTCTAAGGCTTTGTCAACTAAAGCTTTTCCTTTTCACCCCCCTTAAATTGATTCTCCATTTCGTCTTCTTTTCTCAAAGGCACACAGCAGGAGCCACTGTCTACAGACAGAAAACAGGATCTTGCTGTAGGCATGGGTATAAAACAAAAAGACACTGATTAAAGAGGGTAAAAAAGCAGACCGCTGTGACCATTTGATCTTAAAATTATTGATCTTGTCAATCAGTTACCGACACAGAGTACCCATTTAAATCAGTAATAACTATTAATGTTACCACCATAATGCTAAGCATTTTTAAAATCCAAGAAATCCATAGGATAATGAGGTTTGGTGTTAATTTCACAATGAGGAACTGTAGTAGCTAAGCGAGTAAACATTCCATTTTATGGGAGCCAGACCTCCAGAGAATCCTTTGAAAATTTAAAAACATCCAGCCAAGATCTTAATTCTTCCTTGGTGGATCCCAAGGTAGCAGATACTGGTGACTAACTACCCTAACATCCACCTTTTCTAAAGAGAAAAAATGGAAGACAATGCCAACAGGTGGATAGAATTAGATGTTGGGCATGGAAATTGGTCTAAGCCCCTCAAGGTCAGGGACTGTTTCATTTGTGCATGTTTCCCTGGTACGTGGCTAAAATTGATTGATTAGCTTATTTAAAAGACAACTAGCAAATTAAAACATAAAATAATTCCAGTGTAACAGTAAAGGAAGGACTGAGTAAACTTGTTCTCAAAAGATCCTGCCTTCACTCACCTCAGTCTTGATTATGCAATTTCTCAGCATAGATGACCAATACATGGAAATTGCCAATAGACTTCCTTCCCTACTCCTATAAACTGTGATCCAAACTACAGAGAAAATTGCTGTATTAAAACAACAACAAAACCTTCTAAAATATTTCATCCTTTCAAACATTTATTCCTTTTTTCAACTTTAGAACCATTTCATTAATAACAATAATAATTAGTATTTATGAAACAATTTCAGTTTTACAATGGGACATATATATATATATATATACATATATATATATTATCCCATTTGATCAAATTGTATCTTTGACAGATACTGGCTGTATGGTACTGGGTAAATCATTTCTCAGTATGACTGTTGAAGAATATAGGTTATAGAATGGATACTACTACATTGGGAGAGGGAGCTTCCTATATCAAAGAAGTCACAAGCCTAGACCCAGCTCATTAAAAATGTAGAATTGTTCAGAGAGAGGATGGATTCAAATTCAGATAATGTGGCTTTAGGCCCATCACTACCACTTATTTTTTGGAGTTGGTCTTCTAATTTCATCATCAGATTGTATCTCAGTTTCTTCCTCTGTAAAATAAGATAATTGACTTTTATCATACATATGGGAATTCTGAATATGTCTCAGATATCACCTAAAATGACCCATCCTTTAAAAATATCCTTTCTCTAAAACACCGAAACACTGGGATATCTAATCTTTGCTTGAAGACCTTCTAGGAGGGAAAGACCTCCCCAAATGGTCTATTTCCCTTGTGAACACCTGGAATTCTTAAAAAAGATTGTTTTGTGCTATTATTTATTATTATTTTTATCCTGATCTCAAATCTAAATCTACCACTATCAGTGTGGTCTCCAACTTCTGTTCTCCAGGGATAAACAGAATGAGTATAATTATGCTTCCATGTGACATGATGCTCTCCTATAGATCTGAAAAAGTGATTCTCTACTATAAGTCACCTGCTACAGGCTGTTTATTCATTTCTTTTTTTTTTTCATTTTCTTTCTTCCCATTGGAGATTTTTATGTTTCTTACTCTCACGAGAGATGGAATGGAATAGCCTTGATAAAGAGATAGACTTGAGGTCAGAAAAACCTGCATCAGACCCCTAAATCAATCAAGAAACACTTATTAAATGCCAACAATGTGTCAGACTTTCCTGATAAAATGTCAAAAATGAAGCTCCATGGCTTAAAGAGTTGAGTTATTCAAGTAAATCTTTAAGATCCAAATTTTAAAGTTTGATGATGTTCTTCATCCACAAAAGTGATTTCCATACTGAGAATTCTTTATACCTATGAATTAAAAGATCCAGACATCTTTCCTCTCCACCTTTCCCTTTTACTTCCCCTTAAAAAATGTTACACTATTGTTAGCACCTTGGAACTGACAAATTTAAAACCAAATAAATCTGCTCCAGGGTAAGTAGGGAAACATGTGTATCCCACAGAAGTAGAACAACTTCTTTCAAAAGTTCTTAAACCAGTCCTTTTATATAATTGTTATTACAACTAAAATATGTGAACCATAGAACTCTTCACCTTCCATCATAAATGGGTACTTTAAAATATCGTTAGTCCAGGGTTCTGGGAAATTTCACAGACAACCAAGAGCCTATTTAGCCATATGTTTCTCCCATTCTCTTTGTGCTCCACATCAATGTGGCCAATATACAAATGAGTCATTCTTTCATTTCAGTGGAAATAATGTGTTCTAAGTTTTAGAACTGATATGTATTCATATTCATTCAGGCCTTAGTTTTATTTTTCACTGTTCATACTCAGATCTCCAAGATTACTAGTACTATAATTGTGATTGTGCTTCAGAAGATAAATTGTAGGAGGGTCTGAGTAAAGTTGGAATGAAATTTTAAATGTCTACCATATTATCTCTTTTCTTGAAACCACAATGTAGACTTATATGATTAATTTACATTTATAGACTTTTCTTTTCCTCCTGCTAAATGTCATTCATCCTCTGAGGTAAGCATTATTCACCACAAGATAAAGGATGAAACAGGAAAGACAAAATTTACACTCATACCAGCTTCTTAACTGCATGAGCAACTTAGTCTCAGGAAAATAAAGCTGGGGTCAGTAAGGTATAGAAACTGATTTCAAATATTTGATATGAAAGAAAATTTTTAACTGATCAGTTTGATGTCAAAGCACAGAACCAGGAGTAATGGGCAGACATTGCAAAGAGGAACATATGTCTGATTTTAGAAGAAAAAAAAATTTCTAACAAATCAAGCTATCTAAAAGTAGCAGAAATTAAAAGAAAATGAAAAGAAAAAAAATGAAAAGAAACCTAGTCAATAAACATTTATCAAGGACCTAATATGTTTTGGACACTACGACATATGTTAGAATTGTAAGGGAAGGTAAAAGATCGTCCCTTTCCTTAAGGAACTCACAATGTAATGGAAGAGATAACATGAAAATAACTGTGTGCAAACAAGCCAAAGGTGGGAAACACTGGAGATAATTAGCAGAGGAAAGGAATTAGCATTAAGAACGATCAGGAAAGATTTCCTGTAGCAAAGAGACTTTTAGCTCTAATTTGAAGGAAGTCAGGGAAGCCATAAGACATAGGTAAGGAAACTGAGTATTCTAGGCAAGGGGAAATATTGATGAAAATACTTGGAATGTGGAGATGGAGTGTCTTATTCCAGTAAAAGCAAAGCCAGTGTCTCTGAACTCATATATGTGATGAGATTTTGGCTTTTTGGGGGAAGAAGTGGTTCAAAGGTATATAAATTGTAAGAAGACTGAAAAGGAAAGAGGGGGCAAGTTCTGAAGGACTGTGTAAGTGAAACAGACTTATATCTGATACTGGAATTTGTAAGATTGTGCTTATGAATTAGGATCACATTGGCATCTGACTAGACCTGAATGAAGAGAATTCAAGTTATGGGACCAATCAGTAGGCTTTTACAATAGTCATGGTATGAGGTAGTTAGAACCTGTACTATGGTGGTGGCAATGTCCAAGTAAAGAAGAGAACACTCACAAGAGGTTTTACGAAAGGAGAAACCAAAAGATTTGCCAACAGACCCAGAATGTGGGAAGAAAAAAGAGTATGTAGTTTTAGATGACACCTAGATCATGACATGAGCCTGGGGGACTAGGAGGATCGTGGTGCCTTTAACAGCAAGAGGAAAATTTAAAAATGGGGAGAGTTTGGCACAAAAGATAAAGAGTTCAATTTAGAAAATGTTTTATTTAAAATGTCTCCATGACATTCAGTTTGAGATGTCTAATAAGAGGTCTATTTGCATGAAATATGTTTGTTTAGAGTTTATTTAAACGTGCATATATATGTATTCTTCTATAGAAATAATTCTTGATTTTTCTACTGAGCTAGAAATTTCTCTGAAAATTCATGTTCTAGTAAGTTTTCATTAAATGATTCCCTCTTTAACAGACTGATGGCAAGTCATGTCTGTTGCATTATTTTATGTTTTTATTTTTCTCAATTAATTGTAAAACAAAAATTTTAACATTCTTTTTTTTAAAGTTTTGACTTCTAAATTGTCTCCCCAGTTCCTTCCCATTTCTCCTCTTTGAGAAGGCAATTTGATGTACACTATAGGTTCAGTCATGCAAAACATTTCCATATTAGCCATGCTGTAAAAGAAAACAGACAAAAAAGTCAAAAAAATTTAAGTATGTTTCAATCTGCATTCAGATATATCTTTTATTTTGAGTGATATTCAGTAAACCCAATAATTTACTAGTCGCTTTCTAAAAAAGTTTTCAAAAATTGCAAACTGGGAGAGAGTCAATTGAGCCCCTATATCATTGCCTTGAGCAATATAGATAATAAAAAGCAGAGAATATAGGAGAAATCTTTATAAAAATCCATAATGAACCAACAGAACAGAAGAGGAGAAATTGATTGCTAGAGTTCATAAAAATGACAAAATAAGGTTTTGGGGTATTCAGAAGTTTCCATGATTCATTCATTCATTCAACAAATATTGAATAGCTCTTCTGTGCAAGATATTCTGTTAAGCTCTCCAGTTATAGAATAATGAATTTGATAGGATCTATAGTGGAGGAAAATCACAATTCAGCTTAATTAGCTCACAAATAATCCTGGTATAAGGTGGATTGTTACTTGCTATGAGAAACATACATACATACATACATATATATATATATATATATAATATTACATAATGTGTGTGTTTTGTGTGTGTGTGTGTGTGTGTGTGTGTGTGTGTGTGTACCATAATAGTTTAGAAGATGTTTCTTTTGACCAGAGTTGGGAGGAACTTGTTGATCAAGCATCTTGACAGGTTCCTTATTGTCTTTGGGATAAAAAATAAACATTTTAATTTGTAATTTGTAGCATTTCTTATTCTGGCACTTATTTGAAGTTTTTATAGATTCTTCATTACAAGAAAACTTGCCCAGATACTGCTCCCTATGATGGTATTTCATTTCCTGCTATCAAACCTTTATTGAGGTTGTTCCCTATGCAAATATAAAAATAACTCCTTTGAACCACAGATTCTTAAAATCCTCAATATCTTTCAACACTTAATTCAGAAATGTCCTTTTAAACTATTTATGCAGGTAAATTAATAAATTCAATGTGATTTTTGGACAGAAACAATCATGACTATGAAATGGCAACTGAGAATTTAATGAACGTGATGTGATTGGCATTATCAGTGATCATCAATTGTATTCCAACTAATCCCATGACATGATATCAAATACACCTTTTTGTTATTATGAATTATGAAATTTATTATGATTTATAATTATTATTAAATTAAAATTCATGTCAAGTAATATATGGTCTCTACCCCACCCTCACTCTCCAAACATACAACTACCACCTATACATAATTTTATTGTACTATTTCCAATGTCGTCTCCCATTACTTCAATAAAGTGATTTGGAGTCTAACCTAGGCTCTGTTACATTCTAACTTTTAGGACTTCACTATTCATACCATCTCTCTGGGTTTTATTTTACTCATCTATTAATTGAGATATCAGAAAGTCTCTAACATCTCTTCAACTGAAAATCTCATCTTCCACTCAATATGTTTTTTATCAGAGGTTTTAGACATATGGACTGCAGGCAATATGAAGCCTGTAGTATTCCTGAGTGCTTTGGGAATCAGATTAAAATGTAATTAGAGAACATTTTAGAAAATAATATAAATACAATAAGACATTATTCTTTGGCTTTTAAGACAATATTTGGCCACAGGAATTCTTATGAGTGACCTAGTGACATCTATTTCTATTTGAGTTTGACACCATTGCTCTTTATTGCAGTCAAACTTTTCAATTTTCCACACCCATTCTCATTCATAATTTGTGTTTTAAATAATCCCATAAAGCTAATTTAAACTGCAACTTTCTCCAAGAAGTCTATCCTGAATCCTTTGGTTAATCATATCCATTTTGCCTTCAGATTCATGTTTGTTTTGGGTATCTCTAGAAAATTAAATATTGCTGAGCATAAATTAATCAATTAAGCCATGGACAAGAATTTTGGCAAGGGTCTACATCAGTGATTCCCAAAGTGGGTGCCACCGCCCCCTGGTGGGTGCTGCAGCAATCCAGGGGAGCAGTGATGGCCACAGGTGCATTTATCTTTCCTATTAAGTGCTATTAAAATTTTAAAAAATTAATTTCCAGGGAGCTAAGTAATATTTTTTTCTGGAAAGGGGGCAGTAAGCCAAAAAAGTTTGGGAACCATTGGTCTACATTATATCAAGCATTGGGTTAGGAATGGTGTGTTGGGGGGGTGGTTATCCAACATAATAGTCTCTGCCCTCAAGGAACTTACAGTCTACCAAGGGCAGGAAACTATGTCCATATCTGGGTCTATAATTAAAAAGAAAACAGATAATAAAAGATGATATGGGGGGAAAGAATTAGTATTGTATTTAACTAAGGCATCCACCTAATAAACTCTGGAATCCCATTTGGAATGATGCCTTGTTTCTCCCTCAGCAGTGTTGTAGTGGTTGGCGAGCCAGCCATGGAGCCAAGAATACCTGATTTCATTTTCCCTCTCTTACACATGTTGTTTGTATGACCCTCTGCATGGTATTTATACTCTCAGTTGCCAAAGAAATTCTCTAAGAATGTAAGTTGTAGAGATGGTAATGATCTGCATTATTAGAGGGAATTTCTTTTTTCTTTTATTTCCTATGAAAGAGTCC
Source organism: Gracilinanus agilis (assembly GCF_016433145.1). Lineage (NCBI taxonomy): Eukaryota > Metazoa > Chordata > Mammalia > Didelphimorphia > Didelphidae > Gracilinanus > Gracilinanus agilis. The sequence goes on from NC_058133.1 coordinate 51,561,767, forward strand.
ATGTACATGGCCCAATGAATAAAGCAATAGGCCTGGAAGACCTGAGGTAAAATCTACCAGTCACTTACTAGTTGTATGACCCTGGACAAGTCAAAATTGTTATCAGCCTCAGGTTGCTCAATAAAATGGTGATAATAATAACACCTCCCAAGGCTATCTATCATGAGGATAAAATAAAATAATATTTGTAAATCACTTTGTTGTGAAAATGAAAAATTATTAGTAATTGTATTCTGGGTAAGAAAACCCATTTATTGATCAAAATATCATTAACCAGAGGCACAGCTGGGTAGCTCAGTGGATTGAGAGCCAGGAGGTCCTAGTCTCAAATGTGGCCTCAGACACTTCCCAGCTGTGTGACCCTGGGCAAGTCACTTGACCCCCATTGCCTACCCTTACCACTCTTCTGCCTTGGAGCCAATACACAGTATTGACTCCAAGACGGAAGGTAAGGGTTTAAAAAAAAAGATATCATTAACCAATAAATTAATTGGGTGACAGTCTCTCTTGATTATCAAATACAAATTCTTTTAGCATCTTGAATCATTAAGTACAATTTTGGAAGTTCATTATTCATCCCTCCCCCAAATTTCCCTAATTAGTGTATACCTAATGAGGAGTTAAATATAATAATTTTTCAATACACCTTGTTAAGAGTGACTTTTTTTTGTTTATTGCAATAGGGAAACCAAGGACTTTGCCATGTGGTCTGCAGACATACTTGGCTTAAACTAATTCTTGTTCACTAGAAAAGGTGGGCTCACATTCTCAATGATCCTGATTTTAAAAGATAATACTGAATAGGGAGCATTCCTTGGATTAGTAGGCCAAATGAATGAGGAAAGAAGTTTGAAAAACAGACTCAGTCTCAATTAGAAAAATATATAACATATCACTGAGAAATAGAAATGATGCATTTAAAATAAATCTTCTCAAGTACAGTGTCTGACATATAGCAAGCACTTAATGTAGCCAAATTTCCTTTTTCTTCTTTCTTTTCTTCCATATATCACTTATATCCCTCATCTGGTCCTATCCCTATCCTAACCCCTCCAGGACATAAAAACATTTTACACAAAGTATCTGCTTAATAACTATTTTTTTTACATTAATGAATAATAGCAAATTTTTGTTGATGTTTTTCAATAGGTGTCATTGTAAGACATTGACTTTTGGGCTTTCTAGGGATTTAAAAATATGTGCAATAATGTTCCCAAGATTCCAATTATTTTTAATAATTAAATACAGGCAGGTTTATACAAATCAGCTATAATTACATCACATACAATATGAGAATATCACATACAATATCAAAATATCCTATAACATAACTGCAATTCTCAATCCCACAAGGTGAGAATCCATGAATGATTATTCATCTTGCTGAGTCTCTATGACACTTTGAACAGCTCAGCAGTCACTCCCAGGTCCAAAACTTGAGGGTCATAGATTCTGTATCTCAATGTGCCAAGGTCAACTCAGGATTTAACAACAGCCCCAGGAGACTCCAGAGCATGTAGGTTTGCTTTTTTCCCCGAGACAGAAGCCAGCAAGACCTTTACATTTGATTACACTCCTTGATGAATACATGAATCAACCAATTTACACAACATGATGGAAATGGGGGGTGGGATGGAGGGAGAGGCAGAAGTTAGTAAATAATAACATTTGTTTTCGTATTTGGGCATTATCTGGGAGTTACTAGCAAGGTACTTGAGAGAATCAGCCTGTAAGAGGAGAAAATATGAAAAGTCACTAAAGGACCAATGGCTTATCCAACAGATGGAACACCATGGTGAGTTGTCAGCCACCTGAATTGTCACGTATGACCTATGGCCATGGTAAACAGTGAACCTTGGGGATGGAGGCAGAAAATGACCTTAGGAGGACACATCATGATTTCATGATCTACTTTTCGTTAGATTGAATCTAATATATGAGGGTTTATAAGAACATAATCAAGGGACAAAATAAAAACTAAATACTGGTTTTCTCTCCCACCCCTTCCTAGAAATTTAAGAACAAAGTATTCTAAAATCTAAAACATAACACAGGGACTTGCTTGTTACCTTCTCTCTCTTCTATGGATATTTTTTTTAAAAAGCACAACAAAAATCACAAAAAATTTTTTTAAAAATCACAACAAAAAAAAATCATTTCTGCTGACCATAGTGGCTAAAGTACCAAGTTTTTCCTTTGTTTCTAGGACTCCCTGGGGCTCAACAACAGGTATTAAAGATTGTTCTAGAAAGGGCCTGGACTGATGCTATAAATTGCTGGGTGCATCTTCTCTCTACAAAATATGTTTCTAGCCCAGGATCTTAGGGAAGAAATGTCACTAAGCATCTGGACATAGAGATACGTTTGTTTACTTCGAACAGAGTTTTTGTAACTAACCCACACAAAGGAAAAATAAATGAAATGTCATGGGTTTTATTATTGATAAACTCAAAGGTTAAATGATTTGTTCACCTGTGTGAACAGTATGGGATGGATATGATTCTTTTACAAAGACAATAATGCCCAGAGTGCATCAGATATGAAAAGGGGAAGGAGGAGAGAGCTATTATGTGGACAAGTCAAAGAATCAAGTTATCCTTTCTGGTTCTAGTAAGCTATAAACACACAGAGATTATATGCTTACATAAACATACACATATGTGTATATATGTGCATTCTCATGTGTAGATAAGCAAACTTGTGTGTGTATGTAGCTAGGTGGCACAGTGGATAGAGCACTGGGCTTGGAATCGAAGACTCATCTTCATGAATTCAAATCTGACATCAAACACTTATTAGCTGAACTTTGAATAAATCATTTAACTTTTCTTGCCTCAGTTTCTCATCTGTAAAATGAGCTGGTGAAAGAAACGCCAAACCACTCTAATATCTTTACCAAGAAAATCCCAAGTGGAATCATAGACAGTTGGACATGACAGAAAAACATTTGAAAAAGAACCACCACTACCACAACAACAAATATATACATATACATATATATAGTGTAATTATATCTATGATATCTGTGNTTATCCTTCCTGGTTCTAGTAAGCTATAAACACACAGAGATTATATGCTTACATAAACATACACATATGTGTATATATGTGCATTCTCATGTGTAGATAAGCAAACTTGTGTGTGTATGTAGCTAGGTGGCACAGTGGATAGAGCACTGGGCTTGGAATCGAAGACTCATCTTCATGAATTCAAATCTGACATCAAACACTTATTAGCTGAACTTTGAATAAATCATTTAACTTTTCTTGCCTCAGTTTCTCATCTGTAAAATGAGCTGGTGAAAGAAACGCCAAACCACTCTAATATCTTTACCAAGAAAATCCCAAGTGGAATCATAGACAGTTGGACATGACAGAAAAACATTTGAAAAAGAACCACCACTACCACAACAACAAATATATACATATACATATATATAGTGTAATTATATCTATGATATCTGTGTATAAATATATATCTATATATTTATATGCATATATGTGGATGTATTGCATTAACATTTTGAATAAAAGGCATCCCCAACTCATGTCTCAATATTTATTATAGTCATTTTAAGTCAACTTCAAGAAAATATGGGCTCCTCTAAAGTGTGTCAGGGAGGACTCTGAATGAAGAATGAGGAGATGTAGGTTCAAGAGTACAAGACCATCAGAGTATTGACCTTGATTACTTAGGTGACTATAGAACAGTCACATAATAAACTTGAGTTTCAGTTCTCTTTTCACTATAATGGGAATAATCAGAATCACGGAATTATTGAGTTAAAAGACACATTAAGAGCCATAAGAGCTAATATGTACATAGAGCCTTAAGGATTGCCAAAAACTATATATTATCTATTGCATTTATATCTCTTACCTATTATGTTTGAGTCTCAAGGCCCAGGCCTTGAAATCTTTATTTTGCAAATAAGGGAAATGATTCTGAGAGAGAGGCTAAGCACTTGCCCAGATGAATGAAGTTAAGTGTCACTATCTAGTAGGATGAGAACTCAAGTTGTCCCAGATCAAGGTTTGAGCCTCTATACATTAGGTCAGTTAGCTGCTACAAATTCTACAACAACACCAAAAACTTGAAAAGGAATTCTCATTATTATATACTTAACAGGAGAGAATTCAGCCTCTATTTAGGGATTTCCATTAATGAAGAATTCACTAACTCTTGAAATAGCACATTATGTTTATGGAGGGCTTAATTTGTTAGGAAGTCCAGATATTAATCCTAAATAGCTATCTTAAAATTTTAATAATCACTAGTATTTATAGAACCCTTTATGTTCTACAAAGCAATTGCAAATGTTATTTCATTTGATCTTCATAAGAGCCTTGGAGATAGGTGTTATTCCTCCTGTTTTTCAGATGAGGAAACTCATAGGTAACTTGGTCAGGGACATGCAACTAGTAAGTTTTTGAGGCAGAATTTGAATTCAGGTCTTTCTGAAAATAGGTTCAGAAATCTATCCATTGTTCCATCTAGCTGCTGTTCCTTCTTCAAACACAAGTTTAACTTTTCTAATACCTGACTTACACAAATTAACTCTTAAGCTTTTTGTTACATTTTGTCATGAAAGATCATTTAAAATTATAAAATGTTATGTAAACATGAGCTACTATATTATATACTAGGTCCAGTAGATAGAAGAGTAGGACTGGAATCATTAAAAACTCAGAGCAAATCTGACTTCAGACACTTAATAGCTATATGAATCTGGAAAAAATTACTTCACCTCTGTCTACCTCAGTTTCCTCAACTACAGAATAGGGACAACAATAGCACCTATCTCCCAGAATTTTGTGAAGATCAAAAAATATTTGTAAATCACTTAGCAAAACGACTAGCATATAATGGGCTATTATTGTTTCTTTCCTTCTTCCTTTCCTTCTTTTCTTTTCTCTTTGCCTTCCTTCCTCCCTTTTTCCTTCCCAGAGTAAATAAATCACTCTTTATTAATTACAATTGATGGAATCATAAGACTTCTAATTTTACAATAATATACCTTAGAAACTTCTAAACAAAACTCTTCCTTGTAAGGTGAAGAAACTGAGTTTTAGAGAGGTTAAATTCCTTGCCTAGCATCACATAGAACCACCTTGGTTCTTAGACTCTTGGTTCTCTTGATTAGTACGTTTCTGCTTTTTCCATGATCTTTTAATCATTTAAATTACCTGTATGATGTTAACTCTTCATTTTAAACTGTCAATGTCTAAGAAAATTTCAGTTATAGTATTTGTATGTAGGTTAGAAAAAATACTTGGAACAAGTTGGTGGCTTGGCAAAGTAAAGAACATTTCACAACTTTTTATACCTATCATTTATGCCTCTTATACACCTTGCAAAATGGCTATAAACTGCAAAATTGTCAGCAGTGAAAAGCTATAAAACTATATGGATAGGTCACTACTAAGGCAGTATTTTTGTTGTCTCTTAAATGAATGGGCCTGCATCATGAATGCACTGTAGCAATTTCTATTTGGAGAATGGAAACAAGGAAATAAGCTTTTTCATGAGCCTTACCTTTGTAGTGTTAGACAAAAAACAGGGAAAAAAAGTGAGTACATAGAATGTTTTGTATATACAAAGAAGATCCTACTGGAAAGCCAGTCATGAGCTTTGAGTTGTTTTTCTGGGAGCAGCGAGCATTTATACATATCCAGGATTGTTCTCACATTCAGTCCATTGTTAAAAATGCCATATAACATGGTTCAGTGAGGCAAGAAGTTCCCTTCTGTGATAGAAACAAAACCAAATCATGTTATTTATGGTCTCACGAACATGGCCTTTTAATTAATGAGACTAATCATTTCACAGTAACAAAGTATAATATATCTGCAGATTACAATATATCATTGAATGATAGCCTATGAACCTTTCCATTAAGATACATAAATAGGTAGATATACAGAAATACAAAAAGTTATATACATAAATATAAAAACAGTATATATTATAGAGATGCAGATGATTGTGATATAGGTATATGTGGTCAGGGAAAAGTGTATATAAATAAAGATTATTATTGATTTATATACTGACAAAGACAAATTTAAAGCTAAAAATGTCAAGAAGAAAGAAGGAAAGAAGGAAAAAGAAAAGAAGGAAGGAAGATGGATAAAGAAAGAAATTGTAATATGAATTGGGTATAAAATTTAACTGGAAGTAGAAAAATAAGGTTAGATTGCCTTTGGAAAGTTGTAAAGTTCTGCCTTGTGGGTTTAGACAGACTTCATGCCTTACCAGTAGGAAATTATAAAGAACAAGAAGAGTAAAGGATGCCACTAAATAGTTTTTCAAGTTAGAAAAGGTGTCATTAAGCCTTGATTTATATATTACTTTAAAGTTTTTAAGCACTTTACATGTTTTATCTCATTTGATTTTTATAACAATCTTATGTCATGGGTACTATGATTTCCATTTTATAGATGAGGAAGGCAACAAGGTGGTTCATAGGATAGAGCACTGAGCCTGGAGTCAGGAAGATGAGTTGAATTGTGGTCTCAGACACTTTCAGGCTGTGTGGCTTTGAGCAATTTACTCAACCCTATTTACCTCAGTTTCCTCATGTGTAAAATGAACTGGAGATGAAAATGACAAACAACTCCAGGATGTTTGCCAAGAAAATACCAAATGTGGTCACAAAAAGTTGAAAATAACTGAAACGCCTGAACAAAAACGATTTTCAAGATCCAGCAAATAACCAGAGGAGCAAGATTAAAGCCAATGACAGGGGGGAAAGAAAGGAAAAATATGAGTAAAGGAAACAAAAACAAATTACAATTGGCAGCTTCTATCCAGGTAATGAACAAAGAGGAAATGGAACAGAGAAGGATCATGAACACCAAACAAAAACACAGAAATTCCAGAAAATTGGACTTAGGCTTTGGAAGAACTCAAAACACAATGCAAAAAACAATTAAGAGGGGGGGCAGCTGGGTAGCTCAGTGGATTGAGAGCCAGGCCTAGAAAGGGGAGTTCCTAGGTTCAAATCCAGCCTCAGACACTTCCCAGCTGTGTGACCCTGGGCAAGTCACTTGACCCCCATTGCCTACCCTTACCACTCTTCCACCTACAAGTCAATACACAGAAGTTAAGGGTTTAAAAAATTAAAAAAAAAACAATTAAGAGAGGTTGAAGGAAATTGGGAAAAGAACTTAAAAAGTGACATAAGTCATTTGGAAACAAAGGTGCATGAACTAAAACAAGAAAATAGTGTCTTGAAAGTCAGAATTGACCAACTTGAAAATGAGGCAAAGAAAGTAAAAGATGGCCTACAAAGGAAAACAGATCAGAAGAAGGATGACCAAATAGCCAGGATGAAATTCAGTCTTTAAAAAAGAATCCAACAACTAGAAGCAAATGACTTTACAAGGCAGCAAGAGTCCATAAAACAAAATCAAAGAATGAAAAAATTGAGGAAAATATGAAACAATTCTTTGATAAAACTACAGACCAGGAAAATATATCAAGAAGAGACAATTTAAGAATTATTAGACTACCAGAAAATCATGACAAAAGAAAAAGCTTGACATCATTCTACAGGAAATTATCTAAAAAAACTTACTACCATTTCTTAATTTTGTTCTCTCAAGCCAATCAAGATATATCTAATATCTCTTCTATATAGTACAATCATCTAAAGACTTATTTTTTGTTGTTTTTCTCTGAGATTCAAAGCTATATATTTTCTTTATCATTTTAATTTTCTTTCATGCAAGCATTCATGGGAGGACTCAAAGAAAGGCTAGATTATTACAAAAACAATAATAACTACCATTTATATAGTCCTGAAAATTTGCAAAGTGGTTGAAAAATTTTATCTTATTTTATCCTCATAACCATGGAAGATAGTTCAATTACTCCTATTTTGCAAATAAGGTAACTAAGGCTGCCAGAGATAAATTGGTCAGGACCATGCAGTTAGTAAGTGCTTAAAGCTGATTACAAACTGAGGCTTTTCTTTTTTTAGATTTAAATGTATTTATTTGTTTGTTATGTTAGAATACCCATTTAACTCTCTCCATCTATTTCTTCCTTTAGAGAAGGTGCCATTAGATAAAAAGGTATATATATATACCTTTGTATGTGTGTGTGTGTGTGTGTGTGTGTGTGTGTGTGTGTGTGTATTATTATGTAGAAACTTTCTAAAACTAGATGGCATATGTCTATTTATTGGTTCTTTCTCTAGAGGTGGACATACACAAATCATTCTTGAAATTATATATATATATATATACATATATATATATATATAATGTTCTTTTGGTTCTGCTCATTTCATTCTTCTTAATTTTCTGTAGGTCTTTCCATGTGGTTTTCCAAAATTTACCTGTTTATAACTTCTTTTTTTTTAAATTTTTTTTAAACCCTAATATCTTTTATATATATCCTTCTATATTATTTTTTTTATTTGTTACAGGGCTAGGCAATGGGGGTTAAGTGACTTGCCCAGGGTCACACAGCCAGTTGTTCATAACTTCTTACAGCATAATAGCATCCCATCCCAGTGATATACTTTTCTGTTGATGTAATAAATTATGTTATTAGTTTTCTAATATATTAAACCATCCTTGAATACCTTTGGTCATAATGTGTAAACTTTGTGATATATTGTTGTAATATCTTGGATTATATCTAATTTAGGATTTGGGGATCTATATTCATTAATGAATTAAGCCTATAATTTTCTTTCTCTGCTTTTTGTTCTTCCTGGCTAAGGTATGGGCACTATATTTTTTTTTCATAAGACAGATGCCTTCTTGATTTCAAGCTAAAGGCTTTGTCCAATTCAACAACTTGAATTTATCTAAAACTGTAGAGATATTTGCAAAACATTGGTCTTAAAACAAGCCTGTGAGGTAGATGATCCAGGCATTGTTGTATCCAATCCACAAATGAGACTAAGGAGGTTCTGAGAAACTAAACTATGTGATTTTCCTATCATAAGACAGTTGGGAAATATCTTTTGAGGGAATAATATTTCTATCCTTCTGTCCTTTAATTTCAAGGTCATCATTCTATTCACTATGCCACCCTACCTCTGGTACAGAAGATATTCCTGTTCAGTAAGCTAACATTGCAAGAAATGTAAATTCTTTTAAGAGAGAAAGTAGTTTGCTCTTGAGTCTATGTTACCAAGATCTAGCACAGTGTCTAAGACGTATTTGTTAAAATTAATTAATCAAACATTTATGTTGAAATAGTCTAAAATCCTGAGGAAATAACTCTTTCTTGAATATTTTCCACATAACCATTCCTTACATTTTTGCACTGGTTTACCTAGAACATAGGTTTCTTAAGAAGACTTAAATGTTAGAAATCCTATGCAAATATAGATCTCTTGCTACCAAACCATCAACTTTTTCTATGAGAATCATAATGTATGTTTTTGTTTTGTTTTGTTTTTACACAAATACTCTTCAGACTTTTACTTAAATTGAAGATCCTCTTGGTTCTGAAGGCGATGGTCATTTCCTGTCTTTAAAATAAGATCAACTGAGGCCAAGCCATTGATATTAGATAATGCCCTCCACCTATATCTGCAACCAGACCTGGTTATCTTTGCATCCTCTTTGGGTCTGTAACAGATGCTGGCTGCCCTCTAGTGACAAGAAATACTGACTGTTGCCTATAGAAAAAGATGTTCTGTGTCTTCATCCCTTCATCAGAACCAACCAACTTAGTAATAAACACTAGAAAGAGTTGTTTTAATGTGCTTTTGATTTTATAATCTAAGAGTTAGCTGTGGAGATCCACTTCTCAATAACTGTAGTTTTCCCACCATAGCTTTCTAAAACAGCCATACTTTTTGAAATATTCATACTAATTGAGGAGCTTAAAAATGTTCTTTTGATGTCTGCAAACAGAGGTTATGACCTTTCGAGTAGAGAAACTAATTATCCCAAGACACAGCTAACTATTTCTTTTCTTTTCTTTTGCCCCAATAAACAGAGCATTCTGCATTCCTCTAAATAATAAAGGTATAGTGCCAAAATTAGGAAGATTGTCCTTTCCTAATTACTCCAATATGTCTGGAGATACACTCAGATGATGACCTGGGCTGGTCCTGTTGGGCCACATTTTTAAAGCTAATGAGCAAAGAGGGAACAGTTCTGTTAACAGAAGTGATGTTCAGTCACCAAGGTCACGATGGATCCAGGAAGATTACTTTCTTGGTTCGTCTCATCTTTAATGTTCAAAAGATGATGTTGAGTTTGGTTATTTCAAATCAATGAAAAAGGAACATTGCACTTTGTCTCATGGCTGAGAAGGCTGAATAAAATCAAAGTTCCCTGGCAGCTAGACAAGAAAAAATATTATCTCTTTGGAAACTGATGGAAGAGCAAAGACATTCTTCATTTCTCAACTGGTTAGGTTTTATTAGTTTGTTTGCCATTGTCTCCTCTTCCAAAAATAAACATGTTCCACCATGAAAAGGAATTACTGTACCTGTGAAAAACAGTTTTCCATGTGAGTGTGAGAACATAAAATTACCTCTTGGAAGAAAAAAAATTCTTAAAACTAGATACTGAAGAATATGTCACCCTTTCTTTAAATATAATGTAGCATTTGACCTTTGATTATATTAGTGTATAAATAAATGTCCAGGATTTTCAAGTGGGCTGACTCTGGATCCTGGAAGCCTTGGGCTCAAGATGCTCCTCTAACATGTTGCAGCTATGTGACCCTATGCAAGTTGTGTATCAGGCGAACTATCTTAGGCTGTAATTTACAGAGTAGCCAGTTCAAATGGGAGACATTTATACTCATAGAAGGAGTTTATAAATCTCAGGGACTTATAACAATTATATTTCCTTAAGCATTTTCACAATTAATCACTTTGGAATGATTCTTAAGATTTTTAGTTTTTAATTTTCAAGTTTTTAAAATTATATATATTTTTAAAGTAACATTGGGAAGAATATAATTTGAGTTACTTTCAAATTTTTATATATCTTCAATTATCAAACATGTTGTTATTAAGGAGAAAATATGATCCTTCTTATATCTATTAAATGACAAGAAATCCCTTATTAACCCCAAAAGAAAAAAAAAGAAAAAAGATAAAGGAGAATTGATGCTAACAACTGTCATAGAATCTCCTCTTCCCTGCTACTCACACACTTTGGTCTGTAACTATTGACTATCTGAATAGTTGACTATTGGCAGAATTCATTTTTGTCATGGAAAATTGTTCAGAGATGCAAATTAGCAAATTAGGTTTATGGCATTACATATTTAATGTTCAAAAGGACATCTGAGGTTATCTATTCCAACTACCATTTTAGAGAGTAGGAAACCAAAGGAAAATAGAATGGTTTAGAGACTCTTCCAAGATCATGCATCTAGTAAGTGGGAGAGTCAGTATTTAATCCCAGGAGCTCTAGCTCCAAACCAATAAATTTTTCACTGGGTTATAAAATCTGGTTACACTAAGAAGTTATATTATTTGTCCATGACCACATAGCTAAAATATTCAAAAAGAAGAAAATAACCCCTTCACTCCAGGGCCAACCATTTATCTACTGTGCCTCATGATTTCCAAATGTGGGAAATGCGAAGCAGACTTCTGGACACATATCTATAGACATAAGGCATCAGAGAGAGATAGGTATTAATTAAGCTCTTATCTTCAGGGACTCATTCCATGAATTTCTTGGAAATACAGTCCAGTGATTGGACTTTTCATTAGAAGTATGGAGACTGGACAGAGTTCTAAGCTTAAAATGACTCCTACATTGTTAACAGTCAATCTGTTATGAAACATGCATTAAGCACCCACAATGTGCTAGATATTGTGTTATCTGCTTGGGAAACTAAGAAAAAGTAAAAGACAATTCTTGCTGTCAATGAACTTATAATCTAATAAGAAAGAATCATGTAAACAATTTTGTATGAACAAGCTATATAGAGGATGAATCATCTATCACATTGCTTTGACTGAATTTGGGAGGAAGAGGGAAGAAACATTTATGAAGTACCTACTGTATGTCAGGTGATGTGTTAAACACTCAAGTATCTCATTTGATAGTCACAACAATCAAGGACATAGGTGTTATTATTATCCTCATTTTATAGTTGAAGGATCTGGGGAAAACAGATGTTAAGTGACTTGCCCTGGGCCATACATCTAGTCCAGTGGTTCCCAAACTTTCTTGGCCTACCACCCCCTTTCCAGAAAAAATATTAATTAAAAAAATTTAATAATAATTAATCAGAAAGATAAATGCACCTGTGGCCATCACCGACATCCTGGATCACTGCAGCACCCACCAGGGGGCGGTGGCACCCACTTTGGGAATCACTGATCTAGTCACTGGTCTGAGATCAGATTTGAATTTAGGGCTTTCTTTGCTGCTCCATATTCTATCCACCTTGACACCTACATGTAGGCAATGAAGATGAAGACTGTGCCTCCTTTGTTCAAAGCACATTGCCACATGTGATCTTAGATTACCTTCATGGATCAACAAAGGCCCAGAGCTGTTCAGTTAATGGCTTGAATTGAGGGAGGAGAGGGAATGGAAGTTAGAACAGGGCCCTAAGAAGAGACTGAGTAGTTGCCTTTGGAGGGGCTCCACTGCTATCTCCATCTCCTGGGAATCTGATGAGAGGCATGGATGAAGTTGACTGGAGCTGAATGATGAGTTTCTCTTTAAGTAATCAACAATCCTGGGGACATGCTTTAACTACTCTATTTCTGACTTAATCCCAAAGTTTCTCTGTTCTTAAATCTATTTATAACTTCTAAGTTATTAGTAATTTAAGGTCAGCTCCCTGTAGATTTTTTTATGGATTAATCCTAATTGTTTTCATTCATAGTCATCTTATTTATGAACATTGTACATGGTTGGTTGATGCATAGAGATTTAAAAAACAAAAAGTCAGCATTTTTAATCTTGGTCCAAAGTCCCTGGCTTCTTCCTAGCAAGGGGCAGGATCCAAATGAAAAGGAATCTCAATGAATTATTTATAATCAAACTATGTGATTATTCCATGTGCATCTGAATTGTTAAATCTAGGCAATTCCTAAACCAAGAGAAAACACCTTAAGAGGTAGAAGGAAATTCTGTTTGTAGGAGAGTGTTTCCCTAAGAAACAATGAGCCTCAAGAAATTTTACTATTCACCCAAATCACTAACCCTACTGTTTCCCATCCTCTATGCCCTGATATATTTAAATTCTACAAGACAGTTAAAAAAATTCAGTCCAGGGTTGAGTCAGAGGTGGACTAGAGGTATTGATGAAGGGAAAGAGAGTAGTTTAAAAAGAGTAATTGCCCTCAATTCCAAATGGGGGATTGTAGCCAAGAGACAATGTAGTTAGTAAGTAAGGCTACCCACCAGAAACCTCATCAGTCAACATACCTTGCTACAACACATCTGGATAGGAGGAAAAATGTGATTTCATGGGCAGAGGGAGGTGCTAGTGTGGAAAGTCCTACTGTAAATGTGGAGATTCATCTACCTTTTTAGTTTTATAGAGTTGTTTGGGATACTGAGAGGTTGTCACTCACCTAAAGTCACATACCCAGTGCATATCAGAGGTAGACCTTGAACATATCTCTTCCTGATTTGAAAGCCAATTCTCTATCCACTTTTCCACAATCCTTCTAAGTGTAAAGAAGTCACTGTCAAAAAGAGATTTGTTGCATAATCTTCATCATTATCATCATGGCTAATATTTATAAAACATTTTGTGCCAGTTTCCATACTGAGCATTTTATAATTCTCATCTCTTTTGATTCTGATTAGCTTTATTTTACAACTGAAGAGATGGTGAAGAAAAGAGAAGTTACCTTAGGTCACACAGCCAGTAAAGGCCTTAAATTATATTTAAATGATTCTTTTCTTATTATCTCTAGATCTGTTCTCTATTTGTTGCCTGGTTGGTCCAATGTAGTCAGTGGCTTCAGTGTCCCAAAAAATGTATAAGAAAAAAGATCAGACCAAATTCAGTGACCAACTCTGTCTTTCAGCAAGAATTTGCCCAGTTGAACATGTGGGAAATATTATCTCCTACATCATTCTGCCTTTCATTCTCCTTATTTTCCATTTTCCATTTGGGAAAATGCATTTACAAAACATCATTCAAGACAATATAGCAAGTACCACCTTCTCAGAAAATGCTGATAATAAATTTTGGGCTTTGCAATTCTAGGTAAAGTGACAGAAATTAAGTAACTTAACCAATGCTTCCAAGAGTAGGAAAATACTTTAATGGTTAATCTAATCATCTCATCTCTTTACTTTGTCTATAGCACTTTGTGAAATAGTTTACCACATACTTTTCTAAAAGTATTCAGATCTACTCTTATCTATCATTCTAGTAATTTCCTCCAAAAGTGAAAGGAAATTAGTCTAGTGAGGTATTCTTAAAGTAATCCCATTGTTAGGGGGTGAAGAAAGGAAGGTAGAAGGAAAAATGGATGGGACAAAGGAGAAAGGAAGGTAGAAGAAGGGAAAGGAAGGTAGCATCCCCAGTCCTGGCAGGGGAAAATTGATCAGAGCCCTTTGGGACTTGAATAAAAGATCAGAGAGCAACTTTAGTGTTTAGAATAGCTAGGTTTTATTTAAATTAGAAAAGGGAAAGTCTAGGAAAAACTGGGAGGTAGACAGAAAGGGAAAAATGCACTGAGAGTGTTCAGGGTAGATAGCATCAACCAGACACCAGGCTCTGAGAGAGCAGAGAGGGAAAAGGCCCCAAACTTTCTCTATTATACTTTCTCTAACACCTCCCACAAAGGAAGTGGGGGGTGTTGGGGGAAGTTGTAGTAGGGAGCCCTGGGAGAAGTAGTCTTCTAGGGCTTACGATAATTTTAAATGCCACACCATGCTGTCACCTAGTGATCAGTTTCCCTTTCTAAATGCTCTCAAACAATACTTTTACTTGTTGGATATTGTCAGGAATGGACAGTAAGCTTCCCATTCTTTAGCTTACAGAATTCTTTCAAATTTTGTAGTTTGGTCCAATTTTGATTCTCCATCTCTCTCTCTCTCTCTCTCTCTCTCTCTCTCTCTCTCTCTCTCTCTCTCTCTCTCTCTCTCTCTCTTCTATCCTTAAGAGGTCCAGTAAATCACAAATGCTTTTGGTAATCTGAATTTTTCTTCTTAAGGGCAAAAGTCTGGAACTCATTTGGATCCAAAGATGATCTCTTGTTATCTCCTCACCTTCTTTGGGTTTGAATTCAATGGCAACAAATTTTGTTCTGCTCTTCCCAATCGTCAGATCACTTATGGTGATACAAAAAGTGGCACTAAATAGGAGAATCCCCAGTAACTTTTGACACTATTTCCTATCTTCCTCTTCCAAGAGATTCATTCATTCAAGAATTCGTATCAGTTTAGATGTGTTCAGTGCAAGAAACACTTAATCCAATGATAAAATGTTGCTTATAATAAGTTTCTGCCTAGAATGCCCATATCCTAAAGATCTAAGCAGCTTAATAAACACTTATTTCAGGGATTTCTGAGACTTTAAAGAAATGTAAGTGAGAAAACACCTAGTCGTTTTCTCTGAACTTTTTCCATGTTATTTTCAATGAGCTTGCCATCTAAGTGCTGGGTTTCTTTAGGAAAAGAGATCATTTGACTGAAGCCTACCCATGTGATACTGATGTACCACATCTCGTACTGTTTCCAACTGTCTTAATTCATATATGATAACGAGGATATATGTTTCTGAAGGTGGAAGTGGATCTTTGTTCAAATATTTACTTTTCTCAAAATCCATTTTTACCGTGTGTGGGATGCACTCAAAATTTCTGCTTTTTTTTTCCTTAATTTTTAAGGCAATATGATGGGGCAGTTAGGTGGCTCAGTGGATAGAGAGTCAAGCCTGGAGATGGAATATCCTGGGTTCAAATATGGCCTTAGACACTTCCTGTGTGACCCTGACCCAACTGACCCAAGTCAATTAACTCCGGTTGCCTAGTCCTTTCTACTCTTCTGCCTTAGAACTGATACTTAGTATCAACAGTAAGATGGACAATAAGGGTTAAAAAATAAATAAACATAGGCAGCATGGTATTGTGGATAGGGTGTTGGACTTGGCCTTCATTAGTCTAATACTTACTGGCTGTAAATGGTGGGCAAGTCAATAAATTTCTCTAAGCTTTACTTTCTTCATCTTTAAAGTGGGGGTAATAATAAAGTCTACCTCATAGGGGTGTAGTAAAATTCTAACAAGTTAACAAATGAAAACTACTTGCACACCTTAATTCATCATGCAAATGTAAGACATTTTTATTATTACTGGCTAGCTAGTTGTTTATTGTCAATTCATTCTTTTAGGCTTCAGCTTTCTCATCTGCAAAATGGAGATTAAAAAAATGAAATAACTAGTATATAGGCTTGTTTTAAGATTCACATTAGCCTGATGTTATATTGTAAGAAATAGTACAATTTTAACAATGGGCAATGAGGGAAATATGGCTAAATAATTTTTTTTCTTCCCTTCTCCTCTACACTGATATATCTTATAAAAGTGTAATCTATCCCCAGATGGCTTTATTCTCTGTCTCTCTCCATCTGTCTCTTTCTCTCTCTGTCTCCCTCTGTGTCTCTTCCTCTTTCTCATACACACATCTATCCATCCACATTTATTTCCCTATTTAAAGAATACATATATATTTTATTAGCTTTTGGTAGACAATATTAGTGCATTCCTTGAATCTTCCTTTCCCTTTTTCCAATGGCAGACCTGAGGCTTCAAGGAAGCAAGCCTGGCCTTTCCTCTAAGATAATATGCTAGGAAGTGGATATAGTACAAAAATAAAAGAAGGAAAGATTAAAGATGTGTTCCTTTGTATATGTAACATACATATAGAAAGTGTTTTTAAACTTTACAATGCTCTATTTACAGTAATTATCATTATTTTTCAACTAAATTGAGTGTTTTTATTCATATTTTATTTAAGCCAGTCTACTCCTAAATTCTGTAAATGAAAGAAAAATTATTTCAGGGTCTTTAATATGACTCATTGCTTCTGATAATGTCCTAAATATTAATTTTAAGTATAACTCACTGGTGACTTCCTTGAAGCTGAGCAAGAAACTTCTAAGATCTATAGGTGAAAGAGGATTTGGAACCCTTAGTGAATTGGCTTCCATCACTGGTTTGTTGATTCTTAGCTAGACAAGATTATGAGGCCATAATAGATCTCCCAAGAGAAAATGTCAGGCTTCTTGTTTTGAAGAATGAAAAGAACTAAGCTTTTATTCCATGGCAAACTATACTGACTTTAATTTCAAATACTATATTTCAAATAAACCATACAGATTTCCAACTCCTTCATTCTGTAAATGAAGAATCTGAGGTCCAAGAAATTTAGGTGACTTGCAATCTCATTTAGTTAATAAATGGTTTTTTTTTCAAGATTGCACAGTTATAAGTATGTACACATATACCTATATATGTGTGTATATATACATATCTGTACATATATATATATATATCTGCATGTATATTCATCTTTGTCACTTTGTATTATTAGGAAAATTCATAATTTTAGATTGCTTTTTTCTTATTTTTAGAGTTTGGGGTCAAATTTCCATTTGGCCACTTACATTAGTAATTCTTATTTTAAAAGTTCTTCATGTTGCCTAAAATAGAATTAGGAAATTTATTTTAGTGTTGTTTTTGTGTCAATTCCTTGGATTTTAAATTTTTATTTCTTACATTAAAATATTAAAGTAATTCCCCTCACCCCATTAGAAAGGCATAATTTGACAAAAAAGATGTATGTATGTATGTA
This sequence comes from Gracilinanus agilis, assembly GCF_016433145.1. Taxonomy (NCBI): domain Eukaryota; kingdom Metazoa; phylum Chordata; class Mammalia; order Didelphimorphia; family Didelphidae; genus Gracilinanus; species Gracilinanus agilis. Next base: position 51,579,537 of record NC_058133.1, read on the forward strand.
TGTATAAAATTATGTCTTGTTTATTTCTATTTTATCAATTATTTCTCTGGAGGTGGCCACACATAAATTATTCTTCTAACAACATTTCTGGTGTGCTATATAATACCCCCTCCATTCTGCTCTTTTCATTCATAACTTTTTGTAGCTCTTTACATTTTCTTTTTTACAGAATCAACCTTGCTCATCATTTCTAATAGCACAGTAGCGTTATATCACAATTATATTGATATAACTTTTCCAGCTGTTCCCCAATAGATGGACATCTCTTCAGTTTACGATTTGTTGCCATCACAAAGAGAGCTGTTATAAATATTTTAGAATATATTGGTTATTCTCCTTTTTCCCTCATCACCTTAGTGAAAAAACAAACAAACAAATAAACTAATAGTGATATTTCTAGGTCAAATGGTGTATATATTTTTATAACTCTTTCATTATAATTCTTCCAATTCCCTAGCTCTTTTGTCTGTCAGATTTGTATTGGTTATATTTGATAGAAATGTTTTCCCATTCAATTGTTTCTCTTCTAATTCTATCTTCATTGATTTTATTCATGCAAGATCCTCGTAATTTCATGTAGTCAGAGTGATCTATTTTATATTATATTATTTCTTTGTTTAGTTAAGGGTAGCTGGAACCTTTTCCTTAGACTCTTGTCAGAAAATAAATGCTATCTCTTGAGAGGGGGAACCTTTCAGATGAGAAGAATTTCCTCCACCCTAAGTTCTAAGAGTTGTTTCCCATCATATGTTTCAGTGTTCACCAGTAAAGCTTGCTGACTGTCCAAAGTGATTTGTAAAATTTCACGATTTTCTTAAAAACAAATTAGGAACACTTAGAGTGTATTTCCTTGGGTGAGAGATACCCTTCAGTCTCTATAGCTGAAGCTGACGAAACTAGGACAATTGATTAGGAGCTGCAAAGTGTTTAGAGGTCACTTAGTCATGGGGACTCTGAACCTATAATTTTATATTTTTCCCACAATTCTTTGGTACAAAATCCAAAATATGTTTGTATGAAAGGGGAAACTCTCCAACTAGCAACTTTGTCTCAAGCATTTAGCAAAAGTATTAGTGATTTATCAATCTCAATTCCCTTTCCCTTTGATATTTCCTAATACATGATTGTAAATACTTATTTCAGTAGTTTTCTGCTATCTGTCAGATACTTTCTGTTGACAGTGCAGTACTTGACACAATCCTTCCTTGTGTTTCCAACGATGTGACTTTGGATCTTGTTCTTTGAAGCTCTCTTCTTGACTAGTTTTTTTTTTCCTCAAAATGAGCCAGTGGTGAGGCTCATTTTGAGGTTCTCAGTTGCATCAAGTAAGTATTAACAATTGTTTTCTTTTGTCTTTGTATTATTGTCCCTTTTGCATCTTTCTCTTTTAACCAGAAACCTTTCCCAAGTGGGGTGATATCTGGGACAGCATCTGTTGTCTTTTGTCCAGGCAAAGCTCCTTTGTCTAGAGCAAGGGGTCGTAACCATTTTTTTTACCCTGGACTTACTAGGCAATCTGGTGAAATTTATGAACCTCTTCTTAGAATAATGACTTTTTAAAATGCATTCAATAAAATGCTACAAAAGAAATCATTATGAGATAAAATATATTTTATAAATATATATTATATATAAATAGATAGTTAAAATTAATGCATTTGTATTTGTGCACATCCATATATATATATAGAAGTGTTAAGGAGTGTTAGGGGATAGGTAGATACCAAAAGTGGATAAGAATCCCTATAAAGGGCTCTGCAAGACCTCATGCCCTTTATTCTCTTCTCTCCCTTTTGGTGAAGATATATCATAGTACTATAGTGGAAGGTTAGGGTTAAAGATCAGGTAATTCTACACCTTCGTTTTTTCCATTGAGACAATAAAAGCTCAGAGGTGCTATGACTTACCTAACTTTAGACATTAAGTAAGAAGCAGAGTAAGGAAATAAAGCACAGATTCTCTAAATCCATATGTGCACAACTATTTCCATGGTACTTTGGGACCTCAGGAGAGCCAAACCTTCCTACATGGCACGGGGTGGCTGCCTTTGATGACCATTTGCCACAGGTGAGTTAGAGTGAAGCTCTCATATATTTCCCATTACTCTTAGTGGGGTGTCAGCTCAGAGTCTAAGGGGACAAGAAAAAACCTAGGCATCCGAATTGCTCAGGTAGGATCATTAAACTATATTATCTTAATCATGAATTCTGAATTAACCGGGACCTCAGAGGTCTTCTAGCAAAACCTCTGCCTGCTGTCGCATAAAATTCTTCTACCATGGCAAGCTGTCATCCAGCCTCTGCCTGAAAACTTCTAGGGATGGAAACAATTCCAATTATGATATTAATTCAGTGCCCAAATAATTAGTATCTGTATGTGTTTGGATTTCTTAAGTCTTTTCAGGTTTGTTTTTGAGTCAAGAGAAGACAATTCTCACTCCTAGAAGGGGGTAGGAGCACTGGAAAAATTGATTATACATCCTCAATCTGCATCCTTCTCATAAAAAGATTCCTAAAAGGCTATGTGAATCTTATTTCCTGAGATTTAATAGCTTTTTAAATTTATCTTATTTAGACATTTTATTGCACATTTACAAAGCAATGTTAAAATACTAGATACTCAATTTCTAGTAGTATTTTTATATTTTGAATCAAAGAAAAATGTGAAAAACCTACCAGTAAATGTTTTTGGATATTAATTATTTTCAGTTAGTTTTGATGCTAGAATCTCACATGATTTTCTAAAAATTAGCTTTAGGTAGTTTACTAAGTCATCTTGGTATTTCTTAATTTTTCTGCATTAAAGAAATAGTTTGTCTATAATTTATCCTCTGATATATTTTATGCTTTAAATATTATACAATCAGTTGCAGGTAGGTACTGAGATTAAGAACAAAAAACACAAACAGTATTTTTTTTTAAAAAAAGTGTTTCTTCTTCATAATGGTGAGGTATGTATACAAGATTCAAATGAAAATGTCTAAATGTATAGTTTAAACGGTATATTAAAATATACAATGTAATATTCCTTGGCCATGAATTTTCAAGTTGAGCACATTTCAATTTTTGCATCTATTTTCCAATTTCATGTCTTTGTAGTAGTAGTATCCCATTCCATGAATGTATTTCTTCCCCAAATCTGCTTTGTGGGGGGTCTATTTTTCTTTAAGACAACTCAAATATTACTTTCTCTAGGTGACTTGCCTGCCTTCTTCCCCTTTAGCTGTTGATACCTCTCTCCTTCAGGTTAAAATTTTGACTCTTTGGTATATCATTTTATACTCATATATGTCTGCATATTGCCTATCTCTTTCTCTAGTACTTTCCCCTTAAAATATAAGCTTTCTGAAGTCAGGGATTTTTTTTTTATCTTTTCATTCCTAATTCTTTGACCTGTGTTTAATGTATATAAAAAAATCTGCTGATTGTTTGATAAATTGTTACTAAGCACTATAGGTCTGTAATTTACTTAAGATTATATGAAGAAGAGTGTTTTTGCATCCTTGTTAATAATTTTCGGTATCTATAAAATCAAGGAGTCAGTTTAGACTTGAAAGAGAATTTTGACGTCTTGTCCAACAACACCCTCTCTTTAAAGATGAGTAAATATATTCTTGATAGATCTAATGATTTTCCTAAGGTCATTGAAGTGGGAAGTTTTGGAAAGCCAGGAATTTAACGAAATCCTCTGCTTGTCCCCTCAAACCATATTTTATTCTATTTTTATTAAGTGCCTAGTATGTGTGAGACACGGTGAAGGAGATAAAAAGTTAAATAAGTAAAGACCAAAAAAAAAGGTTGGAGTCCAGAAGAAAAGATAAGGCCTTAATAAATAACAAATAAATTAAGGCAAATTGAAAGACAATCACATGTGGTTGATGGAGATGTAATCAGAGTCAGTAGGACCAGAGTTCATTTATGACTCCTTTACAAACTATGTGAAACTGGGAGAATTCCCTCATGCTACTCTCTAAGACTATAAATTATAGACTAGAGGAGGAGACTCTTTCCCTGGATCCTGCTAGTTGGATGAGTAACTGTGATTCTTTTCCTGGCTTAGGAGTAGGCTGGGTTGGGGGAACTCTGGTTGAGGATTACTGGGAAATCCACGTGGAGAACGGGCTTGGGGAGACCCTGATGGGCTGAACCTCACTTTTCAGGAGAAGGGCTGGTAGGCTTATTAGAATCTATCTCTGTATCTACATTTTTCTACTTTCACTCTTTCCACCTCTGTATATTTTATCATATTATTATATCATATTATATCATCCTCTCCCATTCCCTCTCCTTCTCTCTCTCTCTTTTTCCCTCCCTCTCCTTCTCTCTCTCTCTTTCCCTCCCTCTCCTTCTCTCTCTCTCTCTCTCTCTCTCTCTCTCTCTCTCTCTCTCTCTCTCTCTGTCTTTCTCTGTCTGTCTCTCTCTCTCTCTCTTTCTCTCTCTTATTTTTGTCTGTTACTCTGACTCTGTTTCTGTCTGTCTGTCTCTGCATTTAAAACCCTCCACCTCTGTAAATAAAACTGCTAAAAGTCATTTTGACTGAAGCTATATTTTTAAATCAGTGACTTTAGAATTCTCATATATTAGCATAAAACCCTAAATTTGAATCTTACAACTTTCATTGATAGAACATGTTGCTTCATTGAGAGCTTCCTACTTTTATATTAAAAAATGAAGAAAAATTTATCAATAAGAGCAATAGTATGTTTCCCTTCTGGAGGACAGAGCCCAGAGAACTCAGCTAAAATAAATTGTTACAAAAAAAAAAAAGACTACAACTTCCTAACATTCATATTTATCAATTATGAAAGAAGCTAGCATTTGAAGCAAGGTAGAAGGGAATATAAGTTTTAGGCACAAAAAGCATCTTGTTTCATATAAGATCTTATCGTAAGATGATAGCTCTAGGATCAGAAGAGGTCTTTGAAGTTCTTTGGTCTAAACATTTTATTTTACAGATGAGATAACTGGGGCCCCCCAGAGAGTGACTCTCTCAAGTTCAAACAAGCAGCAGAGCTATGTTTTTACTTTCTAATGATCATTCTGGGGTACACTCTAGTCTTCCTTATGAATTTACCCCAAGTCTTCTCTTTCACAATTAGTTTTTTTTTTTTTTTTTTAGTTTCCTCAATCCAATTTGGTTGATTTTGCTCTAGAAATTGTCTGCAGGTCTCAAATAACCCTGTAACCTGAAGCTGCTTCCTTGATGAATGGTCGTTTGGGAATAGGAAAGCTCTGGAAACAACACACTTTTGAGCTTGTGCTTCTCTGAGGAAAAGCTTCTGAATTCCTCTAAGCATTCAGTCTTTAATTAGGCACTTACCCTAACACCTTGGATAACTGCCACTAGGAGAAAGTAGGCCCAGATAAGTGTGTTAGTAAAGGTGTTAGAATAAGTATCTTATTAAAGGCTGGGGTGCCTAGAGGGAAAAAAAAATCTAAATACCAGGAAAACTGTACTTGAGAAAGAATACTAACTTTCTTTAAAAAAAAACACTTAGTTGGAGGGGAAAAAATCAGAATATCATTTAATCAATTCATATCCCCTTAATTTGAAGCAAAGGTCACTTACAGTTTTCTTTTCCCTTCCTTTTTAGTCTTTAGCAGTTTTCAGGATAATATAACCCTAGGTCATGAAAGGAGTGTGAAAACAGAGGTGGTTTGTGATTTCCCTTTTTTTCACATTTCATTGTATGTCTTATATCTCCCAACATATTAAGGATAAGAATAGCTTCTATTGTAGCTTTATATGTTCAGAACTTAGTATATCAACTTGTACTTAATAGGTACTTAAATCAAAAGCCCCTTCTAAGAATAATGTATTTAAATGCAAAAAATACTAATAGGATTACAAATAAATTCAATTTTATTGAAATACAGCTATCAACCCACCCCTAAAACAAACCAAACAATAATTTTACAGATCTCAATTTAAGATGTCTTGTCTGCAGGAAGAATATCCTGTTCTTTCTAATTCTCATTCAACCAGGCAATTTATTTTATATTTTTTGTAAATATTTTGTCTTTATTTTTCAACATAACTATAGTTTCTCCCTTGGGATACACGGGGTATTCAGGAATTACTAGTACCTTTTTTGTGAAGACTTGTCAGTCCCTTTTTATTGTTACTCATCCACCCAACTCTCAACTGTAGCTCCAAGAAGTGGTAGCATGCATAGCAGCCCCATCCTAGAGAGCTTGGCTCAGCCAATTGGCTAAACCAGGTTGATGTTAATTGATAGGCCTCAGTCAGTGATTAGGGAAATAAGCATATGAAGACTTCCCCTGGTAGAACAGGCAGATTAGAACAATTTGGCTGAAAAAGGCTCTGTGAAGCAATAAGAGTATGATCAGATATCCAAGAAATCAGTCTTCCAGGGTATAATGGGTCATTGGCAATTGTCTTGACTTTTGTCTTGTCATTAAACTTCAATGATTCTGCAAGAGAGAATGAGGGCTGAAGACTGTACAACTACACCTCACTTAAATCCAATTCAGGAATAAGTAAAAATATTACCTTGTGATGTTATTGTTCCTCTTTAAAAGGAAGGATGGACAACAAGAAATTTTCCCAATAAAACTGTATGTTCCTTGAGGGCTGATGGTTTATTTTATAGAAGTCTGGTATCTGAACCATCCAGGCATATCTAGATCATACACATGGTTTCATTCTAAACCACTATAATAATATGAATATCAATAAAATGAGTCACATGGATTTTTTGATTTCCAGTGCATATACAAGTTTACTGTTGATGTTTTCTTGTCCAACAACACACTCTCTTTAAAGATGAGTAAATACATTCTTGATAGATCTAATGATTTTCTTAAGGTCATTGAAGTGGGAAGTTTTGGAAAGCCAAGAATTTAACCCAATCCTCTGCTTGTCCCCTTAAACCATATTTTATTCTATATTTATTAAGTGCCTAGTATGTGCGAGACATGGTGCTAGGCCTTGAAGGAGATAAAAAGTAAAATAATAAATCCCATCTGCATGGCACCATTTTGGGTTTTCTTGGCAAAGACAGCAGAATGGTTTCCCATTTCCTACTATAAGGATGGAATTTGTGCAAGGGGGATGGGACAAAAGGAGTCAAAGGCAGTTGGTGACAGTTGGTGGCAGTGGAGACCAGAGAGGAGTCTGGGAATTTCTCCAAGGAAGAAAGGAAGGAGAGGTCTTCTGGTGGAGGACTGGTGAGGAGAGAGGAGGGGAACAACCCAGCTCAGATCCAGTCCTGAAGGCTTCCTTAGGATCTTGCTTTGGACATTAATACCCTGATTCCCTGATCAAAACCATTCCATCATTTTTCTCCTAGCAAGACTTCAACCGTAAAATTAACTAAGTTTTTGGACTCCATTTTGGGACCGATTCTCTTAGTCTCCTTCCACCATTACCCAACCTTGCTGAAAGACCCTTTCTGGTCTAACTTACAATTATAGAAAAGAATAGAAATAGAAAATAGAAATAGAAACAGAAGGCGAAAGGGCGAGGGGAGATGCTTGGGAGTGAGAACCCCAGAGGTTCCCACCCAAGTGATGGACCCCATAGAAATAGAGAAGAGGGCACCCCCAAAATCCCTCTGACCTTCACCCCTTTCCCAATCCCTGAACTGTGAATAATAAAAGCCATTCATTAGTCGGATAGTGTTCTGGAGTACCTGAGAGACAGTGAGAAAAAGGGGAACCACAGCTTGGTCTGGCTGCCTCCATCTTGGAGCCAGACCACCTGCTGCGAAGTTGACTGACATTGGTGGAGGCTTGTGTGAACCCCGCCTTCATTCAGAATTAAATTGGGGTACTACCTACCTCATCTTATAGGGAATCCTTGCCCCCAACTCCTGTGGGGTGGCATGACCATCCAGGTCACCCAGTTTCAGAGTAACATCCCCTCGAAGTCTCCCAATGTATATTCAGTGGGAGGGGAGAGCTAGAAGAGTGTCTCACCTCATAGACACTCTCTCTATCTCCCCTCTATCATAACATTATTTACTTGGCTCTCATTATTATTACAGTTTTGGCAGAGGCTCTTTTTATTATTACACTTCTCTATGTCATGTTACACATGAGGAAACTAAGGCATATAGGATCAATAAGTCACAGAGGTAGTAAGTGTCTGAGGCTAAATTTGAACTCAGGAAGACGAATATTCCTGACTCCAAGACCAGCCTCTACATCACTTAGCTACCCTCTATGAAGATTACCTGAACATTGTAATGCAGTCTGTTAAGTGCTAATTAGTATTATGTTTATTATTATTATTATTATGTATGAAGTATTATTATGTATGAAGGAAACTGTAAGTAAATTAGGTGAACACAGAATAGTATACTTGTCAGATCTCTGGGAAAGGAAAGATTTTAAAACCAAGCAAGAGTTAGAAAAAATTACAAAATGTAAAATAAATAATTTTGATTGCATTAAATTAAAAAGGTTTTGTACAAACAAAAACAATGCAACCAAAATCAGAAGGGAAGCAACAAACTGGGAAAAATATCTTTATAACAAAATATTCTGACAGAGGTCTCATTACTCAAATATACAAAGAGCTAAACCAATTGTATAAAAAAATCAAGCCATTCCCCAATTGATAAATGGGCAAGGGACATGAATAGGCAATTCTCAGATAAAGAAATCAAAAGTATCAATAAGCACGTGAGAAAGTGTTCTAAGTCTCTAATAATTAGAGAAATGCAAATGAAAACAACTCTGAGGTAACACCTCATGCCTAGCAGATTGGCTAAAATGATAGCAGGGGAGAGTAATGAATGTTGGAGGGGATGTGGCAAAATTGGGATATTAATGCATTGCTGGTGGAGTTGTGAACTGATCCAACCATTCTGGCTGGCAATTTGGAACTATGCTCAAAGGGCTATAAAAGAATGCCTGCCCTTTGATCCAGCCATAACATTGCTAGGATTGTACCCCAAAGAGATCATAGATAAACAGACTTGTACGGAAATATTTATAGCTGAGCTTTTTGTGGTGGCAAAAAACTGGAAAGCAAGGGTATGCCCTTCAATTGGGGAATGGCTGAACAAAATGTGGTATATGTTGGTGATGGAATACTATTGTGGTAAAAGGAATAATACACTGGAGGAATTCCATGTGAACTGGAATGACCTCCAGGAATTGATGCAGAGTGAAAGGAGCAGAACCAGAAGAACATTATACACTGTAGTAAAATAGAATGTGGTGGATTTCTGTACTAGAAGCAATGCAATGACCCAGGACAATTCTGAGGGACTTACGGAAAAGAACACGACCCACATTCAGAGGAAGAACTACAGGAGAGGAAACACAGAAGAAAAACAACTACTTGAACACTTGGGTTGATGAGGACATGATTGGGGATGTAGACTGCAAAAGACCACACCAATATAACTTTCAATAATATGTAAATAAGTCTTGACTGACCACACATGTTAAAACCAGTGGAAATGCAAGTTAGCTATGGGGGGGGGGGGTTGAGGGAGTGAAGGGTAAAGTAAAAACATGAATTATGTAACCATGGAAAATTTTCTAAAACTAAAGAATTATAAAAAAATGTATGTTTCTTTATTAAAAATGCTTTATTGCTAAAAAATTGCTAGCCATCATCTGAGCATTCAGCAAATCACAATTGTTTTTCTGGTCCTGCCTGAATCGAGTCTTCCTTTTACTTGTACCTTTTTCAGCCACTGCAGTGCTATTAATTCACCTAATTTCAATATCATTGTGTCTCAGGGAATAAGGATGGCCTCAAAGAGGGAAGGAGACAGAGGGATGGTTAGTTGCTGGAACTGTTGGAACCCATATCACATTTATCATTTAAATTCATGCTCTTATATAGGTATGACTTATAGCAGCTCAAAACAATTGCAATAAGTAACATCAAAGATCACTGATCACAAATCACCATAACAGATATCATAATAATGAAAGAGGCTGAAATATTGCAAATTTTCAAAATATGCCACAGAGACCAGATGTGAATACATAGCATTAGAAAAATGACGCCATTAGGCTTGCCTGACTCAGGGTTGCCATGAACCTTGATTTTGTTAAAAAAAAATACTAAAAAATCCCCACAGTATCTGTGAAGTACAAAAAAAGTGAAGTGAAATAAAATGAAGTCTCTCTCTTCCACCATTTTCAAGTTGCCTTTGTTTATTTTGTAGTCTCCCATTAAACTGTAAACTCCTTGAGGGCAGGAATTGCCTTTCTTTTTCCTAATTGTATCCAGCATTTAGCACCATGCCTGGCACATAGGCTTAATAAATAATAAATAAATAATCACTTAATAAATGTTTGTTGATTTGACCGGGAACATGATAGGTACTGAATAATTGGCTTTGCTGAATTACTTAGTGAATAAACTCAAGAGATTAGAATAGGGAACAAAATATTCAATGACTTGTGAGGCTGTGGCCAGAAAGTCTCTGCCATTTTGAGCTGTCAGCACCTGTTTTTAGTTGTCATGGAAAGCAGCTCCCAGACCTGTTAACAGTAGAGCAGAGACTCAAGAGAGAGTCTGTCATTACTGAAGATAACGATGGTGCTCAGCTCTGGGAGGCCAATGCGACTGAGCGCTCTGCAAAGAGGAAGGAAAGTGGTTCAATGCAATGCTTCTACTTTAGTTTAGATGTTGATATCTGGAAATCTGGGCAGCCACTGATTTTTTTATTTTGCTGGCTATTTATATTGTATGATGATCGCTTCTCGGCCTTTTGGCTAAGATCAAGTATATTGCATGATGATGGTGATGGCAGGAATAAATACAGCTCCTCAATGGGGTTGACTCTGGAGATAGAAAAGTTATTCTTGGAATTTCAATTAATCAAGGACCAAATATCTATACAGGATACAGGAGGAAAAAGGAAACAAAATGATTCCTTCCCTCAAGGAACTTATATTCTTTCAATAAAGAAAACAACAATTATGGCACAAAAACACATATACAATATGCCCATGGGTGTATCTATAGAAATATGTACATATAAGTTGGGCATATAGTAATAAATTAATAAAATATTTGCATACAATTCTTATAAGCACATACATCTGTTAAAATTGTTACTATGTATTACCTATGAAAATTAATACTAAGACAGAATGTTAGGATATAAAAAATAGAGAGAGGATGCTACACTGAACTGTGTTGAAATTCCAAAAGGACCAGATAAAGAAGAATTTCCATTGGTTTCTTGGCTCTTTGTGGACACCCAAGCTTTACTGTATTAAGTAGTAGGGACCTACTGAAAGAATAAAAGGTAATCTCTTCTCTCATATATATATATATATATATATATATATATATATGCATCCTATTGAAAGACTAAGATAATCTCTTCTCTCTCTCTCTCTCTCTCTCTATATATATATATATATATATATATATATGTATATATATATATCCTATTGAAAACCTAAGAGGTAATCTCTTCTCTCATATACATATATATATATATATATGTATGTATGTATATGTATATATACACGCTTTCTAATTCCAGGCTACATGAAATGTCAAAGCAATGAAGTCATATTGTTTGCATCCCAGGTACCAGACTAGAGACTCATAACGAGGTTATGTTGTAATGATTAAAATGAATCTGGGAGGCTGTATATTAAATTATAATCATGTATTAGTAAAAGTGAGAGAGAGAAAGAGAGAAAGAAAAATCTCCTGGTTGGTCTATATAAAAAGAATGTCTCCAAGCCACTGCTGACCAAGGAGAGTGAGCTGTTCCGGTCCTGGCAAAAACAAAAACAAAACCAACAAAAGAGAGAGAGAGAGAGAGAGAGACAAAGAGTCTCCCACTTCTCCTGATGGCTTTTAAAAACTAGTCTAGTTGCTCCTTCTCAAAGTCTCTAATTGGCCAGGCTTAACTTCAGTCCTTGCCTTGGCACACATCACCTTTGGGGATTGTCCCTGTTCAGGGGACTGAAATGCCACCGTGGACTCGATGGCACTCTACCTAATGAGATGAGTCTTCTGGAACTGGTGTATTTATTTAATTGATATTTAATTTATACAAAGTTACTAGAACTTTGCCAAAGGGAAACATAATTTAGGGTACATTGGCACCACTTGGAGTCCTTCAGTAGTAAAGAAGCATTTGTATTTATTGATGTTAGGGTGATTCTTGAGTTAAAATAGAAAGTCACCAGAAGTTAGAACAGTGGTTAAACCTTCCTCAGTCTGCTATCCACACTTTCTTTGACTCCATAATCTCCCACCCTTGTTTGAGGGTATATTTCATTCAGATTTCACCAAATATATTTTATTTTATATTTTTAACTTTTAAAAATTTGTTACGAAGCAGAAGAGGTATAAGGGATTGGCAATTGGGGTTAAGTGATTGACCCTGGACACATCTGAGGTCAGATTTGAACTCACAACCTCTTGCTTTTAGGTCTGGCTCTCTATCCACTGAGTCACTTCGCTGCTTGACCACAGGTATATTTTATGTTGTTTGACTCTACAATGAAAAATTTCTGGTTGCTACATCTTCTCCAGTCTCCTCATCAGATTCTTTAATTCCTGAAAACTCACGTCTAATATCTCTTGGTTCTTTGGCTGAATTCCATTTATCTGCCTTTGGTGACTTAGACCATTCTCTGGCTCTAAGCACTGGCTTAGAGAATTGTTTAGGCCTTGAAGAAGTTAATTGATGTCTCTCAGATCAAACAGTCAGTTGTGTTCTAGAACTTTCAAAAATAAAGTGCAATTCTCTAGCCACTGTGTAATTCTGTCTCTGATTAGTCCTACAATCATTTTTATCATCATTTTATAAATAAGGAAACGTAGGTTCAGGGTAAATCAATTGGTTGTATAAGATCACATGTTTGAAAAATGCCAGACATAGAATTTCTGCCAAGAGAGAGACATCTCCCATGTCTACACACCCAGTAAACTCTCTAGGATATTGTGCTTCATCTATAAGGAAGAATCTGATTAAAAAAAAAATCTAAGAGCTCTTAATGGATTTCAAGATTAATAGGAATTTAAAGTGTGATGTAGCATCTACAACCTAACTGAATTGAAGGCTGCATTGAGAGTTTTATAATGTCCTGAGGGCAGTTTTTGTTCATCTCATTGTACTCTGTCCTGATCAGTTCATATTCAGAATGTTATATTCCTTTCAGGACAAGACAACTTGAGAAATGCAGGTATAATTTATACAGCGTCCATGGAGATGAAGGCAACAAACACATTGAAAACCTTGGAGATTCAACGATATGACTATTTGATATAACAAATGAGCATTTTTAGTCTGAAGAAGAGTTGGGATAGCATAATAGCTGCCTCCATATATTTGAAGGACTCTCATGTGGAATTCTACATTCAGTGTAAGTCCTTTATCCTTTCCCTAGGTGGAGAATCTCCAGAATTCTTCAAAATGAATTTTTATTTTGAAAATCTGGAGCTAAAAGCCTTCATTTATGTAGGCTAAGAAAGTGAATAATATACAGGAGATGTTAGGGATCAAGTATGTTTTGAAATTCTACATGAATGTATAGCCCAAGGAAGTAAAAAAAAACAAAACTCTCCATATGTACTATATTCATAGTAGCACTTTTTATAGCAAATTTTGAAAGAAGCACTGAAAACAAAGTTTAATGGAGAATCATTGAACTGTGAATGTGTAAGGATTAAAATTGGGGGGTTTTGACTCCATAAGAGAGTTATAAAGTAATATTGTGGTTGCTGATTTTAAAATATTATAACTTAAGTCAAAATGCATTTTAGCAGCTTTTATTTACAAAGAGATGGAAAGAGGGAAAGTGGGAAATGTAGATAAAGAGACTGATTCTTAACAAGCCTATCAGCCATAAGAGCTTCTTGAGGAAGTGAAGTCCGTTCAGCACCCCAGCAGGAGGCTTCCTCAGGTCTCATTCTCTGAGTGGAATCTTCAGCCAGAAGTCCACCAGCACAGCCTCTTGTACAGCTGAGCCACTCACCCATCAAGCTGATGATGGATCCAGGGAAAGAGTCTCCTCCAGAGGCAAGGCAGGAAACTCCAGAACCAATCTCTCCAAATGCCAGGAAAGGAATTGTAGAAGGCCCTGCTCTCCAGCCCAGGTTGGTCTCCTTTATACCCCATTTTACACATCATTTCCTGTCTTCCCCCCTTCTTCACAGAAACAAATCATAGTCTTTCAATTTGCTTAGTCCTCCCCAGGGCTGGTCAGTCCCCTTTGGAGGTGAGAGTTTTTGACTTGTGAACTCTCTTCCTTAAGTGTTCAGTAAGGGTACTTTGAGTTCTTGATCCATCGAGTTAAAGATTGTGGATTGATTTCATTAAAATAGACAAAGAGAGATAATTCTATCTTCACAAATGTAAGGAAATATGATTGTGCTCTGAGAAATTCAGAGAAACTAGAAATTTAGAGAAACAGGGAAAGATTTTTATGAGCTAATGCAGAGCCAGTTGAGCATAATCAGGAAATCCATAATAAAGGCAATTAATATAAGGGAAAATATCACTAAAATGAAAGCCAGTGCTTAAATGTAGTAGTAGCTTATCTTGTCACATGGATAAACTAGGCACAGCGGATAGAGGACAAGTCTTGTAGTCAGGAAGACTCAGCTTTCTGAGTTCAAATCTGGCCTGAAGCACTTGCTAGCCATGTGACCTTCAACAAGTCACTTAACTTCATTTGCCTGTTTCCTCATTGGTTACAATGGAACAGAGGAGGAGATGGCAAAGCACACTAGTATTTTTTCCAAGAAAACCCGAAATGGGTTCAGTAAGAGTCAGATAAGAATGAAGTAACTGAGCCATAATGACCACAAACTTTGACCCTGGAAGAGAATAATATGTATTATAACATAATATAACATAATATAAAATAAAATAACGTAACATAACATAACATAACATAACATAAAATAACGTAACGTAACATAACATAACAACATAATATAACATAATATATGATATAATATGATATAATAATATGATAAAATATAATGTAATAATATTATAGTATGATATAATGTAACATTATGTTATATATTATACATTAGTATTATATTATATATTGCTATAATATATAATATTAATAATTATTTATATGTGATATGGTATGATATTATGCTTGTTACATTGAAGAGGCAATACATTATAGATACAATATATCCCCTATTAGCTGTGGTCCCTCTTTTGGTCTGATTAACTATTTTTCTCTGTTAAGAAGTGAGGGCTCGGGGCAGCTAGGTGCCACAGTGGATAGAGAGCCAGACTTAGAGACAGGAGATCCTGGGTTCAGATCTGGTCTCAGATACTTCCTGGCTGTGTGACCCTGGGCAAGATCCTTAACCCCAACTGCCTAGCCCTTATCACTTTTTTTCTTTGGAATCAATATTTAGTATTTATTCTAAGACAAAAGGTAATGATTAATAAGGTAATTATTTAAACAAATGAGAGTTTATTTTGGAGGAAGATGGTCTATATGCCTAGTACAATAGAAAGAACGCTGACTTTTGAGTCAGAGTTCCTAAATTTTAATCCAACTCTTTCACTTTATAGTTATAAGACCTCGGACAAGTCCCTTAACCTTCCAAGAATCAGTTCTCTAATCTGTAAAATAAAGGGATTGGAATAAAATTACTTCTAAATTCACTTCTAGTTTATGACCTATAATCTAAAATGACTCTACTAAGAATGGCATCAAAATGCATTTTTAAACCCTTACTTTATATCTTGGAATCAATACCATGTTTTGCTTCTAAGACAGAAGAGCAAGAAGGCCTAGACAATTGAAGTTAAGTGACATGTCCAGGGTCATTCAGTTAGGAAATGTGAGGTCAAATTTGAACCCAAGGACTCCTGTCTCTAGTCCTGGCTCTCATTCCATGAGCCACCGAGCTGCCTCTTCAAAATGTATTAAAAAAGTAAAAGAAAAGAAAACATGGATGAATTATGAAGAAGAAAAAAAGAATATTTACATAACTAATCCTGTTTTCCTTAAAACTCTTTTCATATTTTCCCTGACAAAAAAAACTGGAAACACTTATTTTTCCTGATTCATGCCTGTTAGTGCTTTTGTGACATGACCTACTATGACTGAGGAGGCCACCCCACAGAGACACTTCTTAGTTCAACTGTCATGTTTGTCTTTTGTGCTCGAGATTTCAAATCATGCCAGGAAATCATCCACTGATGCTGCTGCTCAGCCCTTTCTATTGTCCCTCTGACATTTTAAGGGATCAATCAATCAATCCTTTCCACCAGGAGCCACAACATCCAGCCTAGTCTGACTCAGCTGATGCTGACCAATTGTCTTTTTTAGCAAGAGGAGGACTGATTCTTCTTATCCCTGGAGAGGTTAACTGTCTGTGGGATTTTAAATATCAAATATTGTGGAATAACTCAGGTCTAGGAGTTTATGGCAGGAGCCAAGCAAGGGTAAAAGAAGATCAATGTGTTTATTTTCAATAAATCAGTTGCTTAATCCAGGTGAGATTCTATAGCTATGGGGTGGAGCAGCAGAGGAGATCATTATTTTTATTTAAACGAGTCAAAAGAAATCAATTTTTTTAATCAAGGATCAAGCAGGACAGACTGATGGAAGGTTGGATAGAGCAAGCAGTAGCTATTTTTAGGTTAGAAAATCCTCCCTCCTTAGTGGTGATATGCTCCCAGTTCCTTAGTTCAGTATTTACTAAAGGTAAGGGCTTCCTTAGACACAGGTAAGTGACCTAAATGAAACTTTGTGGGGCATTGACAAAGACAGAAGACTCTTTGGGAGAATTTTTCGAAGGACTTATTTTTTTACTTATTACATCAATAATAACTAATGAAGAGCTGATTAGCAGGTTAGACTTTTCTAATATATATATATATTCAATCTGAGCCTCTCTGAGTATGTGTAGGTCTATTACTTGGACTTAATAGTCTCCCCAGGCAAAAGACGACTGACATGAATATTAAATTTCCCAAGGAAAACTTTGAAACAAAGCACAGCACTAATTTTAACATGTCAAACTTTCACTTATTTTTGTGATGTCAACTTTTATATAGTGATGCCTTGAAATGAATGTAATGGGCACCTTTCCAATGGAAGGCTGACTGGGTAAAGAATTTCTACATATCGAAACCTACTCCCCACTGGATTTCCATTTTTCCTTATGAAATGTGTTCATATAACAAATAACAAATACTCATGGGGAGCCTGCTCTCAAAGGACACATTTGCTTTTATTTCTGTAGGGCTTCATACTTAAAAAGCACTTACTGATTCATAGATTTGGAGCTGGAAGCAGTCTTAGAGACCATGTAATCAATCAGTAATTCAATCAATAAACATTTATTAAGTGCCTGCTATGTGCCAGCTACTTTGCTAAGTAGCTTTACTGGGGATGTAAAAAGTGATGAAAGACAGTCCCTGACCTCAAGGAGCTTAAAATCAAATCTATTTTTTTAATGTTCTAAATAAAGAAATGAAGGTTAAGTGATGAGCTGTCAGATTTTGAATAGAAGTCATCTAACTCCAAACCTAACGTGCTTTCTACTACATCTTGCTGCCTTTACTTTTAAACACACACACAATTGATGTTGAGACTCAGAGTGCTCTTGTAAGGAGGAAGTTGATGTACTATCATTCTTATTTTACACAGGATGCAACTTAGCTGGGTGTGTGTGTGGAGGCAATAATGACTTCCATTCCCTCCACTTCTCTTTGCTTTCTCAAGTCATCACCTCTGCCCTGATTTTACTTTCCTTTTGTTGAAATATGAACCCTTTAGTTAACAAGTTCATATGGATACTGCCTTTGCCAAGGTGTCTCGTCACTCTCATCCCTTTCCACTCCCCAAACTTGGATTACACCCATTATCCAAATTCTCCATTCCTGCTTGCCTGAGATAGCTAGGTACCTTGTGGACTGGGTCCTCTAAATGTAAATTAAATTAGGTCCTTGTTTCCTTGACTATACTAGCCTTTTTGTTAATTGACTTTCTATTACAATATCCAAAGGGGCTTGTTTTATACCCTCTATGCTCTCCTAAAACCTTTCCCCACAGTTCCTCCCGAATTCCTCATAGCGGAGTACCTTGCCTTATATTTCACTGAGAACATTAAAGCCATTGCCCTTGAAGGTTCTTCCCTTTCTTATTCTCTATTTCAAAGTTCCTCAACATCACCACCACCAACTATTAATCCCATCACTTAGGTTTAGGCCTTTGTTATTTCTTCCATTAATTAATGGAATAGCATTTCGTTGCAATTCCCTGTGTTCATCCATATTGATATTTCTAAAATTTAAGTCTGATTTTGTCACTCTGCTGTAGAAAGAGTTTGTATGACTACACATTGATTGTAGTATAAAATGTGAACTTTCCCTTTCTTTCTGTCTCTTTGTCTCTATCTGTCTCTCTGCCTCTGTCCCCATCTCTCTCTCTTCCTCCCCCACTCCCTCTTCTTCTTCTCTCTCTCTATTTCCCTCCCTCTCCTTCTCTCTCTCTCTCTCTCTATCTCTCTTTCTCTCTCTTATTTTTGTCTGTTACTCTGACTCTATCTCAGTCTGTCTGTCTCTGCACTTAAAACCCTCCACCATCTAAATCTGGAGAATGTCTCTGAGTAGATTACACAAAACTCACTCATTCCACAGCGTTGGCACTCACATATCTGTTCTGCTTGTTCTCTCTTTCATATTCCACATCTTCACCTTCGTGCAGACTGTGTGCTTCACACCTGGAATGCTCTCTTTATTCACTCAGACTTCTGGGACCTTTAGCTCTCTTCATAGGACAACAATTCAGAAGCCTTTCCAGATTTCCTTAGTTTTCAGCATATCCTATCATTCCGTGTGTGTGTGTTGGGTGGTGGTGGTGGTGGGTTGTGTATATTTATTTCAATAAATATTGATCTGTGAATATGTCACTTCTCTTAGTAAAACAATCTCTAAGAGAGCAAGCACTTTATCACTGATTTTTGCCTCCCCATGCCCTATTATAATGTATAGCAAATAATAGTTGTCCAATGATTGTTTAATAGTACTATTATGTTCAGACCTTTGGTTTCATCCTATTTGGGAAAACCTGGTGAAGCAGATCCCTTTAACAATTATTCTAGGCTATCAGATAGACAGATGAATCTATTTTTCATCTTAGATAATGCCAGGATTGGCTTACGCAGGATCACAGTGCCAATATACATCAGGATTAGAATTTGAACCTAGTACTCACTCTATGCCTTCTGGATGTCCATGCCATTATACATGCTTCTATTCTAAAAGTTTTCAACTTTTTTTTTTTCTCCTTAAATTGTTTCTCTGGGGTCCTGCTGACCGAATTGGCCTCATCTGGCCCACTATTTCAAGATCAGAACATATTCATGCTTCTTGTCCAGTTTACTGTCAATGTGCTTTAAGTTTATTTCAAATTTATGATTGGAAAATAACTTGAAGAAGTTAGTCCAACAATTACAGAAATATTTTTATTACATACCTGATAAGTCACTACCTTTTAGTAAAATAATGTCCAATCATATTTTTGGGAAGTTTTAATTATTATAAAGTTGGTATTGTTTATTATTTGATTGAATTTTATTCTCTTTCCCTCCTCCCTGGCATTTATCTACTATTACTAATTCTGCTTTATGGAGCTAAGAGAAAAAATTGAATCCCTCTAGTATATCTCACCTTAGCCTCTATAAAAGGCACCATTACCTCTATTCCTAAAAATCTTTGAAAACATTGTCAACCTTACCTACCTCCTTTCCCCTCACCACACACATTTCCCTCTTCTTGAGGTTAAATCCCAAATTTCTTGTTCTTTAATCTGATCTTGCTATGTCATTATTTCTGGTACTTAAGCATGCTGTTTTTTCCCTCTTTGGCACATTCTTTACTTTGTCAATGGGTTTCATAAAATGAAAACAATATCCTGAATAATTGTTAGACTATGATTTCAGATTATATTAGAATATTTATTACATGGAATTTTATCAGAATATAATATAATACATCCAAAGTTCTCATTAGTTTTATGCTTTATTACAATTTATTTTTTATGTTATTTTTATGTTATTTTTACTATTTTATTTTATTACTATTTATTTATTACTATTACTATATTTATGCTTCACTATTATCATATGATTGATTCATATGCATTCTTTCAATTGAATTAAATTAAATTAAATCAAATTTTATGGTGGGAATAAACACTGAATTCGGGTTCAACTCTATTCCCTATTACATAGAGTATAACACTGGATAGGTCTAGATGGTCCTCCATCAATGACCTGTTCACCTGAAAGTTAGGCCATGGAGCTCTGCATCTGTCACTGAGGCAACAGCAATTGACATGGGAAGGGAAATATCACTGCAACTGGGGAACTTGTGAGAAGTGAAGTAGGAAGGTGGTTCCACTCTGAATATAAAGCCTGTTTCTGGTTTTTCCTATGACATACTGACATTAAAAAGACTTTTTCTAAGAGAAATGGGGTCGATGTAGGGCCTATTTCTGGGCCCATCATTTGCGTTGATCCATTCCTAACTCAAACTTTTATAAAGTCTGTGCACATGACATGAACCAGGCCAGGGGTAAGTACAAGAATGTGCAGTGTATTTATTCTCAGAAGTGCCTGGCTGGTATGGCTGGGCAGTAATGAACTGCTAGTTTAGTTTACCAGAATATAAAACAGAATTAAATCACCCAGCTTGGAAAGCACAGAATTTTAAACAGAACATTTTTCAAGGGGTATACTTTCTGAGATTTGCTTCCAAGCCATGTACCTCTATTTGCCTTTTAAAAAATATATAAATCTTTGATTCTTAACTTGGGAAGCATTGAGGTCTAAGACACTGAATATTTACTGAATATAAAATAAATGTTTTGAAATAAGAATGGCAAGAACTTGATGTTTTTTTAAGTGTTCCTATTGTAAAAGGTCATTTTCCCATTCTGAAACATAATTAAATATTAAAAATAACAGGAAAAAGTAATCAAGTCTCACCCAGTAAGTAACTGGAGGCGACACACATGACATAATTTTCTAGAAAGTGTATTGGTAACATGTAGTCACAGAGCATAAAGTAAGAATGAAACCCCATGTTTTTGATAAGGTAATCATTTCTCAACAATTTTACATTATTCATTGGCTATTCAGCAATGTTTTTGAGAGTATTTGTTTTCCCATGCAAGGTTTTAGAGAGAAAATACACTCTTTGCCCTGACTCCAAATACACTGCTTAAGATTATTGTTGTTTATCACTGTAATGGAACAAGATTTATTTTACTTTTGAAAATTAATTCCCAAATATCATTAATGCTATCTACCCATTGAGATCAAAATATAGATAGAGAAATGCATATACAAATACATAGAAATGATCGAAATAATGAACTGATATACTGTAACATGGTGGAAAATAAAGAAAATTGACTTTGAAGCCAGAGAGACCAAGGTTCAAATTTCATCCTGACACCTTCTCCCTTTAGCAACTCTCTAACATTATAAGCTGAAAATATGTAGAATATATAGAAAAGCCATGGACTTGCTTTGATGCACAATATTCTTTCTCCTGGGAGTTCTTTATTCCAATGAAATCATAGCTTCAGTCCTTGTGCTATTTTTAAATATCAATTCTTGAAAGTATTTTCACTATTTTTATCTTTAAAATGGTGCTGTATTTAAAAAAGCTCAGCAGATATTGATATCTTTTGAAAGATGGGAAAATTGAAATGCAAACAACTTTGCAGTAGGCGACCTAGCCAAGATATCATAGGGTTATTACTGCTATAGTTGAAATTAGAATTCAAGGTTTCTCAACTTTAATTTGATTAAAACCAATTTAATAAACAATAAGTATTCACTGTGTGCAGAACACTGTACTAATCCCTGGAGGAAAGAAAGTTTAAATGAGACTAATCCTTGCATTTATTAGTTTCAATTCAAGAAACTTTTATTAAGTTGTTATTGTGGGCCACATTTGTATAGTGAGATAGTGGCAACAACTGGCCTTGGAATTAAGGTGACCTGGATTCTAATTCTACCTGACACATGTTGGCCATATGAATCTTTGTAGCCCTGGTAACACACTTGCAAAGTAGGTGCCAGCTACATAGGTAGGAGAATTTTACTCTTCAGAGCTCCATATTTTGACAAAATTGTAGGTCTTTTTTATGTTTTAAGAGTACAAATTTAAAAAAAAAGACTCAGTCCTCTAGGATCTTATATTCTATCTATTTACTACATTCTCATGGAGCATTGAGTCTGATAGAGCCATAGTCCTCCAGACCCTTTGTAAATGCAATCTTGTGATTGAAGTTGAAAGCTATATGACCAATGACTATTTGTGTGTTTGTTTCAATTCCCTCTTATTTCTGTTATACAGCTGAAAAGTCAGTGGAGCTGGGGACAAGAACTATTCTGTTGAAAAAAAGATAATTTCCAAGATGGTGGGGGTGCTTCTGAGAACTATTTCCCAGGAATCTAAGCTAGGCCAACAAATTGGCCACTGATAGATTTGATCGTTCATTCCCAACATAGATATCATTTAAATAAGCGTCTGGTTGTGATATGTTCTGAGTTCAACTATCAACCCAAGCCAGCTGGTCCTTAGTATTATTTACATAAATAAAACATGATCAGTCAGAGTTGTGAGATATAACACTTCATTCTGTGAGACTCTAAGACTGTGAAATTCTAAATTCATACTTCACTTCCACCTGCAGTTGGGGTGGCAATAAATAAATATATAAATAAGTTGTAGATGGAGTAAAACTCCGGGAAACTATTTCAGAACAATTTGAAATAATGAGGAAACATGAAGCCCAGCTAGCCCTGAAAATCCTTGTGGTTGAGGATATGTGTAAGGCAGATAAAGATGAATCTTAAATGTAGTCTGATGTTTTCCACAGATAAAAGAGAAAACGAGAAATCAATCACCAAAAAGCTTGCCTATATCAATTTTTACAATGAAGATTATTTAAAAAAAACATTTATTAAGTGTAAATAAGTTAAAGATAGTGTGCTGCCTATGTCAAGAAGTCATTCATGTTCATAAATTTATAGTCACGAGTTCAACTGGTTTAACTTGCCCTTTACTAAATTGTGGTAATTTTTTTTATCCTTCTAATATTTTGTTATTTCACTTCAATTTGTTTCTTGTATGATCATCAAAGTCATACCCACTAAACACAGGGATCCCCAACACTGTCCTAAAAACTTCCTTTCTTTGGATTATCTCAGTTTCCTTTTCTGTAAAATAATAGTAATAATAGAGTAATAATAGAACCTACCACCTGGAGTCAGTTAGGAGAAACAAATCACATAATAATTGTAAAGGCTTAGCACAGTAACCTGGCACAAAGTAAGCACTATATAAATATCAGCCAATATTATTATTTTTACTTTTTCACTTGATAGTCTCATCAGTTTCCATTGGATAAAGCTCTTTCTTTCTTCCCTTTGTAAAAAAGGAATTATTTATTCCTTTTTTTAATTTAATGAGGACCTGGAGGTCCTCTTACAATAGAGATGAGTAGGGATTAACCAGCCCACAGTGGCAGGAAGTTGAAACAATCAAGACAGGAAGTTGAAACCATAGAGACAGGAAGGAGAAACCAGAGACAGGAAGTTGAAACCATAGAGACAGGAAGGAGAAACCAGAGACAGGAAGTAAGGTAGAATAAGAGGAGAAAAAGGTGCCAGCCTCAGTTGACTGGTCTGTCAGTGGCTGACAGTTAGGGTTGGCAGTTTCAGGGAAGTTGGCTGCTAGGTGTGAGTTGGTCATTGGGGGTTGGTTGCTGGTGGTGTGGGTTGGTGATTAGTTGGTGGTTGGGATATATAATAGCACCTACCTTCTGGGAGATTTATATTTATATTTATGTTTATATATATTTTTATATTTATATATATTCTGCCTGGTGAGCTGAGCTAAAAGGTGAACAGCTAGACTTTCTGTAATTACAGCTGACAGTTATAGGCACTTGTAAGTAGATATAGGCAGTAATTATAGGTAGTTATAGGATAACTAGTATAAACATTATGAATTTTCTTTCTCTACCTCTTTCCTATATTTCTTTCCTTTACTACATTCATTTTACTTTATTCTTTTACTGTCTTTATTTTAATTAAACTAAATTGTTAATAGTTAAAACTGCTAGAATTTTTGTTTTCTCTGGCTTCAATGGACAATA
Organism: Gracilinanus agilis; assembly: GCF_016433145.1. NCBI lineage: Eukaryota > Metazoa > Chordata > Mammalia > Didelphimorphia > Didelphidae > Gracilinanus > Gracilinanus agilis. Next base: position 51,603,668 of record NC_058133.1, read on the forward strand.
TTAATTTAGAACTCTGCTATATTCTTTTTAAAACTTAAATTAAGAGCTGTTCTCTTATTTTATCAAAACTATTTTAACCCTTATAATCTCAAATCTCTATATAACCAAGCCTCATCACTCTACTTACCTCTATTTCCCTGTTAACCAGATATCTTTTCTATATATTCTCTTTACTCCATTTACCAAACTGGCACCCAGGTAGAAGCTATCATCACCTCACGTTGAACTACCATAACAACTTTCTGGTTCATGTCCTTGCCTTTGGTCTCTTTCCACTTAAATTTATCATCCAATCAACTGCAAATTGATTTTTTCATAATGCAGGTTTGAGCATGTCTAGCTCTCTCTCTGCCTACAACTCTGTATACTATAAAGGCTCCTTATTACCTCCAGTATAAAATATAGAATGTTCTGTTTGGCATCTAAAATCTTTTGCAACCAGGCCACTTCCTACCTTTCCAGTCTTCTTGTACTTTATTCCCTATTGTATAAGCTATAAATCAGCTTCTTTTGCACATGTTTTGGTCCTCATTCATAACTCTTTATCTCCCAAAAGAAAGAAGAGTAAGAAAGATTATCTTATTTACTCACAAAACTAAGTAAAAACAAGTCTCTTCATTTATCTCCTGTCTGTTATAAAGAGGGTCATTTCATGCAACATGGAAAGATTTGTCTTTCCTGATTGTGGAAGATTCCATATAATTTTGGGGGTCTGCTACTGAATATGTGTGATTTGTTGCAGCTGGTAGAACTGATAATTCAATAATATATGTGTGTACAAATGAGTGGGCCACTCTTAAATCTTACTTTTTTATTGATTGGGAATTGTTTTAAGACTGTTTCATGGAATTTCTTTAGGTTGTGGTGAGGGAAGTCTTGTCCTATACCCATAGACTCAATGTAACCAGGCGAACACCATGTGTCTCCTTTAGGCAAGCTTGAGACTAGGCTTTGAAACTTCCTCTTCAGCCCCCTCTACCTCTTCTTTTTCTTGATTCTACAAATGATTTTCAGCTCTAGCCTTTACTCTGCTATATCCTACATATTGAAATTAATTAGTTGATGGTATGAATATTATACTTTTCAAGTCATAAAATAACATGAACCAAGAAATGGTGGCTAAAAGCACCAGGTGAGAGAATTGGAAACTTAAGTCAGATTTAACCAGGTGAAACAGTAGGTAGGCCCTATGAGGGAAAAAATACATATATAGACAAAAGATTATATACTTCATTTTCAATATAAAAAAATAAATGGTTAAAATGTGGTTAGATCATAGTATATACAAAATGCAAATAAGTATTTGTCACCAGTATGATTATTAATTAGTTAATACTAATAGAAACATTTTGTCTTTAACATGAAAATTATTATCTTCATACTTTGTGCTAGTTTGGCTATATCAAGGAATTGTTCCTATTTTCTATTTTAGGATAGTTCTTGATAATGAATGGAGAAAAAGACATATTACACATTCACTTTGCTTTCTATGTAGTATAAAATTAGAAAATAAAGCCTGTATTTGCACCCAAGAAGTTTACATTTTAAGTGGATAGACAACACACAAAGTTTGAAGAGTGGAATTATAGCCCGAGAGGGGAATTTTGGTGCTGAAAGGTATTGAAGTAATGAATGGAGATATTTGGGAATAGATTAATATACTTCATCTAGGCTGGAATGATGGAAAATTGAATTTGATCAGGATTCATAAATGAATAAAGAGATAGGAAAATAGAAAACTTTTTCATTCAGTAGCAATGCAGTTGGAAAATCTGTTAGAGAAGGTTTCTAGAGAGCAGGGATTGAGAAAAAGCATGATGACTGGGGCATTTCTGAAATAGTATTTTGGGAAAGGCATATAATCAATAGAGGTGGTGGGGCTCCAAGTTAGATGTTGCTCTAGGGTAGGTAGTCTTTATATTTTTGAGTGTTGCACACACATTTGTCATTCTTTTGACATCTATGAGTACCTTTTCAGAATAATATCTTTAAATTCATTATATAAAATATATGGGAAATAAATAATATTGAAATAAAGAAATGTTTTCCCCATTCAAGTTCATGGATCCCAGTAATTTTATTGACAGCTGGAGGAGGAGGGGAATCTATGTACCTTAGTTTGAGAACTTTTGCTCTAAGATATGACCTCCAAGGACAAGGCAATTTGGCAAGACTATGAAGGAAGTACCTGGGGAGGAGGGAGTCAAGAAAAGCTTTTACAGAATTTTTAAAAAACTTTTAAAGAGTTTACAGAGTTTACAGATGGTAGTGGCTTGGACAAGTGTAATCACCTCTAGGCCTTTATCTGCAGTTTAATGCTAAAAAGGGAAGATAAAAGCATGTTTACTTAAAAAGAAATATTCTGTTGCCTATTAAAGGATGTGAGACCTTGCTGCTATTGGCAAATTGGCATGTTTTGATAAATGAATTGATATGAGTGGTGAGGGAGTCAAAAAGGCTTTGAATAGATAAGTTTGGTGAATGAAATAGTTCCACATTTGACAGATACCCAAGAGTTTAAAGATGGGTATGGTTAGAAAGAAAGATAATGTTTTTCTTTTTGATCATATTGAGTTAGTGATGCTAATGGAAGGTGCAGAAACAGAGGGTTAGAAGGAAATTGGTGTTGCAGTCCTGGAATATAGGCAGTAGAGAACGATTGTATATTTGGCTATTAGAGTCATTGACAGAGGTGATAAGCTCTCCAAGACAGAGTGCAAAGATTTTTTTTTAAAGAGGAACTATAAAATAGCTTTGGGAGAAACATGATTAAGAGAAAAGAAATAGATGATGATCCAGTAAAGAAAGTGAGACTAATAAATCAGGAGTAGAAGGGGATCAGGTAAAGAACAGTCATGAAAGCTGAAGGAAGATCATATCAAGGAGGAGATCATAGTGTTGAAAGCTTCAGAAAATTTAATAAGGATGAAAACTGATAAAATGGCACCAAAAGAAGGCAGAGAAAGTATACTTGAAAGAATTATATGCATTGATTTATTGTTCCCCTATTTCAAATATTTGATACCTCACACCCTCACTTCTACAAACATGCTCGGTGATACAACATCACTGGTTACTTTGTTATTTTTTCAAAGTATTCCATCTCCTGACTCAAGAAGTATATAACTGGTTATTTAACTATTTGCAGGTTATCTTGCTCCTGTTTCCTCCTCTTCCTCGTTCCTCTTCTTCTTCCTCCTCTTCCTCCCCTTCCTCTTCTTCTTCATCCTCCTCTTATTCTTCTTGTTCTTGATCTTCTTGTTTTTGTTCTTGTTCTTCTTCTTCCTCCTATCTCTTCTCTTTCTTCTTCATCTTCCTTGTCATTATAAGAAAATACTCTGGTCTCAGGATAAATGGAAGGCTTGGAGAGGAATTAGTAAAGTATTGAAATATTGAAGAAAGCTTTAACCCTCAAAATATATCATGTTTTTATTATCTTTTCTCTCTCTTTGGATCTATAGGTAAATTATTTGAGAGTAATGAAATCACTCCCTTTTAAAGTATACATTTTCTCTCAAGTTACCTATTGATCTATTTCAGTTTACTTATGAAGAAGGTGGAAGGATCAAAGAGTTTTATCAGCTTGCTCTAATTGAGGTCACACACAACTATTAAGGGGAAAAACCAAGATTCCAATTCAGATCTCTTTCAGGCTACATCCTGTACTTTCCCATGTGGGGGATTCTGAAAAGCTGCTGAGGCTAACTTCCTATTTGCTGTAGGATCATCCTAGTTAAGAATTTCATTACCTTCTGTCCATGATCCTAGTTTAATTGTATAGTGAACATATGGTTCAGGGGAATTTAGAATCCCTGAGTTATCACTGACCCTCACCTAAAATCACCAATAAGAAAGAGAACAGAATAGATGCAATATTACCTCTATCCATCCACCTGTCATCCACTAAAATTTCCAATTCTGTTCCAAGTCTCCTGCTATAGCATTCCCTATAGTATAGGAAATAGCTTTGTTGGATAGACTATTTACAGCTTTGACCATTCAGAATAAGGAGTATCATGGGCCTCTTAGACTGTCACAGCCAAAACAAAACCAAAAAAAAAACCCTGAAAATATAGGGGAAATTTTGGCTTTGCATCCTCCACATGTCACTGTTACAGCACAGGAAAAAACCCCAATTCAATCAATTCCATTCCTGCTCCTGAATTTCCAAAGGGGGAAGGTTCAGATCTGTGCATGGGAATTCACAAAATTAAAGAGTCTTGGAGTTGGAAGAGAAATCAATGATATCCTTCTGACACATACTTTGAAAAGTATCCTTAATGTAATGTGACTGACAAATAATCATAGTCTCTGGTTGAAGATGCTCAAAAGGTAAAGGTTCAGTAGTTTCCAAGACAATCTATTCAAGTTATAAATAAAGTTACCAACCCACTCATTTTATTCAAGTTCAATCCATTTAACTTATAGCTAGCTACATATGTTAAGAAAAGAGTAGTATTGTTGGTTGTTTTCTGGTATCAAGCCTAAATATATAAATAAATTTATGTCTTTGAAACTTTTACCCATTTTATCAGCTTCTGTTGTCTAGAGCTAAATAGAATTAACCTAGTTTTTTCTCCACCTGATAGATACTCAAGCATTTGAAGATAGCTATCATGTTTCCTCTGAACATTCCCTTGTTTTACTCAAGATTACTTGCTAGTCTCTTCAACAAATTTTTATGTGATGTAGAATTTAAATTCTCCTTTATTATATTTGACTATAGCTTGTCAGTGTGGCACCCAGAAATAAACATCTGTTTAGAAACTATTGATGCCAGTGGTCAATTCATCTTCAATTTATAGTATTAGAGTTGTTCAGGGCAATGAGAAGTTAAGATCTTGCCCATATTCATGGAAATATTAGAAGTCAGAGACAGAACTCAGCTCAGGTTCTGACTCTCTCTAGCTCTCTTTATTTAGCTTCTTACCTCTTGCCTTATACATAAGTTACTTCATAAATATTTGTTGAGTGGATCAATGGATAGATGAATAAATGAATGAATGAATGAACAATTTGTTAAGCGCCTAATGTCATTTTAAGTATTCCCAAAGGGAAAATCATGAACATAATATCATTAAAAGCTTTAAAAATGTATATAGATATAGATAAAGAGGTAACATCTGTATGAATAAGCATGCATGCACATACAAATAATATAGAGGTACATATATACTGTATTTAAGCATCCCAAAATCTTGGTTCCAAACAGACTGATCTTAGTCTCTTGGGGAGATGATGAAACTTTCTTTGTCATATTCTCCTCTATTCTTAATTTCAGCAGTTGGCCCATTTATCTTCACTCATACTTTCCTCTAGGAATCTAAGCATATGGTTCACATTTAGTTCTTTACAGATATTATTCAAATTGTCCCAAGCCCTGTTCAGGCACCCAAAGAATTAATGCATATCAGGTATACATAAAAAATATATCTGACTCATTTTCTTACTACATCCTTAAATGCAAGAAAGTAATAAGGTCTAGACCTCTGATTTCATTGTTTTGTGGGCCTCTCAGAAGAGGCACTTAACCTACAACTTAAGGTTTTAGAGAGTTTTCTAGAGTCCTGAGAGGTTGGTTACCTTTCCCAGGGGCACACAACCAGCATGTGCCTTAGGCAAGACTATACTCAACCATTCAATCAACATATTTTAAAAATGACTACTCTATCATTGTTACAATTTTAAACTTTATATATCATATAAAAATTTTGACTTGATAATTCATAATATGAAAGAAAATTTAATTTTGAGTGAAAGAAAAAAAGAAAAGAAATTCATTTTAGTTGACCGCATTTATTTCCCCTGATAGGAAGTATAACTATTAAAAAATTACTCTTAAGAGTCCATGGCAATCAAGATAGGCTTTTTCACTTCAGAGTCCTACATCAGGCTCCAGATTTATACTGCTACCCTAATGGTTTGACCTTTCCTAGAATAGAAATGAATTTGATATTTTAATAAGTTAATACATCATATTTTATTGAGTCTCAATTTTCACCCAGAAAATCTACAAAGGCCTTCAATTTTGTTGTATTGCTGTAAAGAATTGAATTCCTATGCAAGGAAAACAAACTTGTGATTACTTGAGTCAATACTTGTAACCTTCCTTCCTAATAGACCAGAACATATCCTCATATTAACAGAAGAAAAAAATTAAGTTTTATTATTTTTAAAAAATATTTGTTAAGTCTAACTAATTAATTAGGAATATTTTTTCATGGTTACATGACTCATATTCTTTCTCTCCCCTCCTCTCATCCCCTTCCTGAGGCCAATAAGCAATTCCACTGGGTTTTACGTGTGTCATTGATCAAGACCTATTTATATATTGTTAATATTTGCAATAGAGTGATCATTTAAGAGTCCACATTCTCACTCATATCCCCATTGAACCATGTGATCAAGCAGTTGTTTTTCTTCTATGTTTCTGCTCCCACAGTTCTTTCTCTGGATGTGTATAGCATCTTTCTCATAAGTCCCTCAGAATTGTCCTGGATCATTGCATTGCTGCTAGTAGAGAAGTCCATAATGCACAATTGTGCCACAGTGTGTCATTCTCTGTGTATAAGGTTCTCCTGGTTCTGCTTGTCTAGCTCTACATCAGTTCCTGGAGGTCATTCCAGTTTGCATGGAATTCCTCCACTTTTTATTCCTTTTAGCATAATAATATTCCTTCACTAATAGATACCAAAATTTGTTCAGCCATTCTCTAATCAAAGGGCATCCCCTCATTTTGCCAATTTTTTGCTACCACAAAGACTAAGGCTATAAATATTTTTGTGTAAGTATTTTCCCTATTATCTCTTTGATATACAAATCCAGTAGTGGTATTGCTGGATCAAAGGGCAGGCAATCTTTAAAGCCCTTTGTGCATAGTTCCAAATTGCCTTCCAGAATGGCTGGATCAATTCACAACTCCACCAACAATGCATTAGTGTCCCAATTTTTCCACATTCCCTCCAACACTTATTACTTTCCTTTGCTGTCGTAATAGCCAATCTGCTAGGTGTGAGGTGGTACTTCAGCATTGTTTTGATTTGCATTTCTCTAGTTACAAGAGATTTAGAATACTTTCTCATGTGCTTATAGATAGTTTTGATTTCTTTATCGAAAACTGTCTATTCATGTCCTTTGCCCATTTATCAATTGGGGGATGGATTGATTTTTTTTCTACAATTGATTTAGCTCCTTGTAAATTTTAGTAATTAGACCCTCATCAGACGTTTTTGTTATAAAGATTTTTCCCAATTTGTTGCTTCCTTCTTATTTTGGTTGCATTCATTTTGTTTGTACAAACCCCTTTTTAATTTAATGTAATCAAAATTATTCTTTTTACATTTTTTGATATTCTCTATCTTTTGCTTGGTCTTAAAAATCTTTCCTTTCCCATTGATCTGAAAGGTATACTATTCTATGTTCACCTAATTTACTTATAGTTTTCTTCTTTATATTTAAGTCATTCACCCATTCTGAATTTATCTTGGTATAGGGTGTGAGATGTTGATGTAATCCTAATATCTCCCCTACTATTTTCCAATTTTCCCAGCAGTTTTTGTCAAAGAATGGATTTTTGTCCCAAAAGCTGGGATTTGGGCTTTTATCGTATACTCTCTTGCTGAGGTCATTTACCCTAAGACTATTCCATTCATCTTCCCTCTGTCTCTTAGCCAGTACCATATAGTTTTGATGACTGCTGCTTTATAGTACAGTTTAAGATCTGGTACTGTTAGGGTCCCATCCTTCACATTTTTTTCATTATTTCCCTTGATATTCTTGATCTTTTGTTCTTCCAATTGAACTTTGTTATATTCTTTTCTAATTCAGTAAAAAAGTTTGATAGTTATGGCACTAAAAAAGTAAATTAATTTGGGTAGCATTGTCATTTTTATTATATTAGCTCATCATATCCATGAGCAATTAATGTTTTTATGATTATTTAGATCTTGTTTTAATTGTGTGGAAAAGTGTTTTGTAGTTGTATTCATATAGTTTCTGTGTTTGTTTTGGTAAATAGATTCCTAAATATTTTATATTGTCTAGGTTGATTTTAAAGGTAATTTCTCTTTCTAACTCTTCCTGCTGTGATGGGTTAGAAATATATAGAAATGCTGATGATTTATGTGGATTTATTTTGTATCCTTCATTGCTTATTCTAAGTTTTCTTCTTTGGCATCATGATTCAATATTTTTGTTCCTTCAACACAAGGACAGTTTCATAGATTTTTAACATAGCAATTCTCATTGCTTTTCCACAAGTTTGGAGATTAGGACATAGTCTTAGCTAGATTGTTTCTCCTTTATTACTGACTGTATTTGCCATGTTAGAAAATCCCTAACCCTTCCTCATCATTTTATACAGTTAATCCCAACCATGAAGCATCACTGTGATTTAGACTCCTCATATCTGAAGGAAAACATTTTGAGGGACTGATGAACACACAATCTCTTTGTCATAAACCCTGAAGATCCTGATTAACTCGTGGGCTTTGCATTACAAATAGCATGTTCCTCTAGAGCTAAAATATTTTCTCTTAGAAGTATACTGCAGTAGGACATTGCCTTTTCTTTCTTTTTTTAACCCTTAACTTCTGTGTATTAGTTCCTTGGTGGAAGATTGGTAAGGGTAGGCAATGGGGGTCAAGTGACTTGCCTAGGGACATTGCCTTTTCTAAAAGATGCTTGAACTTCCTTCTCAAACCTTTGGTAGCCTTCAATCCTAATCATAAATAATAAGTCACACTTCTCTTAATTGAAGTCTAGAATATGGAATCAGGATAATAATATATAGGAATCTGGATTTAGAGCTAAAAAAGTGACTTTAGATTCTGAGTCCAATTCCCTCATTTTATAGATGAAGAAATCAAGGCACAGTGAAGTTAAGTAATTTGCCTGTCATCAGATCTTTAGTAATTCTCTGAAATAGGATTAGGAATTACTTCTATCTGACTCGAAGTGCAGAACTCTCTATATTATGTCACCTAGAAGTCATCTTTAAACAGGAGCTTGGGATGTGCAAACCTTGCTCATGATTCCCTCCTCTGGATTATGCTTCTGCAAGACATCAATTAGTTCCTTCCTGCTTGTCATCTCTTGGTGAGGAACTCACAATTTATGAATGCCTTCAGGCCCCAGGAAGCTGTTTATAGTTTATCTTGGAAAGACAAGGATGTGTGCAGTCCACATTTCCCCAACACACACACACACACACACACACACACACACACACACACACACACACCCTATAATATGCTCACCCTTCTTCTGAGCAGGGAAATCTGGAGGGCAAATGTCCAAAAAAGAACCCAGCTTATCTTATCACCTTCCTTTATGGACCTCAGTGAAGAAGAGATCTTCAAAAAGAGTCCATTAAGCTGAGTCCCAGCCATCCAAACATCTCAGAGGCAGCCTCAGTCTCCGAAATCCATTTACTAAAAAAATTCTACAACCTTTCAAAAAAAGTAAGAGCATGGAGATTCCCTCGGCATTGATAGGTGTCTCTCAGATGCCTCTGAAGGAAGACTTATTCCCTACCATTTCATGTAGTCCTTTGTGTAACTTGATGTATTGTTCAGGACCTTTTCTCAGGACTCAGAATCTAATGTCACTTTTTAGCTCTAAATCCAGATTCCTATATATTATTATCCTGATTCCAGATTCTAGACTTCAAGTAAGAGAAGTGTGACTTATTATTTATGATTAGGATTTTTTTCCTTCCTCCTTACATATTTAAATAAGTCTGTGCAATTTGTGTGCATATATTATATTAACAATTCATTCTATATTACACGTGCATATAAATATATTGGGAACATGCATTATATATGTATATAAATGTGTATATATATGTAAATTGGAACAACAAACATTTATGTGTATAGGTTGGTGTATGTGTATTTATATGTATGATTTATGTGTATATCCTTTATATTACTTCACATAGAGTATATTTCTATATAGGAGATTATATATGAACATATATCTCAGTATATCTCTCTCTATATATAGTACTTTTGTAGTATATATAATTTTATATATATATATATATGTATACACACACACAAGCATGGATGTGTATGTGTTGGACATGGCTCAAAAGAAAGAAGAAACTTTATACATGTCAGAGGTTTGGCTGTCACTGCCCCTGAGAAAACAACCCTCATATTGGAGAGGCAAAAGAAGGTTTGGGGTCCTCGCTGGTTGTGAGATTGAACAGTTTCTCTCTGCTGAATGTACTACAACCCTCTGGACTAACTTTCTGTCTCTGAATGCAGATGGGCTCCTCCTAAGCAGATCCAACCTCTGCTTAGCTACAAATGATCCTTAATCCACCTTTCACTCTGACTGATAACCTCCAGCCCCTTTGCCCTTTTGTTTGAAAAAATAAAGTGAAGAAACACATTTTCAAAATGTCCCTGCTGGGTCTCTGGAATATTTACTACCCGGGGCTCAGTTCCCTGCAGTAGCATGTAATTAAATGGTGCTTCCAACTTCTGAATGACAATATCATATTGAATTCCGCAAGGAAACCTGTCAGCAAAATACGGATTATTCATGTTGTGAATTCAGGAATCTTGATTTGAAGGAAAGTCCTGGTAAAAATGCTGGAGAGAGAGCTAGACAGAGGAAACAATCAGAAAAACCTGATAAATTATACTGTTTCGAAAATTAAATTTCTTTATGTTAAATCAAAGAAGCCAGTGAACCTAATATAGTCTACGGAAGAAGACTATCAGAGATTCTCTTCCAGGCAGACTGCCAGGGATCTCGGGCCAGCTTTCCACAGTTCTACCTTCAGGTTTTATTTAAATTGAAATAAAACCTGTCGTCTTAGCTTTTGCTGGCACGAGGAAATTCACTGCTTCTCGCTCAGTTTCAACATTGGCCCTGCAAGGGCATCCAGTGTGATACATCTGCAAACGACAGGCCTCACCACTTTGATACTCCTTGCCAAAATTTATTGCTAAATTTCCTCGTCAGCTAAAAAAGTGAATGAAGCAAACAAACAAACTAACAAACCCGAGCCTCTCCAATGCTTCACCTTGCCAGACGGGCCTTGCCAAGGGATGCACATAAACATCTGGAAATAACACAAATGGAATCAAACAATTGAGAGATGACCAATAAGGGTCATCTGGTTTCATTCCCACCAGATGACATGGGATTTTCCTTTTATGAAAATATACTGTTTTCTTCCAGCCAGGTCTCAATATTTTAAATGATAGGGCTTGGGAGAATATTATTCTAGTCAAGTAGTTTCCCATTCTGAGAACATTTCTCAGATTTCCCGATATTCAGCCAACTTTTTTTTTTCTTTGCTTAATTTGGTGCCATTATACTGATGTAGTGCTATGCTCGTCTAAACAATTCTTCTCAGTGTTTATATAAACCATCTGTTCATAAAGTTACTGCAATTATACCCATCAAGTATGTGGGGATGGTTATCATGTACTCTTTAGTCATTGTTTTGTTGAGATGTGCACATTTTCTTTTAGAAACAAATCCACCTTGTTCCTGACTTGTTTGATATTTTTAATGCCTTTGCTTTCATCAATATTACTTAGTATGCAATTTCATTTTTAAAAACTCACTGTTCCATTGTCTTGCTTCATCTAAAAGAGAACTTGAGAGATTATTTTTCTGTTAATCAATGCTAGGATAAAAATAAAGCAATCTTTAGGCAGAAAAAAAGCAGTAGTAAGCACTTTGAGAAAATATGAATTTTTAGGGATGATACATTAAAAAGTCAAATCATTTATAATAAAGTAAATTAGACAATTTGGATATTATTGGTTAAAATTCACAATAGACTTCACTATGGGTTGTTACAGTGATTTGATTATTCAGTACATTTATTGAGCACTTGCTGTGTGCAAAATACTGTGCCAGGCATTGGAGAGATTCTATACAATTTAATTCATATTGATTAAACATCTATATGCAAGTAATCATCATACTTGATGTTGAGGATTCAAAGACAAAAGTGTCCTCAATAACTTATGGAATGCTAGGAGTAAGGAGTGGGGTCTACACAGAAATACTTCTATAGCATATATATATATATGTATATATATATATATATAAAGTTTATGTACACATACATGTATATATATCACAAATCTATGTCTATATGTGTGTCTATATGTAAATATAATATATAAATATGTGTATCACAAAATATAATGCAGCCTTTGACCTCTCTCCTCTCTCTCTCTCTCTCTCTCTCCTTCTCTCTCTTTCTCTCTCATACACACTAACATCAAGTAGTCAATCTTTTTTTCATAGTGGTAATGAAAGAGTTGGCCTTAGAACCCAAAGACCTGAGATTAAAGTCTTCTTCAGGTTGGCCAATTGATTTCCTCTTGACTTTTTTGCCTTTTGTGGGATGTCTACAACTCATCTCATCCATTCTATTTTCATTTTCTGTCACCAGCCAGTGCTAAAGCAGTTTTCTTCTTCTCTCCAGTTTTCTGCCCATTGCCTCTGTCTCTTGTTTCTTCCTCTGCATCTCTCTGCTTTCTCCTAGATAAAGGGGGATATTTAAAGTTACCCTCAGAAAACGAGAAGGCTGAAAATCAGTGGTCTCTTTCTTGATCTTTCTTCTTGGACTCTGTAGTGTTTGACACTGCTGACCATCTTCTCCTTGATATTCCTTTTTATTTAATTTTCAAGACACCTTTCTCTCCTGGTTCTTTTCCTACCTGTTTGATTACTCCTTTTCTGCCTCTTTTTGCTTGATCTTCCTCCAGAACATATTCTCTAACCATAGGTTAGAGGGCTCTTCCGTGGGTCCTCTTTTTTTTCCCCTCTATGCTATTTCATTTGGTAATCTCATTAGCTCCAATGAGTTTAATTAACATTTTGATGTTCACAGTTGTAGAATCAACTTATCCTACCTAACCCTCTATACTGAATACTAATCTCTCATTTCCAGCTGTCTTTAAGAAATATTTGACTGCATGTCCAGTGGATATCTAAATGTAACATATCCAAAATTGAACTTATTATTTCCCTTAATTTCTCCTCCTGCTTTTTAAATTTCCCTATTGCTACCTAGGACATCATCCTTCACTCCATTTGGCTGGTAACTTAGGTATCACCCTTGATGACTTATTATCTCTCCATCAAAACCCCTGATGTGCAATCTGTTGCCAAGGCCTTTGATCTCACCTATTCTTTTTGTTCAGTCATTTCAGTAGTGTGTCACTCTTCTCATGACCCCATTTGGATTTTTTTGGCAAAGATACTGAAGTAGCTTACCATTTTCTTCTCTAGCTCACTTTATAAGATGAGGAAACTGAGGCAAACAAGGTTAAGTTACTTGCCTAGAGTCACATAGCTAGTAAATATCTTAGGCCATATTTGAAATAAGGAGGATGTGTTTTCTTGACTCTGTCCCCTACATCATCTCTTTTCCCCTCTTGTATATAGTAGCCACTTAATAAATCTTTATTGACTGACTGCCTTTCCCTTCCTATCCTAGTATATCAATCAACTAATCCATTATTAGCTGCCAGTTCTTTATGATTTGCCAAAATATATGCTAACCGCTAAGAATACAAAGAAAAAGTGAAAGCAATCTTTATTTCTCAAAAAAAACCCCTTACTTCTTATATGGGGTGGCACCATTTGTAATATATCGGACACATACACAGTACAGATAAGGTAAACTTTTAGGGTGATGTATCATCAAGTGTGTGTGTATGTTGTTGAGTTGGAGGAGGGTACAGGAACACATTTCTATGGAAATAGAGCTTGAGTTGCATCTTGAAGGGAGAAAAGGATTCTAAGTCATTGAGGAAAGGAGGAAAAGTATGCCAGGCATAAAGGATAGCCAGTGCAGGGGCACAGCATTAGGAAATAAAATTTCATCTGTAAGGAAGAACAAAAAGACCAGTGTCTCTGGACCACAGACTCCTAGATTCAGAGCTCAAAATGATCTTGGGTGTTTTCATTTTACTGAAACCAAGTTCATCACTCTATCCTTTCTATAAACTCTACTTTGTCAACTGGATGATAGAGTCCAGCAAGGAGAATAAAGCATAAAACTGGAAAAATAGGAAAAGGTCAGTTTGTGAAGACTCTTAAATGACAAACTAGGGAAATATATTTGATCCTAAAGGGTATTAGATATAATTTTTTAATTTGGCGCTTTTGGTGGGGCTACATTTGTTACCAGATTTGGCGAGTCCTTCTTTCCCATCAGTGGTTGGCCCTTCACTTCTAATTGTTTCCAGATCTGGAGTCATCCCCCAAACCTGAAGTTTCTGGAAGGCGGGTTTTAATAGCTAAAGTATATATCTACTACAAATTGGTAAATTGTTGCAGGTCAGTAGTTGAAACTGCTCTATGCTCTCTTTAGGAACCTTCCAAATGAGTTGAGATATTCGACATTGCTATTTTTGCTTCACACTAAGAAAGTAAAATAACAAGAACCCTGGAAACAATTACTGGACATCTTCACTTGTGTGAGAAAAAATAACCTGTACCACATTTCCAGCATAGGATTGTGCAAAGGAAGAAGCAGAATGGATGCATCTGAGAGATGTATGAACAGAAAAAGGGGACTGGTCATCCTAGGCTCTCAGATCAGCAGCCTGAGTGGGTTCATTGCTATCTATATGATGTCTAGTGACCCATATTACCCCCAGCATATTCAAGGAAATACCTATTGAGTATTTACAGGTATAAGAGTCATATTTTCATGAGCAACAGCCAAACAGGATGAGAGGACATGGAATGCTCACTATCTGCATTTATAGAGTGAATACCTGTACTGACAATATCCTAGATCTGTCAAAATGGGAAAATAAACACTTTGAAACTGTGAGGTCTAATAAAGTAATATACCTTAAGCCAGGAAGTATTGGGTTCAGATCTTGTTAGCTGAATTTCATTTCTGTCATATGTAGATGGGAAGATTAACAAAGCCTTATATTATTTATTGCCTCACAGGGCAGGGTTGCCAAGCTGATTAAATGACATAGTATATGTAGAAAACTTCTCAAATCTGAAAGCACAATAAATATGTCATGTAGGCATTATAAGAGGAGGAGAAGGAACAGCAGTAAATCTTGCATTACAAAAAAATACTTCACGTTAAAAATCTAGTCATTCAAATAGATTTCTTCTTTGAATTAATAATTATTTTTAATTCTTCTATAGAGGTAGTGTTGAATAGTAAATGATACACTAGAATCAGTGTCAAAAATAACGAAGGTCAAATTGCATCTCAGATACTTGCTACCTGGGGAAATCTCTTAACATTTTGAGACTCAACTGTCTTATGTTAAATGGGCACAATAGGAGGAGTTACCTCAAGTTTTAGTTTCAGGATCAAATAAGGAAATATATATTATATATATATATATATGTATATATATGTAATGCTTCACAAATCTTAAAATACAATAGAAAGGTGAATTATTACATTTATATTCTTTCCTTTGCCATGGTAAGAAGATAACACCAATATCATGTAACTAGCCTTGGGTAAGGTAAGAAATGTGGTCTGGATTATACATGTGTTGGTGACATTCCAATGAAAGATATATGGAAGTTAATTTCATTATTCAAATAATTTTAGAATTTCCAAAATGGACATTTTATTGTCTCCACAGGGAAAAATTAATTAAAGAGGATTAAAAAACACTTTATTAAGACATCATCTTCAGTTAAAGAGACACCAAAGAAAGGTATAGTAAGGAATTTACTATACTTACTATACTTACTAAATTTAGGGAACTACCTGTCTGGAAATCCTCTTTACCAATACATATCAGCACCTAATCTCTAACTTTGAGACACAGAGAATTTCTCAGGATACTAAGAGTTTAAACCACTTGAATGAGTTTAAATTATTTCAACAGGCATTTATTAAACATTTATTATTTGCCAGACTCTGTTAAGTGCTGAGAATACACAGAATTAAAAAAATAAAGACTTTCTTTACCCTCAAGAAACTCAGATTCAAATGGTAAAAACAGCATGTAAATTATTGGGTAATACAAGATATATATAGATTCTATGAGGAAAGATTGTAGAAGGAAGAACCTAGAATTAGGAGAGACAAAAAGGCTTCTGAAAGAAAGGAGGATTTGAGCTTTGTCATAAAGGAAGATAGAGAAACTTAGATTTAGAGAGCATTCTAGGCATGAGAGAAAATGAATATAAAGGTAGAGTTTCAAGAAATGTGCTGTTGTAAGAGGGGAATGGCACCTAGACCAGGATAACTAAATGATAAAGTATATGGAAGGGAGAAAATCATTGTCAGCAAGCATTGGTTAAGTCTTTCCTATGTTTCAGAAACTGTGTTAAGCATTGGGAATACAAAGAATTGCAAAGACAATCCCTGCTCTAAAGGAATTCACAATCTAATAGTGTATATAGATATAATTAGTTAGATGTCTGATACAGAGCAGATAGTAGATAATCTGAACCAGGAGGGCACTAGAAACCAGTAAAATCAGGGAAGGCATCTCAGAAAAGGGAAAGATTGAAATATGTTTGAAGGAAGACAGGGAAATTAAGAGGTAAGAGGACATTTAAGACATGGTGGACAACCAGTTTAAAAGGATAAGGATATATGATGTCCCAGGAATAACAAGTAGACCAGAGAGGTTAGATCAAGGAATTGCAAAAGGGAGTAAAATGTATGAAGAATGGAAAGGTAAGAAGGTTATAAAGAGTTTTCAGTTTCATACAGAGATTACTACTGATCCCAGAAAAAATAGGGAGTCATAGGAACTTACTGAGTAGGGAGAATCACTTCAGCAAAACTGGTTCTTTAGGAAAATCACTTTAGCAAATAAATGGAGAATAGTCAGGATTGGGAAGCATCTTGAGGCAAGGAGAAAGACCATCATTCTCCATAGTCCAGGTGAAAGACGAGTAGGGCTTTTATAAGGATGATAGCTATGTGAATAGAGAAGGGATTAGATAACCTAGATATGATGAAAAGGCAAAAATGACAATCCAAAACAGACTGGATAAATGACATGAATATAGTAATGATGAGGATGACAGTGAGATTATTAACCTAATGATTTAGAGGATGGAGGTGACTTTGACAGGAACAGAAAAGTAGGGAGGAAGGAAAACCTTTGGGGAAAGATAATGAGAAGACAAGTTCTGTTTTGGACATATGGAATTCTTTTCTTTTTTTTATTCAAGGTTTTTCATTGGTTACATGCTCCATGTTTTTCCCTCCTCTTTTCCCTCTCCCCTCCCAGAGATGACAAGCAATTCCACTGGGTTATACATGTATTATCACTTGATACCTATTTCTATGTTATTCATTTTGATAATCAAGTTATCTTTCAAAAACCCAAACCCTACATACTATACCAGTGATGGACAAACTTTTTAAAGAGGGGGCCAAAGGAAAGGAAATGCTCATCTGTCAGTCTGTTTCTAAGGCAACTGTTTCAAATGTTCATTGTGTTGTATCCTATTCATTGTATTCATCAGATTAGGAATAATGTCTTGGGGCCTGATAGAACATTTCAGGGGGCTACATCTGGCCTGTAGGCCATAGTTTGCCCATCACTGCTATACCCATATAAATGAGTGATGAATCAAATATATTCTGTTTTTCTATCCCAAAAGTTCTTTCTCTTGATATGGATAGCATTCTTTTTTATAAATCCTTTGGGACTGTCCTGGATCATTGCACTGCTGTTAGTAGCAAAGTTGATTACATGTGGTCATTTCATAATGTTTCAGTTTCTACGTACAATGTTCTTCTGGTTCTGCTCATTTCGTTCCCCATCAGTTCATGGAGTCTTTCCATTTCATATGGAAGTCAAGCACTTTATTACCCCTTATTGCACAATAGTATTCCATCACCAGCATATACTACAATTTGTTCAGCCATTCCTCAATTGAGGGACACCCCCTCATTTTCTAATGTTTTGCCACCAAAAAAGCATGGCTATGAATATTTTTCTATGAGTATTTTTCCTCATTATCTCTTTGGGTTACAAACCTAGTAGTGATATTGCTAGATCAAAGGTAAGCATTCTTTTAAAGTCCTTTAGACATAGTTCCAAATTGCCTTCCAGAATGGTTGGATCAGTTCACAACTCCACCAGCAATGCATTAATGTCCCAATTTTGCCACATCCCCTCCAACATTTGTTATTTTCCTTTACTGTCATATTGGCCAATCTTCTAGATTTGAGTTGGTAACACAGAGTTGTTTTAGTTTGTGTTTCTCTAATGAGGAGGGATTTAGAACACTTTTTATGTGATTATTAATAGCTTTGATTTCTTCATCTGAAAACTGCCTATTCATATCCTTTGAACAAATTTATCAACTGGGGAATGGCTTGATTTTCATTTTATTTAGTTCCTCATATATTTGGGAAATTAGACCTTTATCAGAGAATTTTATTATAAATTTTTCTCAGTTTGTTGTTTCCTTTCTAATTTTGATTACATTGGTTTTGTTTGTACAAAACTTTTCAATTTAATTTAATCAAAATTATTCATTTTACGTTTTATAATGTTTTCTGTCTCTTGCTTGATCTTAAATTCCTTCTTTTCCCATAGATCTAACATGCATACTATTCTACATTCACCTAATTTATTTATGATTTCACTCTTTATATTTAAGTGATTTACCCATTTGAATTTATTTTGGTATAGTGTATGAGATGTTGATCTAAACATAATTTCTCCCATACTGTTTTTTAATTTTCCCAGTAGTTTTTGTCAAATAGTGATTTCTTGTATTAAAAGCTGGCATCTTTGTGTTTATTGAACACTAGCTTGCTGAGGTCATTTACTCCTAGTCTATTCCATTGATCTACCCTTTTATCTCTTAGCCAGGACCATTCAGTTTTGATGATCACTACTTTGTAGTACAATTTAAAATCTAGTACAGCTAGGCCCCTATCCTTCATTTTTGTTTTATTAGTTCCCTTGATATTCTTTATCTTTTGTTCTTCCAGATGAACTTTGTGATAATTATTTCTAATTCTATAATTTTTTGGTAGTTTGATAGGTATGGCACAGAATAAGTAAATTAGTTTAGGTAGCATTGTCATTTTTATTATATTAACTCATCCTACCCATGAACAATTAATGTTTTCCCAATTGTTTAGTTCTCATTTTATTTGTATGAAAAGTGTTTTATAATTGTGTTCATATAATTCCTGAGTTTGTCTTGGCAAATAGATATCCAAATATTTTATATTGTCTAGACTGATTTTAAATGGAGTTTCTCTTTCTAACTGTTGCTGCTGAGTTTAGTTGGAAATATATAGAAGTGCTAATGATTTACGTGGGTTTATTTTCTATTCTGTAACTTTGCTAAAATTATTAATTATTTCTACTAGCTTTTAAGTTGATTTTCTAGGATTCTCTAAGTATACCATCATACCATCATATCATCTGCAAAGAGTGATAATTCCTCACTGCCTACTTTAATCCCTTCAATTTATTTTTCTTCTCTAATTGCTATTGCTAGCATTTCTAATACAACATTAAATAATAGTGGTGATAATGGGCATCCTTGCTTCACACCTGATCTTATTGGGAAGGATTTCTTAATGATCCTCATTGCACGTGATACTTGCTGATGGTTTTAAATAAATACTGCACGTTATTTTGAGGAAAGGCCCTTTTATTTCTATATTTTTTTAGTGTTTTCAATAACAATGGGTGTTGTATTTTGTCAAAGGCTTTTTTGCATCTATTTAGATAATCATATGATTTCTGTTGGTTATTGTCAATTACGTGGATGATTTTCCTAATATTAAACCAACCTTGCCTTTCTGGTATAAATCCCACCTGTTCATAGTGAATAACCCTTGTGATGACTTGCTGGAGTCTCTTTACTAGTATTTTATTTAAGATTTTTGCACTTATGATAATTTTGATATATGGAATTATTTTAAAACCCTTACCTTCCATCTTGCAGTCAATACTGTATATTGGATCCTAAGTGGAAGAGTGGTAAGGGTAGGCAATCAGGGTCAAGTCACTTCCCCAGGGTCACACAGCTGGGAAGTGTCTGAAGTAAAATTTGAACCCAGGACCTCCCGTCTCTAGGCCTGGCTCTCAATCCACTGAGCTACCCAGTCTTTGAGACATCCAATGTAAGGTGACTAAAAAAGAGATTGGCAATGTGGGACTGAAGCTCAGGAAAAAGATTAGGACTAGATTTATAGATCTGGTAATCATTTGCATAGAGATGATAATCAAGCCTAGGATGTTGATGATATCACCAAATGAGACAAGAAAGATAGAAAAAGTCAAAAGTGTGAAGCTTGAGGGATATCCATGTTTATCATGAATAACCCAGATTTGACTAATATCACAGGGCCAATATGTGTCCAGCATAGGAGTCGAGCCTATATCTTCCTAACTCTTGAGAATTTCTCTACTCTATTATGTCCCAATGCCTCTTAGTGATAATTCACAGCAACATGGCCATAGAGCTGAAAGAGCTTTTAGGAATATATTCAGTCTATTTATTTCATTTAATACATGAGAAAACAGATGCCACTAAATAATGATTTAGCTTCATTTTTTATTTAGTGACATTCATTTAATTAAAGAGTTTAAAGGTCTTTTAAAGGTCATGTGATACCACCCTGGGGTGGGGTAGACATTTCTATTATCCCGATTTTACAGATGAAACAACTGAGGTTTACCAAGGTAAAATTTGAATTCTGATCTTCCCAATTCCCAAGCCTAGCACTCTGTTTATTCCCCCCACTTTGCTACCCTAAGCAACATCCTAGATTTGTCCATGATGGAATGTTGGTCAGGGAAAGAGACATAAAAATTATATAGAGCGGGAATAACCTAAAATACATATTTTTGTGACCTTTCAGAAATTAACTTCTCTCTCTTTGTGTCTTTTTTCGGAGGTGGTAGTGGGGTTGAGGGGACTTTAGAAGGATCACAACACATATAGAGCAATCCTATTTTTAGTTACCCCAAATCTTTTTTGACAGGAAGAGAAAAAGCCCGGAATCTGGGAGAGTAAGCGGGCATGTGCATTTTATGTCCGATTACATTGATTGATTTCATAGGAGAAAGGAGCCATTTAAAAATTACACGCCACTTTCTTATCTCTCTTGTACTCTCCAACAGATGGCACTCAGCAGAAAGCACATACCATCAATCATGCCGGGTAGCCCAGCATTTTCCTGTCCTACTTGTCTCATGCATTTCAGCACCATGTGCAGTCTGGGCGTCCTTTGTTTGAGTTCGACAACAGTCAGCAGCCCTCGCTGAACAACTACCTCCTCACACATGCCAAGCACCGACTGGACCAGAGCCAGGTACCCTGCTAGCCCTTCCGTGGGTTCACAGAGACAGTGGACAGAATCTCAGGAGCAAAATATAAAATATAAAATAAGATAAGATAAGATAAGATAAGATAAAATAAAATAAAATAAAATAAAATAAATAATTAAATTAAAAATTAAATTAAATTAAATTAAATTAAAAATAAAAATAAAATATTGGTGGAGGTGGATGCTGAAAGCTTTTACACATTTTGTGGGAAAGTTTTGCATCTCAGCTTTTCCTCCCATACACACAAGACACACTCACAAAGTTCTCAGCATGTGCTGTTTCTCTCTTTTGTATGTGTGCGGTCGCTTTTTGGTTTCTTGGCTCAGATCGATACACTCCTGCATTCAGAGGCGTTTTCAAGATTTTGACAATTCGTACCAATTAAGTTCAAATATGTCATGAAGTGACCCATCTGACAAGATCTTGTCAGTCAGTCAACAACAAGTTACTCCTGTTGCATGAATTATAGAAACAATCCGATCCCGCTGGGGCCCTGGATACAGAGATATTTAAAAAAAAAATGACAACGGTGGCGACTTATTAAAAAGGGAAAGAGACAAAATTTAAAGGATGGGGAAATTAACTTCCATTAAGTTAATAAGAGTCTAAGCTCTTTTGATTACTAATAGGTATTATTCTGTACTTAGGAACCTGTTATGTCTGACTGAACAGATGCTCCTTAAAAATTGTAGCACATAAAATTTGAGAAACAGTTCTACACATAGAATTCTAATAATCGGATGGTGGGTGGCATATGGTGCTCTGTACCCTATGCAGTGTGGGCGGGGATGCATGAGGTGATAGACCATTTGTAGTAGGGATGAGAGGATAAGAACACCCCCTCCCCCATCATGGCTACCATAAGGAAAGGCGCCAATTCTGTGGAAGCCAAAAATCCTGATTTCCTCCCCTTCCTCCACTCATAGACTAATCTGGCTCAATACACGTGTTTTCATTTACTGCTTAAATAGCATCTAAAGGGATCCTAGTTCTAGAGTTTAAAGAAACATTAAAGCTCATCTCTTTCAATTCCCCCAAATAACAGATGAGGAAACTGAGGTCACTGTTGAAAAGGAAAAAGAAAGTGGCTTGTGTCATCTTTGGGAATTTTTTAAAAGTTTCTCATTAAAGCAAAGGCTCATCTACCTTATAATACCAATGTTCTGTCCAATTGCAAAGCATATAGGAAGATAACATCTGAATAATTTAAAAGTTATACCACACAGAGGGCAAAGGTGAAGTTCATGATGGGTGTAAAAATGTTATTATATAATCAACGAAAAACTATGAGAAAAAAAGGTACAATAAATTGTTAAGAATTCTATAATAGAAGACATGATGGACTTTCCATGTGTCAAGGGCAAGAGATTATGGGTGAACATGTAAGTATTCTATTTTTATCCACATGGTAGGAGAAAGTGAGAATCACTTTCAGGCTTTTGAGTGTACTTTTCCTGATGAAATTAGGGGAAAATATAGAGACAAGAGTCACCAAGGATGGAAAAGCAAGAATACATTGTAGTTTGTATTACTAAAAAGAATGTGTAAATAGATAAGAACATAGATAATGTCTATTTGAATATATATATAAATATACACATATATTTGATTACATTATGTATACAAAATATACAAATTGATCTATTTTATCATTTGAAAATTCTTTTCAATAATATTATAGACAGATATTGAGATAAGTATAGATATAGATATAAACAAAAATATGAGTATAGATAGAGATATATTTCCTATTGGTGCTTGTTATAAATTTCCTACCTATGACACAAAATTCTTATTAGCATACATGTATTCCTTTGTTTCTTGGGCAGGATTTAGGTCAAAAATATTTTGGGGGTTATTTGATTGGTCTTGTGACCAATTGGAGATGTTGCTGTATCAGAAAAGAGGTATTAGTTAAGCCTAGGAATGGACCTTAGTCTTCATCCTTCAGAAACAGATATTGTCAACGGGTGCTCTTAAATATGAATTGTTAAGATTTTTTTTGAAAATAATGAATATGACTCTCCATAAAGTGCTAAGTATATTATATACCCTTAAAGTAAAGAGTAGGGTTCACTTAATGAATAGCAGCTTCATAATGAAGAGCTTCTTAATAAACTGAGGGTGGGGATGGTATTTTGCTTCAATTAGATTATATTTAATGAATAGTTAGTAAATGCCTACTCTATGCTTAGCATTATGCCAGGCACTGGGGAAACAATGGCAAAAGGGAAATGATCCTTGGCTTAATGGAGTTTATACATTTTCCAGGATTGTTATTCTACCTACCTTTACCAGTTACTTACTTAGGTGGCAGGAGCTAAAAAGTGAGACTAAGCAACTTACTACACAGGCTTTGATTTCTTTAGGATTTAGAACAATATCCTTTCATTAACATTCATGAAAAATTTCAGAGAAGGGAGGAAGAGGAAATAATATCCCAAACCTGAAAAGCAAAAACATAAGGAGATAAAAAGAAATGGATGACTTGAGCACCAAATATCCTTTATTTATTTATTTGGAGATATATAGGGTGTCTTTTCCCTGAAGAGCTGATTTAATACTGTCCAAATAATATGTTTTGACAATTGAATTTCCCCAGTACTTCTGAGTACTGAAAGGCAAAAATAGAAGAGGTTAAGAGATGGCAAATAACCCTGAGCAATTCTCTATTAAGTATTTTCTGATTTACAGTCATGATCATTGGTGTCATTGGCAAACATAACTTAGTCAAGAACATATTTTGAAGAGCAATTTCTTTCATTTGATTTTTTTTTCTTAAATAGGACTTTCTTTTGTTCATTATGTTAAAAAATGAGTCAGTACAGTGGGAAGAAAGTCTATAATATAGCCACAGGGTCTCCATAGCTCTTTCCATTCAATATACCATATGACCTTGAGCAAGTCCCTCACATTCTTTATCTGGAAACTAAAGAACCTGATCTAGATGATCTCCAAAGTCCTATCCAATTCTCACACTATGATGCTTTATAGATGGTCCCTTGCATTTGACTAAAAATATGTTTTTCCTTTCCTCCTCTCATCTCCTAAACACTCAAAATCTACTCCTTATATTCAAGTGTAGAAACATTATTTTATCATTTCTGAAGTATGCAATGCAAAGGGTATCCTTGCCGACAGTTATTTTTCTACCAAAATGAAACAATAGAAATGTTTTTCCCTAATGTTAATTGGGCAGTTAGGTGGCACAAGGGCACTGAGATGGAGCACTGGACAAAGTTCTAGGCCTGGATTCAGGAAAACTCATGACAAAGTATTTTAGAGGTACACACTACAAAATTTAAAGTATGCTTAAATTTTAAAATGTATGATAAAGCTTATTTAAAATGAAATAAAAGCAGGAAAAATTTGATGTACTACATAATGTTGTCTGACTTGCCTTTCCAACCTCATTCTGTTTTTATTGCCCTCCACACTCTCAATTCCTATCAAAATTAATTATTCCTTGTTTCTCAAATTCATCCTAAAGTCTTTGACCATTTTCGTTGATGAAGATTGTTCCCTTTCCCTGGAACACGTTTCTTCTCCATTTCTGCCCAATTATATCCTTTATTGTGGGATAGTGGAGATAATGATGGCTCAGGAATCAGTTCAAGTGCCACCTCTGGCATTTTCAAATTTTGTGATGTTGAGCAAGTTACTTAGTTGTTTGAAGGAATGCTTGAAAATATGTATGGACTCCTCACTTTTGGAGTCTCATGGAGTTAAAGCTTACAGTGTAACTATTAGCCCTTAAGAAATGATGCCTCCTAGCAGATAAGTTCCACTTTCAGCCTAACCCATCGCCCAGAAAAACAGTAAGTACTAGTAGAGAAGTTAACAACTATTCCCACAAACTGCCGACCAACTGCTACACAAAAGTCAGGTAAGCCAGATTAAGTAAAACAGAAAGGTATTTGAAGAAGAGATAGAAGGAAGAATGAGCCAGGCAAGTTGAACCACCACTACTACTTTCACCAACATTTCCCCTCTCACATTATGGCAAGAGCCAATGATGCTGAGTACAAAAACCGTAGAAATAGCATTGTTAAATCAAAACAACTCTGAGGTACCACCTCAAACTCAGCAGGTCGGCCAATATGACAGTAAATGAAAAGTATAAATGTTGGAGGGGATGTGGCAACATTGGGACACTAATACATTGCTGGAGGAGTTGTAAATTGATCCAACCATTCTGGAAGGCAATTTGGAATTATGCACAAAGGGCTTTAAAGGAATTCATGCTCTTTGATCTAGCAATACCACTACTAGGTTTGTAACCCAAAGATATAATAAAAAAGTTTGAACAAAATATCCATGCCTGCATTCTTTGTGGTGGCAAAAAAATTGGAAAATAAGAGGTGTCCCTCAATTAGGAAATGACTAAACAAATTATTGTATATGATGGTGATGGAATACTATTGTGCTGTGAGGAATGATGAACTGATTGATTTCTATATGAACTAGAAAGACCTCCATGAACTGATGTGGAGTGAAATGAACAGAACCAGGAGAACATTGTACTCAGAAAGTGAAACATTGTGAAACAATCGAATATAATTGGCTTTTCTACTAATAGCAGTGCAATGATACAGGACAACCCTCAGGGACTTATGAGAAAGAATGCTATCCACATTGAGAGAAAGAACTGTGGGAGTAGAAATGCAGAAGAAAATCATATGATTCATCACTTGCTCATATAAATATACAATTTGGGGTTTTGTTTTAAAAGAATTATTACAAAAATGAATAATATAGAAATAGGTACCAAGTGATAGCACATGTATAACCCAGAGCAAATGCTTGTTAGCACTGGGAGCAAGGAGGGAAGAGGAGAGGGAGACAACATGAATAATATAGCCATGGGAAAATATTTAACATTTTTTAAATAAATAAAGAAAAAGCTTTGCTATACCATAGTGCACTCATCGACATCCTGAGAAACAACTCCTAAGAAGAGGCAGTCTGACAACTACCTCAGTAGATGCTGCAGTCATAGCTATGAGAGACAAAGGAAATAAAGCTTTGCCACCAAAATTAAAAAACAAGCCAACAAAAATTACTATGGTTTAATCATTGGAAATACATTTAAAGAAGAGACATTACCCTCTATTTTTTCCACTCCTCCCTAAAGATCATGAGTCCTGTCTATGAGAGAGAGAGAGAGAGGAAGAAAGGAAGGAGAGAAGAAATGAAGAAAGAAAGGAAGGAGGGAAAGATGGAAAGAAATAAAGGAAAGAGGGAGGCAGGGAGGGAGCAAGATGGTGTATGTGTGTGAGTGTGTGTATGTGTGTGTGTGTGAGAGAGAGAGAGAGAGAGAGAGAGAGAGAGAGAGAGAGAGAGAGAGTCAGAGAGAGAAAGAGAAAGAAAAATGTACATTTGAATAAGAGTAATGCAATTTTAAGCCTGACACAAAGGAAAATGTCATGAGAGCAAAGATGGAGTTAGATCACAGTTTCTTAAACTATAGTCTGTTGTTTTTAATTTTAATTTTTTATTGTTTAAGTCAATGCAACTTTTCATAATGGTTTTCTGACATTTCAAAATCCATATTCCCTCTTTCCCTCCCAACCTTCTACCCTACCCCAAATGGTAGTTAATATGATCGAGATTATACATGTGTTATCATGAAATACTTTTATTTCCATGTTCAATGTTATAAAAGAAAACAAAAATTACTTATGAAAGAGGATAGAAAGAAGGGAAAGAAGGAATGAAGGAAGTAATAAAGGAAGTAAGGATGAATGGGAGGAAGGAAGGACGGAAGGAAAGAAGGAAGGATGGAAGCAAGCAAGCAAGCAAGCAAGGGAAAGAAACAAAGAAGCTTTTGAGGAAAATAAAGTGGAAAATGGTATGCTTCAAACCACTTTCAGACTCCATCAATTCCTTCTGTGGCAATGTATAGCCTTTTTTTCATCTTGAGTCCCTTGGAGATATCCTGAATCTGTGAATTACTGATAATATCTAATTCATTCATAGTTGATCATCATACATTATTTTTATTAACAGTAATATTTATTTTTTAGAAAAGTTAACATGATTACATAATTCATGCTCTTACTTTCCCCTTCACCTCCTGAGCTCCCCCCTCTCCCATGGCTGATGTGTATTTCCACTGGTTTTAACACGTGTCATTGATCAAGACCTATTTCCAAATTGTTGATAGTTGCATTGGTGTGATAGTTTCGAGTCTACATCCCCAATCATGTCCGCCTGAACCCATGTGTTCAAGCAATTGTTTTTCTTCTGTTTCCACTCCTTTAGTTCTTCCTCTGAATGTGGATAGCGTTCTTTTCCATAAGTTCCTCAGAATTGTCCTGGGTCATTTCATTGCTGCTAATATAGAAGTCCATTACATTCAATTTTACCACAGTATATTGGTCTCTGTGTACCATGTTCTTCTAGCTCTGCTCCTTTCACTCTGCATCAATTCCTGGAGGTCGTTCCAGTTCACATGGAATTCCTCCAGTTTATTATTACTTTGAGGACAATAGTATTCCATCACCAGCATATATCACAATTTGTTCAGCCATTCCCCAACTGAAGGGCATAACCTCATTTTCCAGTTTTTTGCCACCACAAAAACCACAGCTATAAATATTTTCATACAAGTCTATTTATCTATGATCTTGTTGGGGTACAAACCCAACAACCGTATGGCTAGATCAAAGGGCAGGCATTCTTTTATATTTTATGTTTATTATTTATTATTTTGATTTTTAGGAAAGGTCCTTCGATTCCTATACTTTCCAGGGTTTTCAATAGGAATGGATGCTGTATTTTGTCAAAGGCTTTTTCAGCGTCTATTGAGATGATCATGTGATTTTTGTTGGTTAGATTGTTGATATGGTCAATTATGTGGATGGTTTTCCTAATGTTGAATCATCCTTGCATTCCTGGTATAAATCCCACCTGATCATGGTGGATGATCCTCTTGATCACTTGCTGGAGTCTCTTTGCTAGTATTCTATTTAAGATTTTTGCATCTATATTCATTAGGGAGATTGGTCTATAGTTTTCTTTTTCTGTTTTTGATCTACCTGGCTTTGGAATCAGTATCATATTTGTGTCATATAAGCAATTTGATAGGACTCCTTCTTTGCTTATTATATCAAATAATTTGTATAGCATTGGGATTAGTTGCTCTTTGAATGTGTGTTAGAATTCACTTGTGCTCTCTTCCTCTCCTTCTTATAATAGTATTTATCCCTTCCCCTCCCATGCCCTCTTTGTGTGTAATAGAATATCCTGTTTTTCTTATTCATTCAAATTTCTCTTGGTTTCCTCTACTATTCACTGCCCTCTTTCCCACCCCCATATCATCTTAGACCTTTTAGTATTACAACCTCTCCCTATGAATGTCTTCTAATTACTATAATAGTGAATACTATAATAGTGAATAGAGTTCCTTACAGAGAATTATACATAACATTTCTCCACATAGGAATACCAATAATTAGATCATATTTAAGCCCTTAAAGAGGCAAATTTAAAAAAAAAATATGAGTTTTCTTTCTTTCCCCTCTGTTTCTTATTTACCTTTTCATGTTCCTCTTGACTTTTGTGGTTGGATATCGAACTTTCCATTTAGACCTGGTCTTTTCTGTGCAAATACTTGGAGATCTTCTATCTTGTTGAATGCCCAAAACTTTCCCCTAGAAGTATATAGTCAATTTTGATGGGTAGTTGATCCTTGGTTGTAGACCCAGTTATCTTGCCTTTCAGAATATTATATTCCAGGCCTGGGGGTCTTTTAGCATGGAGGCTGCCAGATCCTGTGTGATCCTGATTGGTGCTCCTTGATATCTGAATTTTCTCTTTCTGGATTCTTGTAAAATATTTTCTTTTACTTGGAAGCTCTTGAATTTGGCTATTATATTCCTGGGGGTTGTCTTTTCAGGGTCTAGTGTAGAGGGTGATCTACGGATCCTTTCAATGTCTATATTGCCCTCTTGTTGTAGAACTTCTGGGCAATTTTGCTGAATAAGTTCTTTTAGTATGGAGTCCAAATTTCTATTAATTTCTGCTTTTTCAGGAAGACCAATGATTCTCAGATTGTCTCTTCTAGATCTGTTTCCTTGGTCTGTCACTTTCTCATTGAGATATTTCATATTTCCTTCTATTTTTTCAGTCTTTTGACTTTGTTTTATTTGTTCTTGCTGTCTTGAGAGATCATTAGCTTCTAATTGCTCAATTCAAGCCTTTAGGGACTGGTTTTCCTTTTCAATCTGGTCATTTCTGGTGTTCAATTTGCTTATCAGTTCATTTGATTTCTGAGCCTCACTTTCCAATTGCAAAATTCTGCCTTTTAAACTGTTATTTTCTTGCCAGATCTCTTCCATCTTTCTCATCATCTCAGATTTGAACTCTTCAATAGCTTGTGGCCAGTTTTCATTATTTTGGGAAGGTTTGATTACTTGTTTGTTCTCCTCCGCTGTTTGCTCTGTTGTCTGGATTTTTTTCTGTGTAAATGTTGTCGAGTGTTACAGATTTCTTCTTGATAATCTTTCTCTTTTGGGGTTCTTGTCTCCAGCTTGCCATTGTTAGCCCTTTGCCCTCTCAGGTTTATCTTCACACTCAGGGTCTGTCTGCACTCTTTAGGCTCCTGAGGTCTCAGATCTAGTTGTTTTCAGGGTCAAGCCTTGTGGTGGTCCCCTTGCTTGATCCTCTGCCCGAGGCTCTTTTACCAGTCCCAGGGTGCTGGTTCCACAGTTGTGCACCCCTCTGCACTGGGTTCCCACTCAAGATCCAAGCCTGCCCTCAAGATTCGAGTCCTTGCCTGAGCTCAGGATCTGTGTCTGGGCTTGCATCCTTGCCCTCACTTGTGCCTACTCTCATGGTCTGTGTTCAAAGTCTGCAAGTATTCTTTAGCCTCTTGGGGTCTTAAGTCTTGCTGCTCTCAGGAAGAGGCCTTGGTGATCCTAGATAGCTGCCAAGGACTTAATGGATGCCCCAAATTGCTCTAATTTTTGTGCTCTGGCTTTGATACTGTAGGTGGTGTGGGGTGAGAGAGGGGCTTGCCCAGCTCGTGTTTTAGTGAGAGCTGTTTCACCCCTTTATAGCATGGAAATGCCCTGATTCCACATACCTCCATGCTGTGCCCTGTTGTGGGATCCCTTCGCTCCTCTGGATTTTTTTTTTTATTTCTTCTTGAGGAGTCCTATATGTTTTGGTTAGGAGAGGTTAAGCAGCTTCTTTTTACTCTGCCGCCATCTTAAACAGGAAGTGAGCATCATACATTATTGCTATTCCTGCATACAGCATTCCACTGTATCTGCTTTCTTCACTTTCCATCACTTACCATAAATTTTTCAGGTTCTTTGTGATTGTCTTGTGTCATTTTTATTGCCCAATAGTATTCCATTACATTCATGTACCACAATTTGTTCAGTCATTTCCTAATTGATGGTCATTTCTTTAGTTTCCAGTTCTTTACCATCACAAAAGAACAACCACTATAAAGACTTTTTGTACAAGTAGGTCCTTTCCCCCTATCTTTGATCTCTTTGGGAATATAAACCTATTAGTAGTATTGATGGGTAGAAGGTATGCATAAGGTCATGTAAAATTACATACCCTAAGTACTTTCCAGTATAGTTGAATCAATTCACATCTATATCAACAATGTAGTAGTGTCCCAATTTTCCCACATCCCCTCCAACATTTACCATTTTCTTGTTTTGTCATATTGACCAGTCTGATATGTGTGAAGTGGTACCTGAGAATTGTTTTAATTTGTGTTTCTCTAATTAATAATAATTTGGAGCATTTTTCATATGATTAAAGAGTGTTTTAATTTCTTCATATGAGAATTACCTATTTATATCTTTGATCACTTTTATTCATATAAATTTGACTCAGTTCTCTACATATTTCAGCAATGTGATATTTGTTAGAGATTGTTGCTATAAAATCTTTGCCCAGTTTGTGGTTTCACTTCTAATCTTATTTGCATTGGTTTTGTTTGTGCAAAAACTTTTTAATTTAATGTGGTAACAGCTGTCTGTTTTATATCTCATAATGTCCTCTAGTCTTTGTTTGATCATTAATTCTTCCATTATCCATAGATCTGACAGGTAAAGTACTCCATGCTCCACTAATTTTTTTATGGCATTACCCTTTATTTCTGAGTCATGTATCCATTTTTATTTTTCTTGGTATATAGTGTGAGCTGTGGTTATGTCCTTCATTTCTGTCATAAGGGATTTGTTATTTTTAATCACTATATTATTATAATTAATTTCCTTTGGAATGATGTAGATTTTACATTCTGGTATTATTCTGAAAAGGAGTCCAAAATTTCCTCCAGACTTACAAGAGTCACTCTATGAAACACTAAAGATAAGGACACTAAATCTATACAAAGTACTCTGAGTCACTTTGGGGAGGCAGCATCTTTTCATACAGAATTGTTTGAAAAAGGAAATTTTCATGGGGAAGGTGGCACTGGAATGAATCATAGCATCAAAAATCTAGAGGTAGAAGGGACCTTAGGCCATCTGGTAGAGCTTCTTCATTTTGCAGAAGCAGAAACTGAGACCCTTGGGCAAAGTCAATGACTTGTACAATGCCCCAGTGCAAGTGTCAGAAGTAGGAATTGAATAAATCTCCTAATTCATCCCTTCACCAAGGAAATCACTAGAATTTCCATCCCATTTGCATTCCATAAAGTGTTCCATTCTTACAACCAGACCCACTGGGTCTTAGGAATATCACCATGAGGGGATATTAGTAATGCATCAAGTGGTCCGGATTGCTTCCCAAGGTATTACCCAAGAAAAGACATCACATAGAAAAAAAAAAGAAACATTTTCCCCTCTTGCCTTTTTCTCTCTTCCACTTTTGATCTATTTCCTTTCCAGAGACTATATAATATACTGAGGGATTTGAACACAAAAAGAAATAACTTGAATTTTTCAGCCACTAAAATCTCAGTTCACCTTTTGCAGGTTCAAAAAACTCTTGATTAACAATTTTGTGGTTTGATTTTTCATTCCTGTGCAACTCTGCCTCTTCTTGAGGTGTCACAATGTCATCAGCTACACCAGCCTGTTGGTATTTCACTTCATCTAAACCATACAATCCTTGACATTTTATGGAAAAGCTTGTTTTCAAAGGTTTCAAGCCCCATTTCAGCTACATTTTCACTCCATTCCCTTTTTCTTGACAAGTGGAAGGTAGACTTGTTGCTATTTATAATTATCATATCATGGTATGTGGTTTTGCTTTCCATTGAGGTAGCCTAGAAGTGACCCTTTTCAGCAACTGCCTAGGTCTCTCTTGCCTCAGTCAGCATTCCAAACCTTGCAAAAACATAACTCCACTCCTGACCAGCCAAATTGAGAGAACTCTATTCAAACAGGGAAGATAAAAGCACCAGGCAGATATGGCAAAGTTTGCTATTATCCTTTTTTATTTCCTTCAAATTCCCCATACTTGTTGCATGGACTATTCCAACACTACTTCTACTACCCCCAAATCTCTCCTAATGCCCTGAGGATCCTTGTATAACTTTTGAAAACATGGTGGTCAGCATCCTTGCTTAGATTGTGATGTCATATCACTTATTCTTCTTACCTGGGATTCCGATCTTAATCTATTCAGGCTTTGTCTATGTCCCATGAAGTTGGTTGTTGTTTAGTCATTCAGTTGTGTCTGACTCTTGTGTTTTTTTGAGGTTTTCCTGGCAAAGACTGAAATGGTTTATCCTTTCCTTACCCAGCTCATTTTACAGTTACAGAAGTGGAAATTAGGGCAAATAGGGGGGAATAGGGGATGGGGTAGGGGGTAAAGGGAAAGTTAGTATCACAATTCAATATTTCTACACACACACCTACATATATATATACATAATATACATATGTACACATTAACACACATATGTTATCTTCATAGTCTTCATACTATTGTGGTGTAAGCACAGAATGTGTGTAGGGAGTAGGAACTAGACCCATGATTTCATTCACTTAGGAAATCTGCTTTACCAATACAGGTTAGAATTATTTCTATAACTTCTAGTCTTAGAGTTGCCTAGAGCACTGATGGGTTAAATACATTGCCATGTGTCTCATCGATTGTATGAGTCCAAGGCAAGACTTGAATCTAGATCTGTTTACCTTAAAAGCCAACTCCCTATTTACATCCCATTGTCATTGTCCTTGAAATGTCAATGACTTCAATCTAAGTCTCTCTTCTGGCACAGACTGTCTGTGCAACGATGGCAAATCACTTCATTTGTTAATATTATACACATTTTTTACAACTATTAAGAAGCTTCAGCATTTTAAAGTAACCAGCTATTTAAGAATATTCAACTTTTTAACATTTGTACAATCCAGTGGAATTGCTTGTTGGCTGTGGGATGGAGGAAGGAATAGAGGAGGGAAAGAATCATGTAAACAGAAAATATTTAAAAATTTTAATTTAATTTAATATAAAAAGAATAATCAACTTTAATGACCTTGGACCACGAATGAGAATAAATTGAGGCAAATTATTTTTAATAGATTAAATTTGGAATCCTCACTAAAAATGAACTTCTATTCCTATCCCTATTAAATGCAAATAAATATTTTAATGCCCTAGGTGATGCATTATGTTATTTTATAGCATTATATGCATTACAGTACATTTTAGTATTTACTGTTTTCTAGATGTCTTTTAATTTGTTTGCCTCTATGTTCATGCCAACTGATACTCACTGGCAGACCACTGTCATGAAGGCTGAGCAGTCAGAAAAAGTTGGCCCCTATAGTATTTTGAAGACATCCAAAGTACAATGCCAGCTGTTGGTTCCACAAAGGCATTCCAATATTCCTAATGTTTTGCTTTATAACTTAAGTCTTTCTTTGTGCTTTGGTATAAATAAAGCCTTTACACTTGTGCTCGCTTTCTGTTTCCAATGTTTCAGTCTTGGGGAGTGTCCCTGGGCTCAGGACCATCTCAAACATGCTTCATTCTGGCTTTTTTGGACTATTTTCTGAATAAAGGCTTTGAACCAGAACACCTGTCATACTGCCTCATCCAACAGACTGTAATAGCCACTGGGCAGGCCCAAGTCTAGTATTTGGGATGCTCCCAACTCCTCTTCCTTTCCACCTGCATTTTTTTTTCTTGTGAAATAGAGGCAACTCTGCCTCTCCTTAAGTTTATGAACCAAATAATTGGGCTTTTCTCCATTATCAGGCCAAGAAGTAAAGAGAAGCTTACCTTGTGAAGAAAGAAGCCAGGGAAACAGAAGAGAACTCAAGTTTCCATGGATAGAGAAGTTCTATATTTAGAGTTGGAGAATCCAGACCCCAATGTGACTTCCCTACTTCCTATATGGGTCAATCACCTCAAGTTAGCATGATATAGTGACTAAAGTACTAAATTTCAATTAAGGACTAGGGAGGGGGAGCAGGTTGAAAGTTATGTGAGCAAATTTAAGAGTAACTCCACATACCATGAAGACTACCTGTAAAAAAGTCTAAGACCTAAAAGATTCTAACCTATACATCTGTGAGAATAGGCAGGATTATTAAATAACAATTTCTTTTACAATTATCTAATAAGTACTTATAATACATTTTCTTTGTAGTCGTGGTATCATGGAGAACACTGACAGACAAGGTCATGAATTTCTTCTTAATCATTCAAGTTGCCAGTCCTATGAATTCTGGTTAGGGATCCTTATCATGCCAAAAATTTGCTAAGCCTTGCATTGGTTGTTGTGGAAGGTACATAAAAGTTCAAAGTTTGTTCTTATTAATTTGATGAACATCTATAATGTTAAATAATGACCAGAAAAAGTTCAAAGGCTCTTAGAAATATTTTCCCCAGGAACTGCACTGGTAGTAGTGTACTGGGAAGTATATAAATTTTATGAATAAACTTCAGATCTTTCATGAAAATTCTTACTCAGAATATGTGTATGCCTGATATCCATTTTTTTTTCAATCCAAACATGGGTGATAAGGATTATGAAGGCTGCCCGTAAGAGAGAGATGTCAGTACTAGCTGACACATATTGACAGCCATGCAGTTATGAAATGCTTGTAGCTTTTTGATCTCCCTGAACATCCAAAGCACAATTTTAGTGTTTAATTCTGGAGAATTTATCTAAGACACAAGGATTTTCTGTATTTCTGAACACATCATCTGAAAAATTGGCCATGTAACTAACTGCTCTTAGGTCAGCATGTAGCACTCAAAAATCACAGAATCTCAAAGTTGGAAGGGTACTTAGTAGCCATCTATGCCAACTCTTGGCTAAACGCTAGTCTTTGAAATATGGCCAATGGACCTTTTCTTAGATGCTTCTAGGGATAGCTAAGTGTCAAGGTGGTTAAAGAGCTGAGCCTTCTGTCTGAAAGACTGGATTTTTAATCTAGCCTTAAACATTTGCTAGCATTGTGACGATGGGCAAGTCACTTAAATTCTGTCTACCTCTGTTTCTTTAAATATAAAATTGGCATAATGGTGGCATCTGCTTCTCAGGATTTTTGTGAGGATCAAATGATATATTTCTAAATTTCCTTGTATGGGCTCTGATACATAGTAAATGCTTATCTAATCTTATTTTTCTTCCTTTCTCCTTCTCTTGTTCACCTACTTCACTTCATTGCCTTCTTTCTTTCTATCTCTTCTTCCTTCCTTCCTTCATAGGAGAGAGATCCCATGATCTTCCAAAGATCTTCCACAGCTTTAAATTTAAGGGTTCCTCCCCCAACTTATATCAAAGTCTAAATTTTCCTTCTACAACTTCAACCCATTGTTCTTATTTCTGACTTCTGAGGCTAGAGGATAAATTTATTATTATATTATGCTACATCATAAGCCTTCAAAACCCCGAAGATTGCTATCTTGGTGTGGGAGAAATATACCCAAGGTTGTAGCAGAGTCTTGCCCCAAGAATGAGAGATTCAAACTCCATTCAATCCTGAAATAAGAAAAGAATTTTATTTGAAGATGTTTGTAATGGTATAATAGCCTAATAGCTAATAGAATAGTCTGGAGGCTAATCAGGTAGCCCTAGGGGCTGATGGATTAGTCTGAAGACTAGTAGAGTATCCTCTCTGAAACTGTGAGAAGAGCAGCAGTTCAGGTATGGAGTAGTAGCTCCATAGTCCTGAGATGATGGAGTAGCAGCTCTCTGGGTGATGGAATAGTCCAATAAGTAATGGAGTAGCAGCCTCAGGTGTGGAGTTATAACCCCGTCTATGGAGTAGCAATCCCAGTGTGGAGTAGCCACCCAAGTTGTGTATAAGAGTTTGCATATTTCTTAGAGTCTTGGAATTTGTTATCTCCCACTCCAGAGAAATCTTCACTTTTCTTGAAAACCCAAGAAAATGGGTTCTATCAAATTTGGGAGGATGTGAATTTGGGGGCTTGACATGTATGTCATAGGGAATAAAGAACATGCTTAGATTTAGAGGATTCTTCTGGAATACCAGAGTCCCCAATGCAAGTCTCTTGTTCCACCATTGTCTCCATTGTCATCATCTTTCAATGTGGGAGAGATTTCACTTCCCTTCTGGAATGAGAATATGGAGGGAG
The DNA here is from genome assembly GCF_016433145.1 of Gracilinanus agilis. NCBI lineage: Eukaryota > Metazoa > Chordata > Mammalia > Didelphimorphia > Didelphidae > Gracilinanus > Gracilinanus agilis. The sequence continues at coordinate 51,640,516 of NC_058133.1, forward strand.
GATGCAGTACACTGGAGGACCACTATAGATAATTAATTATGTTTTACAATTCTGAACTAAAGTAAATAAAAAGCAATATGAAAAATTGATAAAACAGATTAGGTACAAAGTTTATGTCCAGTATTGAATATTACAGATCCAGTACACAGAACAGGTCACTAAATAATCTGCTATTCATGTTTGACTAATGCCTAAACCACAGGTTTTGTAGTTGAAGTCTAACCAGTGCTAAATGGTAAAAAATACAGAATTTTAGACTGTGAAAGTCTTGTTCCTATCACTACCTCTCACTGCCCACTCTCTGGCCCCATCATTAGGATTTGGATTATATGATGACATGTTCTACAGGGCTAGGTTATGATTTTGATTTAATTACCTACTACTAAATTTAAATAAGTTATTTAAACACAATTTCCTCAGTAAAATGGGGATTAAATAACCAATAAGCCTCCTTCAAATTATACACCTGTAATTATATTCTCATCCTAATGCCATGCCTTGATTTCATATCAATATCACTAGTTTATTCAACTGATTTTCATATAATTGATCTAAAGTACCTTTACCATTTTAATTATTTTTGGCTTAAACACTATCCATGCACTAATGGCCTAACTGTGACAAATCTTGTTTCTGTCTTCCACATTGTATAGGTAGCTCTACTGGTGAAGAAACTCTGTCTTGAAATTGGCAAATGTTCCCAACTAACTTGTCTCTTAATATATTGTTTTTAGCCATATCAATTGTAAAATCATGATTTGCACATTAAACTCTTCATGTGATATGCAATTAAAATGTATTCTCTTCATTGACAACTGCCATGCTTCACTGGCAAGGCAAGAACTGATATTGTTAATGATGAGTCTAACATACTACTCGATTCTAAAATATCTTATGAATAATTAAAATAAAATAATATTACATTTAACGTAGTTTTTGACAAATATGTTTTATTATATGTTTTCAACACCAAAAATCCTTGTGTAATATAGGTCAAAATACTTTGCCAAAACTAGCAGGTTAGCAACCCATCTCATGACAGTCATGGGTAGAAAGGCGTTTGCCCACTGCTATAGAAGGAATAGTGTCTGAATGCAGACTAAAGTATATCATTCTTCTTTTCATTTTCTTCATGAATCTTTCTCTAATTTAAGCAATACATATCTTATTTCACAACATGAACAGGGAAATATGTATTGTATAATAACAAATATACCACTTATATCATATTACCTGTCATCTTAGGGATGGAGTAGGGAAAGGAGAGAGGGAGAAAACATAGGTTGCAAAATATCAGAAAAGAATTATTAAAAATTGTGCCAATATATTATTTTGGAAAATTTAAATTAAAGAAAGAAATTTACCATATTTTAAAAAAATATCAATGTTGCTTGCTCAGTTTTATTATTTGGGGACAATAATAAAAAGAGAGAAATAAAGTGTAATATATTCTTGGACAGGAATAATTTACTAATGCAGAAACCCATATTTTGTTAAACACTACCAGCACAGATACTGTTCCTTTCTTCAAATTCTAGAAAAGTTTAAAATAGTTCCAAGGTTGTGAGGGAAATATTAGTACTTGGTGACTATGACACTGATGAATTTCATCTACTGTATCATCCAGTGTTTCCTGAAAATGAAACCTATTTTCAGTTTCCCACTTTCCCCCATATGCCCAATAATGAACCTCTAATATCAACTAAATCACCTAATCTTGGAAACTTTTACCCCATCTGTAAAATAACTGATATGATAGATAACCCACATAGAGTATCATTTGGTGCAGTAAGAGAAGTTATTATTGAATGGTGTCCTCATGGTTTACAAGAATTACATGTTCTTTCATAGTGAGTAATTTGTTCCTTTTGACCATTAGTCTCAGTCAAATCTATATGTGTGTGTGTGTGTGTGTGTGTGTGTGTGTGTGTGTGTGTGTGAGAGAGAGAGAGAGAGAGAGAGAGAGAGAGAGAGAGAGAGAGAGAGAGAGAGAGAACGAGAGAGAGGGAGAGAGAGAGCGAGAGAGAGGGAAAGAGAGAGAGAGAGAGGAACCATATAACTGCTTTCTTTCATAGAACTAAAAACAAACAAGGCAAATTTAAAAGTATTATATATTTTTATAGTATATTCTAATTATGTTTTGGCTTATGTATGTGGGTGATTATTGGATGGTAAATAAGGTGAGTATCTAGCCTCCCCCCTTGTTAGCTTTCAATGGGCCAGATCAGCTATTCACTCACCCACACCCCAGGGAAGCCCTATGAGGGAATAAACTCAAAAAGGTTCCCAACCGGCAAAGCTATAGTGGGGATGTTGAAGGAAGATGTTGGGGATCAGTTGTGACCCTAAAGGGTTAGATCCCACTCTCAGAGCTAGCACTATGGAGACAAGCCTCACCATTCCTCAGTTCTAGTCGCTTTGCCCTTCAAGGTGGGGTTTGGTATTCGTCTTCCTCTCAGCCACAAGATCTGTCTCCCCCCCCTCAAAGTACCAGCCCCTAACTACCACTCATAAACTAATAAAGATTTATTATAAGGATGAGGGAATTCAGGATAGCAGGGTGAGGGATGTTTGAGGATTTTTGAAGAAGGAGGGTACAGGGATCACTTCTCTATCAACTATGAACCCCACAACGAGAGAGTAGTTCTGGGTTCCTCTGTAGATGTGACTCAGAAACTGCCTCTCCCTCCCCTCACAATATCCTATCCTTAACACTAGCTATCAAACAGGGGAATAACTGCAAGGAAGGGGTAAAAAAGAGATCAAGGAAAGGTCCCCCAAGTGCCGGCAGCCGCCATAGTCTGGGCACTAACTCCAATTATGAAGCACAACTCTTTCAGTTTCTTCTTCGTCGGCAACGAAGTCAGTAGAAAGGTTTTGCTGTTGAAATCTCTAGGTTGCTCCTAAATTTGGGGTTGAGAAGAGCTAAATTCCTGCCCAGAACTTCCAAGCCACCCACAGCCATCCACTCCAAGCCCACCCGAGACTTGAATGTCTTCTCAGGAGACTTTGGCAGTTGACCATTGGCCGTTGGCTGTTTAGAATCTTCAGAATTTTCACCAAAACTCCCTCCTGTACTGGTCCCTCCCAAACTGAACCTCGTGAGGCCAGCTTCAACTCCAATTGCCTGCTCTCCTTTGCAAAATTCAGTCCACACTGTTACACTTACTGTTTTTAGTTCTATGAAAGAAAGCAGCTTTTATTAATGTCGTCTAGTGGCTTTCTAGGGAAGTTGGTTATTGCAGTGGATAGAATTTTGGACTTGGAGTCATGAAGACACATGTTGTTGAATTTAAATCTGGCTACAGACCCTCATTAGCTTTATGACCCTGTTGCTTCAGTTTCTTCATCTGTAAAATGAGTTGGAGAAGGAAATAGTAAATCACTCCAGGCTCTCCCATTTCTTTCTTTAGTTCTATACCTCCTCCCATCTCATGTCAATAAAAACAATCAGAGTACTTATTCTTAAGGTATGTGGCAATAGTAAAATAAACCCAATTTATCTTCTTACCAGAAGGAAAATTAAGTTTGGGGAACCTAATTTCATAAATCTATACCTGGTTGGCTAATTATGGAGAAATTTTTATCATCATATTCTTGATTGATACTTACCAGATTGATATGTTCTTTAGCTGGATTTCAGGAAGACATTTGACAAAGTCTCTTATGACATCCATATGGACAAGACAGAGAAATGAGAGCTGAATGGTAAAATAGTCAGGTTGATTTATAGTTGGTTGACCATCCTCAAAGAATGGTGATTAAAGGATCTGTGGTTGGATGACAAGTTGGACATAGAAATGGATAGGGGAAGAGTGGTCTGGACTACATTTTGTAAATTGGGCTTCCAGTGGTCTCAAACTTCTCACTGACACCAAATCAAATATTTTGAACATTGGTATTATCCTAGCAACATCGGATGGCTATGATATGGCTATAATGGGGCATCATTTCCAAAGTATCACAATTGTATGTGTCAAAAGAACAATGTAAAGATGTGAGATTAGTGTATGGAAGCTAAAGAATATTACTTCTGATTATTTATGTAGTAAAATCTATAGGAAATCAGAAAAAATACATGATTGGAAATGAAGATAAAGTAATGGAAAAGCAGGTACATAGCTCAAGCATTGTACTCATATCTATACACTATGAAATGAACCCAAAGAAATCTTTTAAGGCACTAAGTAAGCCTTCCACATATAGTATTCATGGGAGGATATGCACAAGAATTTTGTAGAGTGAAAAAGAATGGATGGGCTGCTATCTGAGCTGGCTAAAACAGTGTCCATTCATTAAGCATACACCATATTAACCTCTCACTTTTTGACTTCATAAACAACTAGAGGTCTTATTAATAGGCTTTCTAGCTAGCTATTATAATATTATTAGCCAACATAGCTAACATTAATATTGTTATTAGCATAGCTAATAATTATATAGCGCATTCTATGTGCCAGATACCATACTAAGAGCTTCATGATTATATGATTTAACACTCACAACAGCCCTGTGAGATTTTATCATCATTTTAGAGATGGAGAAAGTGAGACAAACAAAGCTTAACTAATTTGGTGAGGTTTATACAACTAGCAACTATATGATTCTGGAACTGAGCTCAAGTTTTCCTTCACACACACACACACACACACACACACACACACACACACACACACA
>NC_058133.1:51645552-51775315 GCF_016433145.1 Gracilinanus agilis
ATAGATAGATAGATAGATAGATAGATAGATAGATAGATAGATAGATATAGATAGATATAGATAGATAGATATAGATATAGATATATAGATAGATATAGATATAGATAGATAGATATAAATATAGATTTAAATACATGCATACATAAATACACACTATATATGTATATGTAGAAAGACAGAGAGAGACAGAGATAAGAGAGACATAGAGAAAGGAGAGAAAGAGATGAGAGAGAAGAGAGTTAGAGAAAGAGAAGGATAGAAGGAGAAAGGATGGAGAAAAGGAGAAAGGGATGGAGGGAGAGAATATCTCTAGTCTCTCTCCTGAGCTTCAGTACCATAAGACCAAAAACTATTTGAAATTTAGAACTGAATTGTGTTCTAGACCTCTCAAACTCAATGCTTTCTAAATAGAACTCATTATTTTTCATTCAAAATTCTCTCTTCTAAACATTCACATTGATATCAAAGGCTCCTACCCCCTGATGGTAACCCAACTTTGTCACCTTGTATCAACCTTGACTCCTCATTCTTTCACCTCATATATCCAAGAAGATCCCCAATCCCCACTCCTACCCCCAGGCATCTTTTATAACTATCCTATTCTTTCTAGTCATATAAGCATTTTCCAATTAGGTTCTTATCAGTTCTCACCTGCTCCTCTTTTCATTTGAATTATTAGTGAGTTTTATGAAAATAATAATTAGCTAATGTTACAATGACAATAACTGTCTAGGTCTTAGGTTTTGCAAAGTGCCTTACATATGTTACATGTTTTGATACAACACTGGAACTAACCACAATTATTATCCCCATTTTACAGATGAGGAAATTGAGATTAATTGACTTGCTAAAGTTCACAAAGGGTCTGAGATTGGATTTGAAATGAGGTCTTTCTGACTTCAGGGTTAGCACTCTATTCACTATATCTTATTGCAGGGGATTTTATTTGAGGATTACATGAAGTATCAATTTTTCAATAATTAATTGGTTGGCAGAATTAGACTGCATGGAGATCGTGATAGATCAGACAAATAGAATAAATCTAATTATGTGAAATTATGTGGAACAAGTTTTCATATTCTGATTTCAACCATTCTTTAAATTTGGAAAAAAAGGATTTCTACATTGGGTAGAAGGTTGGACTTACTGCAGTTTGTTATCCATTACAATTCCAGGATTGAAATTTTCTTAAAGTACTTAGTATGGTGCAGCAGAACAGAGTACAAAACCTGGGTTTGAATCTGTTACCTTTGGCAAGTTACACAGCCTGTTTTAGGTCTCTGTTTGCCTCAGTTCCTTCATTTTTGAATTCGAGCTGGAGAAGGAAATGGCAAATCACACCAGGATCTTTGCCAAGAAAAGCCCAAATGAATTTACAAAGAATCAGACAAGAAACAACAACAAATTTTCTTTTAATTTTTTCCATTACTGTTTTGAATCTACTCAGTCTGCAAATAACTAATAATTAAAACACTGTGTGAATATATTGAGATAATATAACAAAAATAATGTTGAAGATAATAATAACATTTATATAATTCTGCAAGTTTTACAATCTGCTTTCTATATTTTATTTCATTTGATTGAAACAATGATTCCTGGAGCTCAGATCCTCTTCAAAAGGAATAAAATGTGGGAGTTAAAAGATCAAAGTCTTCTCAGTGATACTAAGCCAAATGTCCTTTCTAGCTAATGAAAAATCAAATAAATAGTTTATTTTCACTTGTCTTTGAACTTGATAACCTTAAACATGAGGGAAGAGTTTGTTATGGTTTTCCTCAACTGGAAATTTTCACTTTTACAACCCAGATCGAATGGAAATTTTCAGCACCAAAAAGCAATAGGCCTTTCTGACTCATCCAGTCCCTACATTGTCCAATGAACAGAAGAAAATCTCTTTTCAAAACATCATTCCTCATTTCCAACAAGCTGTAGCATTTCATCTTTTCTGTGTAACTAAGGCAAAAGCTCGTATAGGTTACGGTCATCAATCAAGCAGCCTGTTAAAAAGTTGCTCCTATTTTAACTACACCAGAAATTCTCATTTAGAGGACTCAGTTCAGCGAGCCAGATCAATCCATAATAATACAGCCATCATGACCTTTATCTTTATTTTCCTCTTTCAAAAATATAATATAAACACAAATAAAAGAGAAAACATTCCACATAAAGCAAACTGTCTTTGCAAAAGGGTTTTGTTAGTATGTTTTCAGTAATAGGAGCTTAAAATATCTTCAATAAATTTTTTATACTTTTTGCTCAGACATGACAGGTTGGGTGAGGTCTATTTGTGTGTGTGTGTGTGTGTGTGTGTGTGTGTGTGTGTGTGTGTGCGCAAACCTGAATTCCAGTGTACACATATGCATGTTGATTGCCACACATGCTTCTGGGGTGGTGGGAGGGGGTTAGAATAGTGAATTATTGGTCTATGATTCAGATATAGAGGACTGAAACATACTCATAAAGGATATCTTTGCATATGCTCAGAAATTTGTCATTTACTAATTTAGGTTGGCACCTTCTATGTAATTTATAGTCTTAGCAGTCTAAAAAAATTAATTATTTACCCAAGGTCATATTACTAAGTATACATCAGAAGAAAGATTTGAGACAAGATCTTAATGGTTCTGAAGCCAGCACTCTGTCCAACTAAGCACAGCTTCCTCTCAGGTCATAGATAAAGACTAGGATTTCTGGTGTGAGGATCTATTCAGTCCCTTTCCAGGCTGCTCATCCAACTTTGATATCTACCTTTCACCCAATTCTAACCTAACTCCAAGAAGCAACAATCTTCCAGTAAACCATCTCATCAGATGGTCTAAACTGGGAAGAGGGTAATGGATAGACCTCAAATTCATTAGTGGATGGATGGTTAGGTATGGAGGGATGTCTACCTCGAGGACATGAAGGCTATTCCCCACGAGAATGAGTGGATGATAACAATTTGTTACAAGGGCCATAAAGGTGGCTGAAACATTTTCTGTGAAGTATTTTGAGCTTGGACTAACAATGAAGATGCCAACGTCATCCACTACTTCCTGGACCATGACCAGTTATCATGATTTTTGTCTTGCCACTGGACATCGATGACTCTAGAAGAGATAGTGAGGCCAAATGCATGAAGTCAAATTTGTACATTTTCTTCCTTCAAGTCCTGCTGAACATATTTCCATGATCTTTCAAAATCACTAATAGTAGTTTAGCTGAATACTCAAAGATGTCTTTCATTTGCTTCAAGGAAATTCAATTCAATTAGGGCAACTAAGTTATCTTTTTCTAACTCCTTGATTTTTTTTAATATGTTGGTTCCTAGTGAGCCATTTAAAAAACTTGACATTTCCACTGGAAAAACTAATCTCTTTGCAATGAAAAGAGAAGCAAAATAAAAATTTAGACTCTCTGATTCTCTTTGTTATCATCATTCCATCTACCTTGAATAGTGTTCTTATCTGTCTTTGATCTTTTACTTTCCCCCATTATGTGTAAAATCAAAGCAAAACACTAATTGGATGTCTTTAACCTTTTAATCAAATTGAGCTTAACTGACTTGACATGATTTTTTCCAGGATGATACAACACTCATTTAAAAAGTTGGTTATTTGATTTTGCTTCCATTGTGTTTGCATGTGTGCGTGTGTGTGTGTGTGTGTGTGTGTGTGTGTGTGTGTGTAAATCTACGTAAAATGGTGAATTCCCTGTGCAACCACATCAAGCTCTGTGGAGTTATGCAATCATTAAAATGTGAAGAAATACTTCTCCAAATCCCCTGACATTTCCCTTGTAACTTTAGACAAATTATTTAACCTCTATGGGTTTTAATTTAAGGAAATTATCTTTAAAATGAGATGAGATTCAATGGCCCCTAAGTTCTTTGCATCTTTAAAATGATAATTTTATAATCTGTCTTTGATTTGAACTCTACTATTGATTATTTCCAATTTATTCTAGATAAAACTTGTTTGTATATTGTTGTTGAAATGGTATCTCCTTCATTAGAGTGTTAGATCCTAGAGAGAATCTTCGCTTTTCTTTGTATCTTACTCCTTAACAAAGTGCTTGGCATATAGAATATGCTTAAAAATACTTATTGACTGGCTGAATGCTATGGACATTATCTGTAGCAGTGGATCATACCTATCATGAGCAAATACCTTTTTTATGTCTCCCTTGCTATATGCATAAGAAACATACAATTGTAATATAATTATTCACCTCAGAGTTTCTCAAAATCTTTATATCAGGGTCACTTTATATTCTTACAAATTATTAAGGAACTCAAAGAGATTTTCTTTATGTAAGTTAAATCTATAAATATTTATTATAATAGAAGTTGTAATTGATAAATTTTAAGTATTTATTAATTCATTTAAAATTTCCATATTAAATCCATTATGCATTAACAAATATCTTCAAAAATGGTTACATCATTCTACATTTTTACACATCTTTTAAATTTCTGTATAAATAGAATACATCTGATTTCTTATACCTGATTTTACATTCTATCTATTGTGATATGTTGTTTTGATTGAAGTAATAAATGAAATATATTATCATGAGTTATATAATTGGAAAAGCATAGAGTATTTTGAAAGATAAATAACATTTTTGGATTTCATGTAGTTATTTTTGATAATGATAAATTCTTGAAATGATTTCTGGTCTCAAAGAGTTCACAGAATACACTTTGAAAACCATTGGTTTACTACATTTTTTCAAGGCATCCAATACTATTGACAATGATATCTCTTCTCTACCTTTCTTTTAAATTTATGTTTACAAAAATGTGTTTTCTTCTACAATATTACCTATTAAATCTTCTTCCCTTTCCTTTCATTAAGGATATTTTCTCTGTCTCTCTCTGATCCTTCTCTGTCTTTGTCTCTGTCTCTCTTTCTGTCTCATATGTTTATTTGTATGCATATATCCATATAATTGTATAGTTTCCCCCACATTTTTAATGTCTAAAATTGATCATTCAGTACTCTCAAAACTAAAATGTCTGAGGAGAAACTCCCCTGTATTGTACCTGTTTGCTGATTTACAAATTCTTTTTTTTTTAAATAAATGTCATTTTTCTTCTCTGATATGGCATACTGGCGACATTGATTTACAATTCAAATGTCTTGGCTCTACTATCATTGAGATATAAAAGCCTTCTATGAAAAGCCATGGCAGATCTTTTCTGTTCTTCATATATTTGTTTTCCTTAGTTCAATTTCTTCAGTATATACTTGCAGAATGATCTGGATAATTTGAATCTCTTGCCAAAGTCTCTATAAATTTGATTTTCCCTGCATATTTCCTCATTTTTATAGGGGAATAATGTTGATTGTCTCAAACCTTCCTTTCCTTGAGACAGGAGTCAGGAAGAAATGAGTTCAAATCCTGTCTCAGATACAGTGTGACCTTGGATAACCCTCTTAATCTGTTTGCCTCAGTTTCCTAGTCTACAAATTGAGCATAATAATCACACCTACTTATCAGGGTTGCTGGCATAAAGTGTGAGACAATGATGTAAGACAAATAAGATAATCATTGTAAATCACTTAGCACAGTGTCTGGCATATAATAAGCACTATATAAATTTTAGCCAATATAACAAGTATTATTATAAACCTGATATAGCTCTTATATTAGAAGTTTGAAATATTCATTGCTGGTTCTATTCCCTTTGATCCTGATATTGGACCAAAAGCAAGATAATTCACGTAGTCTAGAACAAGACTCAATCTTGAAAGTTGTGTTAAATGTTCCTAGCTACTAAGGTTAGAAGGATGTTGTAGCAGAAGTCCAAGATAGATTCATTATACTAATATGAACAAATAAAATTCTGCTCAGAAAAAATAAGTCGTTGTAAATATTTCCTCTGTATTTTTATTCTTTTCAAAGAGTACTACAAAAGCAATGGAAAGTAAGAAAACACAAAACCAAACCAAAAAAAAAAAACCCACAAGAATTTACTGTAGTTATGTTGAGCAAATCACTTAACTTTCTTTGATCTCAGTTTCTCCATCTGTAAAATAAGATTTTTGGACTAGACAGCCTCCAAGGTCCCTTTACATTCAAATTCAATATATTTGACACTAGAATATTCATTATTAGAAGAAAATTTTATTAAAAATAAAACAAATAATTCCTAACATTTATGAAATATTTTAAGTTTAAATTCCATAGGAATCTTCTGAAGTCAGTAACCCAAGCATTTTAATATTCATTTTACAGATGAAGAAGTAAAGGCTTAGAAAGGTTAAAAAGCCTTGCTCTTAACTATAAAGCTAATTATGTATCAAATTGAGCTTATGAGATCTGTTTTTAGAATTCTCTTCCACAATTTCACAAGACTTTGGTTCCATTTCTTTACTCCAATTATTTTCAACTAAATTTTTGTGAAGAATAATATATAGCTTTTAACAAGTTTTTTTAATGTTTATAAAGTGCTTTTATATATACTTTGATTCTTACCACAACACTATGCTATATTTATTCTTATTTTAAAGACGAGGAAAGCAAGGCAGACAGAGAGTAAGTATGTCTGAAGTAGAATTCAAACTCTTTCTAATTTTAAGTGCAACACCACCTAAGAATCTGCTATTATTAGTTGTTTTTTTCTTTTTGTCTTTTGTTTTACCTTCTTTCCAATGTGGAATTTCTATTGGTCAAAGATTTTGTCAAAGATAGATGGACAACAAGCATTAATTAAAATCAATCAAGAAGCATTTATTAAGTGCTGACAATGTGTCACTGCAATGAGGGGTCAAGATACAAAGACAAAAATGGAAGTTACTGTTTACAAAGGACTTGAATTTTTCAGAGGGAGGAATTGAGACCTAACAACAAAAGTCATCATATTTCTAGTGTATGCCCCTAACTTTACTCCCTGCTCAGGACAACATAACTCTGAAATGCCAAAAACAAGATTCATACCCAGATCTTACTGATTCAAAGCATGAGAAACCCTTCTGTATATGCAACAATGCATCTTTTCATTGCAAGATGTAAGAAGGAAAATAATGTAATTGAATAATGTAATGTAGTTGACTCAAAGGTAACATTCAACTCTCCGTAATATTTTTGTATTCTAAAAAAGGCTGATTATTATTATTAGAGATTATAATTGTTGGAAATTCAGGGAAAAAAACTAAAAAAAGAATGAAGATAACATTCAGGTAATATAGTTGAGGATTTTGGAAGGGATACAAATTCTATTTACACAGCGCATCCCTGACTAAGTATCTACCTTTAATTTCTTTCTACTGTTTACTTCTCAAGAATACAGATTCTCTAAAACCTCAAAGTCTATTTATTGTGGTTCTAATGGGGTCACGGGGTGAGGGTTAAAGGGGTGTAGTAACTAGAAGGGCATTAATTGGTATTTGTATATGTTTAATTGCTTTACCTCAGTCAGTGTATCAGTCTATTAACTAACCTTTATTAAGTGATTACTATGTTACAGTCACTTTCCTAAGCACTAGAGATAAAAAGAAAGGGGGAAAAATCAGTGTCCTCAAGGAGCTTTCATTCCATTGGGAGAAGAAAGTTTGTCAATAAGTATACAATTATACTATCTGTCACATAGGTATAGACTGTATATATGTGTGTGAATGTGTTTATGTGTTTATGTAAACTATATACATTGTAAACGATAGGGAGTTCTTCATGATGAAGTTGGATTTGAGCTGTGTGTTGAGGAAATCAAAGGAACTCAAGATGGGTTAGTATAGTGGGAAAGTATTCTAGGAATGATAAAGAGCCAGTTCATAATCACAGAATCAGGAGATAGAGTGTTGTGCTAAACTGCAGTGGTTCCCAAATTTTTTTTGGCCTACTACCCCCTTTCCAGAAGAAATATTACTTAGCCCCCTGGAAATTATTTTTTTAAAAATTTAATAGCAATTAATAGGAAAGATAAATGCACCTATGGCCATCACCAGCACTGACCAGGGGGCGGTGGCGCCCACTTTGGGAATCACTGTGTTAAAGGAACCCACAGAAGAGTAGTCTCTCTAGATTTTAGAATACATTGAGTTGAAAGAATAATAAGACTGGAAACATTGGAAATGGGTTGTGAGGAGCTTTAAATATCAAACATAGGCTTTTATAAGGGATCCTAGAAATTATAGGGAACAACTGGAATTTATCAGATTTGCTCAGAAGGAAAATTATTTTGGCAAATAAGATGAAGATAGTTTGAAATAGTATGAAATTTGAAGTAGGAAGATGAAGTAGAAGGCTATTAATAACCCGGGGTGTGAAATAATAAAGACTTGTACCAGGGTAGTGCCATTTATAAGTGGAAAGAAGAGAAGTATGATAAATGTTGTAGAACTAGAAATGACCAGACTTGGTGGCATATATACACTCTGACGTCAGAGTTAGTGAGCAGTGGGTGTGGTGTCCAGGGAGTTCTGGTTCTTAATGTAGCCCAATATCACATTAGCATTCATTGGCTTCCATATCACACCATTGATTCTGATTGAACTGAGACATCTGGATCTTTTTTTTTTTTTTTAGACAAAAACAACAACAATAAAACTTCTCCCTCCCTAGAGTTTTGTCCTTGTGCCCTGACTTATTCATGACAATAGGATGATGCTCAGTTTGGGAACAAGTTAGGAAACACACTAATACATTGGGTAACATGAAGAAAAGGGTAACCAGAATGGTAAAGTGCTTCAACGTCTTGACTTTTGAAAGCAGATAGAATGAACTTGGCATGTTCAGTCTGGAAAAAAGAAGACAGCCATGAAATGATCATTGTTTTTGAATATTTTGGTAGGGTATTAGAAGACAGTTCAGATTTATTCTGTGTGGCCCCAAAAGAGAGTATTGGGAGCAAAGTATGAGCATTATGAAGAGGTAATGTAAAATTTTATGTTAGGGAAAAAGTAATAACTAGTGAATTAATTAATGCCATAGTGCCTTGGGACATGATAAGTTCCCCCTTACTGAGAGATTCTTCAAACGAATCAACTAAGAAGAATTTAAGTACCTTTTAAATACCAGATATTGTGCTAGTGAATAGGAATAGAAAGGGTCAAAAAAGAAAGAATCCTGTCCCTCATGTTGATTAATTCTCTATGGGAAAACAGTATGCATATAAAACATATACACATGTTTATATGGACAGTCTCATATAAATGTGTGCTTATGTGGGCATATACATACTTTAGTCACACATATATCTTTTCTGGAAAAAGAAATGGATTTTCCTGTAGCAATCACAGGAGAGTCTTTCTCTTAATCACAGCTGACAAAATTCTTACCAGAGTCTTCCTTAATAAACTAAACTGATGCTTTACATGAAATTAATCATTATTCAAGAATGAGTGTGAATTCAGAGAGGGCTGAGGAACAGTTGATATTTTATTTGCAGCACAAAAAATTCAGGAGTAATGCCAGGAGTAGAACAGAGTTCTGTAAACAAAGTTGTTGATCTGACCAAGGCTTTTGATACTGCCAGTTGTGAGGTGATGATACAAACATTTGGTTGCTAGGAAAAATTCACCAGCTTCAAGATGGCATGCTTGCATGGATTCTGGATAATGAATGATGCTTTCTTATTTTCCTAGTGACCAGTGTACTGAAGCAGGACTGTGTGCTTGCTCCCATGTTTTATAGTATGTTTGCAGTTATACTGTTGGACAAACCTTAGATAAGGACAAAATTGGCATCAAGATCTATTACTTCACAGGCTGTAAATTATTTAACATGAAAAGGCTACAAGCCAAGACTAAAGTTGATGGACAATTGATGCATGACTTTCTGTTCACAGATGATTATGTATTGAAATGCATCCTTTGAGACTGAAATGCAATAGAACATGGATTGATTATCTGCTGCTTGTGGTAATTTTTGGTCTGATGACATAAAAAAAAACAGAGGTTCTCCTCCAGCCAGCACTGCTACCATCCATATGTGGGTTACAGAAAATTGAACTACTTTTATTGTTGTGGATCAGTTTGCTTACTTGGCAGTATACTCTGCAGGAGACAATGAGGCATACACACACACACACACACACACACACACACACACACACACACACACACACACACACTGCCAGAGCTAGTTTAGTGTTTGGGAAGCTCCAAAAGAAAGCGTGGGAGAGAAGTATTAGGCTGCCTAACAAAACTGGAGGGAGATGGAGACATTGTGCTCACCTCATTGTTGTATGCATGTGAAACCTGGACAGTCTACCAGTGCCAAGCCAGGAAATTTAATCACTTACATTAGCATTGTCTTAGGAACATTTTGATGATTACCTGGCAAGATAAGGTAACAGACACAGAAGTCCTTTCTCAAGCTTAACTCTAAAATATTCACACTCTACTGCAGAACATTGATTAAATGCCAAATGTACATTTTCCTAAAAAGATTACCTTATGGAGAATTCACAGAAGGCAAGATCTCACATGGAAGTCAAATGAAGTGGTACAAAGACACTCCAAAGTCCCTGAAGAAATTTCGTATCAATTGTGAGACATGGGAGACAGTGCACAGGATTATCCAGGATAACATGCCTGCGTCAAAGAAGGTGCTATGCTCTATGAACAAAGTGTAATTGAAGTACGTTAAAAACAAACACACAAACAAAAACAAGAGATACACAAATTTAGCACTATCTTCATCTGGGCTATTTGTGCCTGACCTGTGGTAGAGTCTTCCAAGCTGACATTGGTCTAATCACCTATAGTCAGACATACTACATATTGACACCAGCATAGTGATGTCATTTTGTTTCTCTTTGAATAGTAAGGACAAAAATCAACCAACCAAGAGAGATTAGAGATAGAGAAGGATTTCAGTGCGGTTGTATATATATTGATATAGATAAAGAAAGCTATATTGAGAGATATGGTTATAGACATAGATGATTCAGATATAGATATGTGTATGGTGGTGGTGGTGGAGTGTGTGTGTGTGTTTATTTGCATAAGAATTTGTGTGCTGAAATGGGGTTTTAGTATATGCCAATGTCACCTATAATTTTATTATTTACAAAGTTAGAGATACTTAGAACTTAATATCTGCATGGATATTTTTACAATGACCCTCCACAAATTGGGAATAGCTGTTTTCTCCTGACTGATTAGCAGAAACTGTCTGATTCTTGGCCTTCAATTGACTATTCATAGTCATCTTTCTGGCATTCAGATTTAGAAGTGAATTATTCATTCACCCCAAGCAGGTGACAATAGGTAGCAAGGAGGAAGGGACATAGGGCCACCAACCCCTCCATACCAGGCAATATGGCCCCCAGATATGGGCTTGCTGTTTTGCTTTTTGTTTTTTTTTTAACTTTTCAGTCTTAGGAGCAGTAAGTAGAGTCTCCACTCAAGGAGCTCAACTAAGGGTCTCTTGGAATGCAGGATTCAAGGCCAGATGTTAACTCCTGAGAAAGGAAGACATGAGAAGCCAGAGTCCCAAAATATTAGTCATTAGGGCCTTTGATCCTGCACTTTAGGAAATTGATGCTATGGAAAAATTGAAATTTAACTATCATTCTAATATTTCTCTCCTCTTTAGGGACATCTTTGTGATCATTGTGAGGTATCAAAGTATAATTGTTCTTGTAATATTTTTGAAATAAATAAGTAAATATTCATTTGTTAAAGCTAATGGAACTATGGTGCTAGTCTCTTGCCTCCTAAATCTTTCAGAATATGATCTTGGAGAGAAGAATAACATCTTTATCATAGACATGGGGAAGGAAAAGAGAGTGGATGATGATATTAAGGGACTTTGAAACAAAAACCAAATGGCAACCTATAATTTAGTGAAGATTATTTTATCAACTGTGGATTAGACATGATGTTCTTTGAGTTCCCTTTCGATATTGAATTTTCATTTGTTATGAAGACAATGATTAGAAAACTGAATAATGATTCAAATTCTGCAATTCACTGTCAGAAAAATTAAGGATTCAAATAGTCTCTTACATCAGAACACTTACAATATTTACAATATCAAAATAAAAAACTAATGATGAGACAGTATAAAATGCACTATTACTCTCACTACCCTGATCTGTCATCAGTTCACAACTGAAGTATCACAATAGTCTTCCAGAAGTCTCTTGTCTCAGGGATCTCTAGTCTATGTTTTACTGAGCTATCAGTGATCTTCCTAAGGTCAGATTTTTCTGTGTCACAACCCTGTTCAACAAACTACAGTGGTTTCTTTTTACCTCCAGGATGAATATAAAAATTTTGGATTACCCTTCAAGGCTCTCCATAAGCTGACTTCCTTCAGCCTTTACAGTCTTTCCTCTATATCTTAGTCCCCTTCATAAATTCTATGCTTCTGTGTCACTGGCTTCCTTGCTCCTCACACACAACATTGCATTTCCTGATTCTTGGCTTTATATTGGCTTTTTCCCATAACTGAAATTTTTTCTTCCTCACATCCTTCTTCTGGTTTCTTACAAATTTCACTTAAGAAAGACTAAAGGACAGTACAAGGAGAGAGAATCAAAATATCTGGGAATACACAGTTGATAATTATAACTCTGAATGTGAATGGGATGAACTCACCCATAAAACAGAAGCAAATAGCAGAGTGGATGAGAACCCAAAATCTTACCATATGTTGTCTACAAGAAACACACATGAGACAGGAAGACATACATAGAGTAAAAATGAAAGGATGGAGCAAAATCTATTGGGCTTCAAATGAGAAATAGAAGGCAGGGGTTGCCATCATGAGCTCTGACAGAGCCAAAGTAAAAATAGATCTGGTTAAAAGAGATAGGGAAGGTAAGTACATCCTAATAAAAGGCAGTATAAACAATGAAGAAATGTCAGTACTCAACATGTATGCACCAAATAGTATAGCTTCCAAATTTCTAAAAGAGAAGCTAGTGGAGCTCAAGGACGAAATAGATAGCAAAACTTACAAATTACACTTTAAATCTAACCTTCAAAAAGAAGTCATTTCTGGTCCCCTTCTATGCTAATGTCTTTCTTCTGAGATTAGCTCCAATTTACCATGGATATATATTTTTTGTATATATTTGTTTGCTTATTGTCTCCCTCATTTATTCCTTTCTTTGTATCAGGTGATTAATAAATCCTGTTTATCTTTAGTAAAATCAAGTGCTCAATATTACCATGAATGTAAAGAAAAAAATTCACTATAATTAGTACATTAAGTTTTAAGTACTTCCCTAAAAATAAGAGAAAGACTATAGAATATATATATATGTGTGTGTGTATATATATATATATATATATATATACTTTTATATATATATACATATATATGTATAATGTGTAATTCATGGGAAATATTTTACAAATAATTATTGAAGGAAAGATAATCTATCATTTGTTACATATCTTAAGGTATGTGTAAAAAGTGAAATATATTCTTTTTGCTGAGTTCATACTTTTATTTTTATCATCATTATTCTTATTAAACATTTTGATATTAAATCTAAAGTTCTTCAACTCTTGAAAAATGGGATAACTCATTTTTAAACTTTTTTTTGCCAAAATATTACTTTTCTTAACTTCTGAATATACTTTTAACAAGCTACTATGCTTGGTACACTTCTTTTTGTAAGGTTCAAAATATTAATATCTAATATGCATTTCTAAATGCAAAGATATAAAAATATATCTAAATCTTGTTTCCTAATTCTATACTAATTGAAGTATTTGAAGCATTTATAATAAAGCAAAATACTGACAAAGAGAAGGGTTAATGCTAAAGATTGAATACCTAATATTGTCCTTAGTAGTTCTGAGCCCTCTTCTCCCTTTATTCAACTTCACTTGGTGGTCTCATCAGTTCCCATGGATTCAATTATCATCAATATGCTTATCAAATCTATTTATCTATCCCAAAGTTTTCTGAGTACTTTTAGACCTCCCTTTCCAACTATCTGTGAGACATCTCGAACTGGATGTTCTATATATATCTTATATTCAATTTATCTAAAATTGAACTCATTATCTTTCTCCTAAAACTCTTCTTATTTCTAAATTTCCCTATTACTATGTTCCACCTGCTCCAATTTGTTTCCAATGCTTGTTGATTTTCCTTTTATCCCATTTCTTGAATATGCTCCCCTTCTCTCCTTTGATACAACCACCATCCTGATACAGACTCAGACTCCTACTAGTTGAAGTATTGAAATAGCTTCTGCATGGTCTGCCTGCCACAAATCTCTTTCCACTAGAATCAATCCTCTACTCAGATGGAAAAGTGTAGATCCAATCATATTACCCCACTACTTTATATGCTTCCATGTTTTCCTGATCCTCCCTCTAGCTTTAGAGTCTTCATATATCTCATACTTTTTCACATATTCTGCCATTCAATGACAGTGACTTTCTTTACATTCCTTTTATAATATACTCTATCTCAACTCTCTTTTCCACTGACTTTCTCCTATTAATGAAATTCTCTCTTTTCAGATTTCTGCCTTTATTTTTTCCTGGCTTCCTGTAAATTCCAGATAAAATCCCATCTTCTGTAGGAAGTTTTCCCTATTATTAATTCTAATGTCTTACCCTCTGTTGATTATCTCTAAATTATCCTTTATATAGCTTCCTTGTATAAGGTTAT
This sequence comes from Gracilinanus agilis, assembly GCF_016433145.1. Lineage (NCBI taxonomy): Eukaryota > Metazoa > Chordata > Mammalia > Didelphimorphia > Didelphidae > Gracilinanus > Gracilinanus agilis. Next base: position 51,660,127 of record NC_058133.1, read on the forward strand.
ATGTTTTCTCTCTGATCAGATTGTGAGTTCCTTGAGACAAAGAACTAGATTTTCCTTTTCTATGTGTCTTCATCACTTAGCACAGTCCCACACATTATAAAGAGATTAGTAAATGTTTGACTAACTTACTAGTAGTGGTAGAGAATAACTAGTAAACGAATTTACTTGGCTTCTATTTACACATCATTTCTGAAAAAAAAAGACATATGTTGAGCAAGACATCATTAAAGACAAGGAAAAAATGAGAACATATTTGAGTTTCCAAGGGATATTTACATTTTTAAAGTCATTCAGTTCCCAATTTAGAGAATGTGTTCAGATATTAAACTATTGCTCATTTTTTGCCTATAAGATGTGAGGACTTATTTAAACAACTGATTAGCCTTGCAAGTAGAAGCAAAAACATGAAAAAATAATAACTTTTAAAAATTATTATTGGTTGTTGTAGAGATAAGTCAATGTTTCTTCATTTTATTTTAAAGGAGAGTGACCGAATGGATAAAAAGCTCAACTTAGTGCCTGGAAGATCTGGATTCAAGTATTTTTAGCTGTTTTTTTTCCAATATTATATGTTGATACAATTTTTCAATAATTATTTCCTGAAATTTTTCAATCTATTTTCTTTCCCTCCCTCCCCAAGATGGCAGATGATATGATACAGATGGAACATGTCTTATCATTCTTTGCATCACTTCATATAAGTGTTTCCAAGTATTTTGTAATCATCTAGAGCAGCAATGAGTAAACTTTTTAAAGAGGTGGCCAAAGGAAAGGAAATGCTCATCTGTCAGTCTGTTTCTAAGGCAACTCTTCCAAAGTTTCATTGTATTGTATCCTACTCATTTTGTTTGTCAAATTAGGAATAATGTTGTGCGGCCAGACAGAACATTTCAGGGAGCTGCATCTGGCCCGCAGGCCTTAGTTTGCCCTGATCTAGAGTCAAGTGTTGTCTCTGATACATACAGGATATGCGACCCAAGGCAAGCTATCTAAACTCTTCCTGCCCCAAGTAATTACAAATAAGTGGCACAAATTCTGAATCACTCTAAAATAACAATAACAAAAACCTTCAGTTACTTAATAGGTCAATATGAGCTAATTCATAGTATTTTAAATTATAGTATTATATTAAATAATATGAATACCCTTTTATCCTGTAGTCATTAATAAGCTAAATATGAAAAATGTAAAGATAAATAAAAATTGCAAATGCTTACATAAAATGCTTAAAACAAAGAAATGTCATAAAGAAATAGAAATATACTCATTCATTAAGTTCTAGATCATATGCTAAAAATGAGGATACAAATACATTAAAGAAAGAGAATACTTATTCCACAAGAGGATTACATTCTAATGGAGAAAATGACACATTGAAGGGAGCTGGAAGACAATGAGTTGGAGTGACAGTGCTATTTGAGGGAGGTGGAAAATTCTGGAAGAGTGAAGAATTGAGTAAGGATTGAAGGAAGCTTAACTTAGATTGCTATTAGGCAATTCCCAATAATAATGGAGGCAATCGAATAGAGAAGAACCTCCAGAGTAAGAAAGTCACTGAAGAAAAGGTAAATAAATCTAGTATAGAGATGTAAAATTTGCAGCCAATGACTACACTGGCTGACAATACTCGTCAGTGAAGTTGGAATTAGTTTAAATAGAAAATGATTAACAAAAATAAAGAGAAATTTAATTAATTACAGTTAGTATTAATATATTGTTTTCTAAGTCAATATGTGACCTGCAGGAAACTATTTGAGTTTTATATTACTGGTCTGGAGAGTGATTAGAGTCATGAGTAAGAAAAATGAATTTTCAAATTTGAAATTTTGTACTAAGAAAAAATTACAGAAGAAAATACTTCTATTTTTTCCTCTTCTAAAATAGGCAAAGGTTTTTTTTAGGAAGCCATCAAGTTAGAGAGAATTGATCTTGAAGAACTCTGGAAAGAATCTAACTCCACATCTCCTCTTTTAAAAAAATTCAAAACAGCAATAATATGCTATATTTTTAGAAGGGCCGTAAAATCATTTAGATCTAATGACTTCATTTTAAATTGGAGAGAACTGAGTCTATAAAGATGCAATAACTTGACCAATGTCATACTTAGAAAATAATAGAGCTACAATTCCAACCCAATTCATATGATAATAAATTGCAAAGGTTCATTTAAAAAAAATTTGCCTTTGTGTTGTCTCTTTTTTGTTTTCCTTTGCAGGGTGGTCTGGAACTGGTTCAAAAATATTTTAACTAAAAATGTTAGAGTTGATACATGCTTTTGTGGATAGGGTGGGAGTAATGGTTCAACTGTATATTTCAATAAAGAAAACATCATATCTGCCTTTGGGATAGAGGTTAAAATATAGTTTGATTTTAAATATTGATAGTTTTGGTCAAGACCTAATGTTAAGTATAGGTAAGAATTGGCTGAGACAGATACAGGTGTCCGGATGAAAACTAAGAGAGGAATTAACCACAACTGGAAAGACGATAAAACACCAATTCAGAAATTAACCACAAGTATGTTATGATGTGTCTCTGAAGAACTTCAAATGCCCACACTTCACAGATCTAAGGCAAGGGATTCATGAAAAAGGGTGGCAGGGATCTATTGGGAAAATAGATGAAAAGGCTGAAAATCTTTAAGACATGTTTCTAAAGAGAAGATTTGGAGGAGATGTGAAAGTTGTGTGTCTGTAAGTTTTTGAAGGTCTATCGTGGTAGAAGGATTAAAGTTGTTCAGTTTGACCTCAGAGGGCAAAATCAGGTGCAATGGGTAGAAACTACAAAAAGATTCATTTAGGTTTGATGTCAGAAAACAGAAAAAGAAAAAGAAAAGAAAAGAAACCAAAAAGAAATAAACACAATTCCTATGTCTCAAGTATACCACAATTCATAAAATTTCAAAAAATGAAATGCCCATAATTTCAAGAAAATACAAATTAAAAAGGAGGTGCAGAAAGATCAATGATGAAAATACAGAGTTCTTCCAGGTCAAAGAGAGGAGTGATAGACTATTTTTGTGTGTTTCCTTTTTTCATTCATCAGGACTAGCAGGTTGGGACCCACCTTCCCATGATAAGAATTATTAAGAGAAAGGAAATGGCATTAGAAAATGGCAAGAATTCCAAGGCATTTGAGAGTGGAGGTAAGAAGAATCAATTTGATTCATGACTTTACTCAACAAACTGAATGTTGGCCCTCCTCTAGGATGCAAATGCAATAATATGGGACAAAAAATTGATAGTTCTCAGGGAAAAGCTCAGACAAAGAGGATGAGACTAGAAATATAAAAAATATCTTCAAGAAATCCTGGATTTGGGGAGTGTCTGTAGACTGGTTAGAGGTATCATGTGTATAGGACATGAATAAATGTTAAAGACAGTTGTCATAGCTGCCAAGGCAAATCCAAGACCTTTATGAACACAATCACAAAAACACTTTCTTTTTTTTTAAACCTGAGCAGTAAGGGCAAAGCAACTTGGATTAAGTGACTTGTCCAGGGTCACACATCTAGGAAGTATCTGTGGTCACATTTGAACCTAGGACTTCTCATCTCTAAGCCTTGCTCTCAATCCACTGAGTCACTTACCTGCACCCCCCCAAAAAAACCAACACTTTCTACAAAAGTCAGATCTAAATAATTGCAAAAAAATAATTTCTCATGGGCAAACTTAACCAATATAGAAAAATGACAGTTCTACTAAATTAATTTACTTAATCAGTTCCAAGCCAACAAAACTATTAAAATTATTTTAGAACACTAGAAAAAATGATAAAATTCATCTGGAAAAAATAACCTAGAATATCAAGTGAATTGATGAGGAAAAAAACAATGAATAAGGTGACCTGGCTATAACAGATCTAAAAAAATCTATTATAAAAGGACAACCCCAAAAGAATTTGGTACTGGCTAGAATATAGAGTGGATGGCTGAAATAAATTAAGCACTCAAGATACAGTAATAAAGGACAACAGCAATCTAGTGTTTGCCAATCCATAGAGTCAAAGTTTTGGAAGAAGAATTCACTATTCAACAAAAACTTCAAAGAAAACTGGAAAATAGTAGGGCAGAAACTATGCATGGCCTAACATGTCATGCCACCAAGATAAAATCAAAATCGATACATGATTTAGAAATATAGGATGATATTATGAACAAATTAGAACACACAGTTTACTTGTCAGACCTATGGATAAAAGAAGCATTTATGAGCAAATAATACATAGAGAACATTACAGATGTAAAATAGATAATTTTGACTATGTTAATTAATAGTTTTGCAAACAAAACTAAAGCAACCAAGATTACAAGAGATAAAATAAATTGGTAGAAAAAATTAAACCAAATATATCTGACAAAGGCCTCATTTTTCAAATATATAGAAAATGGAGTAAAATTTATAAGAATAGAAATTATTCCCAAATAGTTAAATGGTAAAAGCAATTGAACAGGCAGTTCTCAGATGAATAAATTAAAATTACATTTAGTCATGTGAAAAATGCTTCAAATCATTATTAATTAGTGAAATAAAAATTTAAAAAATCAGGAATATGATAAATGATGGAGGAGATATGGGAAAATTGGTGGATATACTATTGGTGGATCTGTGAACTGATACAACCATTCTGGAGAGCAATTTGGAACCATGGCAAAGTTCATAAAATTGTGTATATCCTTTTAATCAGCAATACCGCTACTAGATCTGTATCCCAAAGAGATTGAAGATAGGAGGAGAAGTGCTTATAGCAATTCTTTTTTTGTGATGCCAAAGAACTGAAAACTTGAAGGGATATGCATCATTTGGATGTGTGTCATGACAGAACAAGTCATATGATATGATGTTAATGAATTACTATTGTGTCATAGGTATTTATATGTGAGTATATATTATAAATTTAGAAATTAAAACAAGTGTCCCTTTACTTGCTAGACTCTAGTAGGCATAAGACAATTTAATAGTATTAATGTTAGTATAGTAAATAGACTCAGGATCAAGAAGATTTGAGTGAGATATACAATCTGTACAATCCTAGGTAAGATGTTTATATTAGACTCAATTTCTTCCTATATTTAATGGAAGGAGTGAGTATATGGCTTCTAAAATTCCCTCTATCATAGTCTATGATCCTATGAGCCAATTTCTTATCTCCTGAATTACATATGTATATAGGAGAGAAGAGATTTGTGTGGCTAGAATGAAGAGACAGAAATTGTCCCATGCCACAATGACATTTTAATAGTGCCTTGTTGAATGCCTTTGTTTCCCTTTACCTTTATATAAGAAGAGAACTATTTGTTTTAACTCCTAAACAACATAATAAATATGGCTGTTACTAAGCATTGAGGATAAGTTTAACATATTATGACAACATCCCACACCCTGCAAAAAACAACTACAAATCCTAGTATACAATGGTCCAAAATTACAATAAATTAAATCTTCATCTGACTTTGATAAGAAGAGTTTTTGAGGGTGTTAGGAGGACTCAAGATATATATATGTATATATATATATATATATATATATATATATAGTAGAAAGAGGAGGAGGAAGGGTACATAAAGAATTTGGAAATATTGAGATACTACAAATGAGGGCAGTGATTGTATTTAGAGAGGAGGGATTTCATAGGACTTCCAGAAAACTTGAAAGAAAAAAAGTAGCATGTTAAGAAGTCAAGATGAATGAAGAGTTAGTCTCAATTTGAAAGAAAATAAAAGGACTTGACGAGGTGTCAAATAGAAAGAAGAGAGGGAAAGAAGAATTCATACCATATAAAATCAGAACTCAGGGAGGAGATAAACTTAAAGAAGAAAAGATAATTATTAAGTCAGGGTAATTAAGGCAAAGTAAGAAAGACGATGTGGTAAAATAAGTGCAAAGAGGACAACCGTCTGTGAATGACTGCAAAGATTTCCATTTCTACCTTGTCTGTTCTGTGTTCCTAAGTCCAATTTTGTGTATGTGTTTGTGTGTGTGTGTGTGTGTGTGTGTGTGTGTGTGTGATTCTGTCACAGGTAAAGAGGGATTTGATGAGAGTTGTAAGAAATTCATTTAACCCAACACAAATATCAAATAGACCTGAAGAATTTTCCCACTGAGTAAACAATTGAGTAGTGAAAATGACTGAAGAGACCTGAAGGATTTTTGTGGTGAAGGCTGGATATGCCAGTAGGTTTGTCTCACAGAAGAAACAAAAAAGACTGAGAGAAAGGAAGGAGGTTGGCTTTTTCCTCAAACAACTCTAAATCTACATGAGGAAAGAAACAATTGAATGGAGAACTAGAAGATCTCACTGTTCAGCATGGAAGAAGCAGATGGCAGTTAGTAAAGAAGGACCGGATAGTAGGAAGTCTCCAGAGACTTAAAAGCTTTGGATAAAACTGAGAAATAATGTCAGCATATCTATGGGGAAATTGCAAAAAGCAACTTTTGAGATAAAAAGGTATTTATGTAGGTCTGAAACCCCTAGAAATATGAATTGTATAGACAAAATGATTCTTCTCCAATTTGTGGTAGAGAAATTGATTGGAGAATGGTCTCATATTCTTCGTGATAAGAAGGGGCATTGGAATTCCTTGTTATTCATGTTATTGTATTTAATTAAAATATTTGCTTTGAATTAAAATATAACCTTCTTTTACTTTATGAAAAGCACTATTAGATATTCATCTACAAACTGTGAATTTTAATTGATAATAAACTCAAAAAACTGAATTGGTCTGTGGCTTACAAATAGCGGTGTTAGGTGAAATAACCTGCCCAAAGAAAATGAAATCTGTGTGTGGCTGTAAAGCTTCTCATAAGATGATAATGTACCAACAAAATAAGGAGATTGACAGCTTCATAGTTAAAGATGGTATCCTCATATTCCCCTACCCAAAAAAAGGTATTGCTCCACTACATCTCTGTGTGATATATCAAAACTGATGAAGGATTACATACCTTATATCCAGTATATATGTAGAGCAAGAAGAATGTAGCATTGAACAATACAAAACTCATACTTCTTTTTTATCTTTTTTGCTATATCCTAGTGACTGAACTCTGTGCTCAGAATACAGTATAATCAGCATACTAAAATAATATAAAAATGACTTCAGAAATATGTCATTCTTCTTTTGGTTTTTAGGGAAAACAAAGTACTTCTAAAACAAGGGTTTTAAGATAATGTCTACTCACCTCAGATAGTCTGTAAATAGATTCCAGAATGGGGTCAGGGATTTTGGATGGCGAAAATAATTTTCATTTTCACTAACCTATGTAGTAATTTATCATTTCCTTCAATTATTTAAAACTGTTTTTTCTAAGGAGTCCCTAAGTTTCAACTGACGGACAAAGAGGTGCATGACAGAAAAAATGGTTAAGAAACTTTGCTCCCAAAAAATAAAATAAGACTAGAAATTAATAGTAAGGAATACATTTTTAAATATCTGAAGGTTAAAAGGAATCCTGAGTAGTGGCAGGAGAATGGAAACTGGAAGAATATGTCACAAAGAAGAAATGGAAGAGGGTCCATGGCTTCCTTGGAGCTATGTAACAGATGGTGAGTTCAGTCTGAGGAAGAGGTTATTGGAACTTCTAAGGAAGAAGCAACTGCCTATATCCTTTGAGGATCCCTGTGTGTGAGCAGGTGAGATATCATCCAGAAAGTTTCAAAGAAAAAAACATTAGCAGTGTTGATTGGTGACTCTCTGTTGAGAGGCACTCAGGCATCTAATTGTTGACCTGGTAACAACAATACTCAGGTCTGCAGTCTTCTAGGACTCAACATTGAAAATGTGAACAGAGAACCAAATATGAAAGTCTTGTCAAGCAGGAGGACTACTACCCTCTTCTGGTGATTCACAAGGGCACAAAGAATTTTTCCAGAATGATGCTAGAAATCATAACTGAAGATTATGAAGTCTTGGGAAAACCTGTAAAACTTTCAGAGAGGGTTGGCTTTTCATCCTTGCTGATGATTTAAGTAAAGGCTTCAGAAAAGAAAGGTTTATTGGGGGGAAGAAAAATACAGGATAAAAATGTAAATTTTGGAGTCATGGTTTAAAATATAGAAAATGTTTTCCTGCCTAGGGATGGAAAGCATATAATCTCACTCCCATCCCCCTAGAATTTCTATCTATCTTCTGCATAGAGATGATAATTGAACCCATGGGACCTGATGAACTCACAGAGAGAGTGTGTGTCACAAAAGAAGACTTTCACAAAACTTGTAGTGTGGCAGGTAATAAGCAATAAGACTTCTTTGCTATTTCACTCTGACTGGCTTTTGACCTTCTGTTTAGATTTCTTGGAGCTCAAAGAAAACTTAACATTTTGCCTTTTCTTAGCAACTAACCAAAGTTGTTTAGATTTTAAAAAATAGAGTGCAGAATAGAAGAAACAAAAATAATTGCAAACATTGCCAATTTATGTTAAATAAGCTTTCATTTCAGATCTCAGGATCTTCACCTCTGTACCTAGATTTTTTTATTTTATTTAATTTTTTCTGGAAAGCTAATGACTTTAGAAAAAATCTATAAAAACAACATTTGTATAATTTATAGCTCAATTATCAGCAGAATGTATGTAACATAACTGGCTTATTAATAGAATATTTATGATGGTTGTCGTCAGTAGCTTTTCTTCAACCATGCAGAACAAAGTGTTTCAGTTTATGTATTTATCATTTCCACTAGCACCAACAGAGCCAAGGATATAGTCTAGGAGATTTGGCATGGGAACGTGGGCAGGGAGTGTGGGTGACCAGTGCTTACAGATTGGAAGTTATTATTGGAAGTTAATCCTTGAGACATCTTATCTGACCTGGTACAAAATGCCAATTTTAAGAGGCCCAAAACAAGTGAAGTGTTCTGGACTTGATTCAGAGCCAAAAAAACATGTTTGAATGCTAACTATGTAATTTTCTTTCTCTGGTATCTCCTTCAGGAAGTCCTTAAAATGAGCCTCATTACTTATCTATAAAATGAGTGGATGGAGCTCGATGACCCCTAAGAATGATTCTGAACCTTTCCATAGCATAAATTCTAGAAGATTATGCCAGAGGAATATAAGCAATGAGAGCTACTACCAAGCAAGAATGGACCTGATAATAAACGAAATATTATTTCTTTGGAAAGCTCAATACCAGAAGTTTGTCTAGTAGTTGTGGAAATTTTTTCTGGCTACATCATCTCCTAAGGACTTCTAAGAATTATGAACTCCTTGAAAGCAGGGAAGGAGGGTCTAATTTGTTTTTGCTTTTGTTTCCTTCCTCCTACATAGTAAGCACCTAATAAATGTTTGCCAATTAATTAGTTGGAGTTAGAACAGGAGTTGGTAGAGGAGGATATCACTAATATAAACCATGGTGTGTGAGGTTAATATGCAAATACACTGAAAAGGAAATCCTTCTATAGTTATAAGGAGGTAGCCATGTTATTTGTCTTTGGAAATGGTGTATGTAGATTAGAAGAGAACAAAAGGTAAGAAATTGTTCCCAGGAAATCTCGTACAAGTTAGTTGAAGACCACAAATAAACTTAATAGAGTTGTAACATATTTAGCAATGAGAGAGGACATGGAAACAAATAGGAGGTAAAAATTAGTCCCACTCTTCAAATCTTTTGGGATAATCTGTTTCTTTAATTTATGGAAGAAAGAAAACATCAGGCTTTAGCAAATATGGTGATCTGCTACACTGTTCTCATCTAAATAATGTTTTGTTGGTCTGGGCACGATTTGGATATTAACTAGTCACTGGTGTCTGAAGTACAGAGAGCTATGGATAAAGCTTTCCTTTCTAACAGGCTCTAATATTGCAAAAGCTTACAAAGTACTCATCTATTAGTTTTTTGCGGAAGGCAAAGGTTGTACTTTAAGACATGATTATGACTCAAATACTTTCTTACCAGCTATGTTTCCCTGAGCAAGCTATTTAAATAGACCCTCTCCTCTTCAGCTAACTCATGTGTAAAATGAGTTTGAAAATAGTGCCTTCTTCACACAGTAGTTGTAGGGATCATGTAAGATCTACAGAAATTATAGTTATTAGTGTTACTACAAGTAGTAGCAGTCCCACCAACAGCAGTAGCAATAGCAGGAATAGCAAGAGTAGTAGAGGCAGTAATAGTATGCACTGGGCTGTGAACTTGAGAACAAGGACTTTTTCTTTTTGCCTTCCTTGGTAGTCCCAGAGTTTAACAATGTGCTTTGTATATAATAAGTATTTAATAGATGCTTGAAGACTATTAAATTTTGTGTCATCTTTCTCACCACCCAGGAAAGTCTTCTGTCCCTTCACCATAATAAACAGATTTTATTGAAATATTCTATTCTTGCAGTTTCTAGCTTGCTGAATCTGATTTCATTTTAATTTTTTGGCCTTATCACAATACCTAAATTTACTGTCCAGTTCTAGGTGATGCCTGGATCTTGTCTTCTTCCCTGGATTTGACCCATTGCCCGGCAGTTTCTGAATAATCCCCATAATCCTTGGCTCTCCGTTGTTTGCTGGAATTTAACTTCTTGTTTTTCTTTGTCCATCAGTCTTCACGTGCTTCCTTAGCTCAGCCAGATCTCTGATTTTCTTATTTAATCCCTTGCTTGCTGTGACATTCCAGTGTCACTTCCTATTTCCATCTCTTTTTACTGGATTAGAAACAGATTTTATTCATGTCAGTAAGACATTGCCTTATATACTATGAAACTTTCATCCTTTTACCCTAAAATGTCTACCTTTTCCCTTACCGTGTCTTCAGGAATGTATGTTGGCAGTGCTTGAAAATACCAGGTGCTGGTGATGAGAGAAGAAGTAATACCTAAATTTCACCTCAACACAGTCATCATTAGTAGCAATGGAACCACAGAGAAATGAATTTCAGAAAATCAATGCACCTGTTTTCTTAAAATCACTTTTATCCAGATGTGTATTACTGAAATTAGGGATATTTATAGTCCAGCATTCATTGAAATTCTACTTTTTCTCTTTTAAAAAATATTTTTAGTTAACAAAAACTCTTTTATCTCCCTCCTATATCCTGTAACAATTCTGAATCATAAAATAAAAGGAATTCCTTCTTCACCAAGTCCAATATATATATATATATATATTCTGTAACATGACTATCAACTCTATGCCAGGATTAGGCATTGCACCTTTGGTACTGTGGTTGGTCAAGTCATTGTTTAGAATTCTTAAGTCTTTCAAATATATCAACAATGAATTTGAGGAGAATATATGTTGAAGATACAGGTTTTCGATATGGAGTACACTTATGATTTTATTTGTATGAGAATTTCAAGATGGGGAAATTGCTCTACAAATGCCAGACTGGCACCTTGTACAAAATAAATAGGCTTCTGGAGTTGCCTAGAGCACTGGGAGTATTTTAGGAAAAAAATTATTAAGCACTTATTATATGCCAGACATGTTGATAAGCTCTGAGGATACTTGTCCAGGGTCACATAACTAATCTGTGTCAGAGATGGGACTTAAACTCCCGTCTTTCTGGCTTTAAAGGCACCTAAAAGATAGTGGATATAGGTTGGAAACAAGTTTACATAAAAATATTATCTACAATAGAAAACATTTTGGTGATGCAATGTCTAAACATATTTGTATGTTCCTTTGTATGAATAATTGAGAGTCAGCGATGATACAAATTATGGGAATAATTTGGATGTGGGAATAGGACTTTTCCCCAAAGTAGTGTAAATGAATTGTTTGTCTGATTCTTCAACCACAGGAAGATGATCTGTTCAGAGGAAGAAATTTCTTTTGCTCTTTTATAGAAAAAGGATCTGAAATTGGAAGAACACAAAGATTATATTTTCATTCAACCCTTGGTACTCAAAAAAGAGTCTACTATATGAATTACTGATATATATTGTGTTTTATTGTTGTTGTGTGGTTGTTGTTTTTATTAATTTAGTACAATTTATTCCCAGGTATCTGTTGTACTATCCCTTTCCTCTCCATCTGAGGTATCATCCTACAAAAAGATCTGTATATATAAATTGTGTCTTTCATGTTTCTATTTTCACTTCATTCTCTAGAGGTGGACATTCACAAATTATTCTTCATATATTAATTATATAATTATATATAACATTTCCTTACTTTTATTTGCTTTACTCTTCATTATTTCATGTAGATTTTTAGGTCATTTCAAGTATTGTTAAAGTAAGCTGTTCATCATTGTTTTGGCTGTGTGGTTGTTTTTCATAATCACTGTGAACAACACCAAAGATGAAGACAATAAGGATTGTAACGATGAAGGTGATGTTGATGTAGAGACTTCTGCTGCTACTATTGCTGATGATGACAAGAAAGAGAAGAATGCAATTATAGTGAATTGATGAATAGCCTTAGAATAAGGAAGACCTGAAATCAAGTCACATTTATCAAATAGGATGAATACACTGGCTACCTATCTTCATCACTTTCCAAAGATGTATGGAAGTTTATTACTGTCACTTCACAAGATAGCTCTAGGATAAAATTCAAATTCCTTGGTTTATTAAAATAGATCTTAATGCTATATTTGGTTTTTGAATCAAACTGATTTCTTCATGTCTCTTATTCTATGTTTCTTCCCCAAGAGTTATCTAATAAAAAATTACATAGTAACAAAAAAAAGTAAAAAGAAGAGATAAAATCAATACATTGAAAAATATTTTACTGTTTTCAATATTCTCCCAGGAGTTGCCAAATTATGTCCCAAGGGCCAAATCCAAATTGCCATATGTTTTTCTAAGGTCCAAACAATTAGAAAGTTTTTAAAATGATTCAGCTTTTGTACCATATTTTGACAACCACAATTATACACACATGACCATGGACTTCAATCCCATCCTCTGCTCAATACACACACACACACACACACACACACACACACACACACACACACACACACACACCTCTGCAAAAGAGAATACCTTTAAGGAGATTTCTTTAAGGAGGCTTGTTCTTTTTCATTTCAAATTTGTTTTCTTAAAAAGTATTATTACTGGTTGTTCTTTCAACTTACATTGTTGTAGGAACTGTGCTTGTTATTTTGATTCTGCTTACTTTTTTGCATCAGTTAATGTAAGTCTTTTTGTTTCTTTGTAGTCATCATGATTTCCCTTTCTTACAGCTCAGTAATATTTCATTACTCATTTATTGTATTTTAGCCATTCCATAATTGAAATCCTTTTCGTTTCCATTTCTTTGATTCCACAAAATATTCTGCTATTAATATTTTAGTTTATATTAATCTATTTGTGTGTTGTCTCCCTCATTAAAATGTGAACTCATTGAGGGTAGAAACTATGTTTTTATTTGAATGCTCAGTGCTTAACATAATGCCTAGCACCAAATGAGGTCATGATAAATCTTGTTCTTCTGACTTATAAGAAGATTTTCTTTTTTGTAAGTGACTTTATTTGGGTGTATGACTATTATATGAATTTCAGTGTCAAAGGATATACTTGTTTGGACCATTTTATTTGCAAAATTCAAAATTGCTTTACAGAATGATTGTGCCAGTTCACAGCTTAACCAAGAATGCCTATCTCCTCCACCCCTTCAATATGGACTATTTTAATCTTTTAATGTTATTAATAGTCATGAGGGAGATAGGCTCCTTCTTCACTAAGATGTTTTCTTCTCAATGAGGGGTTCTGTGACTAGCCTGGAATAGTTCCTGCTCTTTGTTACTGCCATTCACAAGGGTTTAGGGTTTAGTACTGTGAGGTAAGATGGCGGTTAGGATGCTACATCTTAAGAAAGGATTTCTGAATTGAATTGATTTATCTTCAAAATTTCCCCCTATTCAGTTTCTTTCTAATTCAGAAAACCATAAATGACCTTTTTTTATTCAGATGTAACTTAAAGTTTTCACATTTGTAAGGATGCTAGAGACTTCTTACCAAAAAAAAATTTACAAAAGCAAACAAACAAACAAAAGCAATAGATTTGATAACTCCTGGGAAATTGCTTAAAAAACAGGCATGGGAATGGCTGAACTAATTGTGGTATATGCTGGTGATGGAATACTATTGCATTCAAAGGGATAATAAACTGGAGAAATTCCATGTGAACTGGAAAGACCTCCAGGAATTGATGCAGAGTGAAAGGAGCAGAGCCAGAAGAACATTGTACACAGAGACAAATACACAGAGGTAAAATAGAATGTAATGGACTTCTGTAATAGCAGCAATGCAATGACCCAGGACAATTCTGACGGATTTATGGAAAAGAAAGCTACCCACATTCAGAGGAAGAACTGCAGGAGTGGAAACACAGAAGAGGGGCAACTGCTTGAACACATGGGTTGAGGCGGACATGATTGGGGATGTAGACTTGAAACTACCACACCAATGCAACTATCAACAATTTGGAAATAGGCCCTGATCAATGACACATATTAAAACCAGCGGAAATGCACATGGGGTGGGGGAGGAGGTCGGGGGGAGGGTGAAGGGGAAAGTAAGACCATGAATCATGTAACCATGTTAACTTTTCTAAAAAATGAATATTATTAAATCTTTAAAAAATAAAAAATAATAATAATAATAGGCATTGGTAGTGACTTTCCCTGTCATAGTAGTCAGAAATGGAATTTTATGATTACAAGACCAACAGTTTATTCACCATACCATGACTTAGTCTATATGGCAATCAAAAGTTGTTAAAATATTTTCTTTATTTCTATTCATAAGAATTCACAAAGCTAAATAAAAGTCTATTGTACTTATTTCAACATGTAATTTTTAAAAAGATACTTGAAGGGAGGGAGGCTTTTCAATATTGAGTCCCTTATATGTATTTTATAATAACCTCTGTCAATTGTGATAGCATCTATATGGCTCAGTAAGCTCTCCTATGTAAAGTGATGTCTTGTGCAGTGTCCCAAATACTGCTAGTGTCAGATGAAGTGGCTTTCTTTCAAAGAGATCTAAAGAGTCTTCTCTTTGACCAAGAGCCATCTAATAATGTAAAGAAAAATGATTAACTGATTAGAAGGAATAAATTAATCTCTAAGGAGATACACACATTCAGACATTTCTAATTAGTATAATTTTCTTGGAACAACTCAAAATAAGACCCTGTTCTTATTAGCAATGATTAACAGAATAATAACTAAATGTTGGCAGTTCCCTGAAAAATTATTTGAATCACCCTGTGGACCTGGCTTAAGGAATTTTGAGAAAGCAGGAAACTTGTCATTACCTGTAGGCAGCTATAGACTATTCCTGGCTTCTCCTAAATATGATACCTAAGTGTAATCAAATAAAAGAGAATATATGACTCAGAGAGCTTTTGAGCCATTTAGCTGTCTCTTTTTCCATTTCATTTTTCATTTTCCAGATTGTAGTGGTACAATTCCTGGCACACATAGTAGACATATAATAAATATTTGATGACAACTTGGCATGGTATTACTACATTTTATATTGTTATTTCTATTACCCATCCATCCAAAATTATTAATATAGTTCTTATAACATTTCACTTATGTATTTTCAAGATAATAGCTATAACGACAATAATAGAATTCATATAATACTTATGGCTTTAAAAAAGTCTTATAAAAATGATCTCATTTTATCCTTACAGCAAGCCTGAGTGGTAAGTCATTTCTTATCCCCATTTAATGGAGAGACAAATAAAGGCTTATAGATTGATATAGGTTGTTACCTTCAAAAAATGATGATACTGAATATGATGAGTATGGTCATAATGAAGGTGATGTAGATGAAGGTGGAAATGATAATACAGATGATGACAAGGAGGAAGATACTTTTGGTGGAGGTGTTGGTATTGGTAATTTCCTGAAGTCACACAGCTAGTAGGTTTCTGAAAAAGAATTTTACTCCTATTTTGACATTCTATTCATTGTTCTACTTATGATTTTGATTTATTATTCAACAGAATCTCTTACACACACACATGTTAACTACCAATGGTACTTCTGGGAAGCCTTCTGAGCAGAAGTTAAAGAAAAAGGAGGCATGGTCCCTAACATTTTCAGTAGTATTCAGTAGAATCAAATGGTCCCTTCTTGTATTACTTCTTGAATCAGAGATTTTAATGAGTGTTTTTTGTTCAAATTACTTGATTCATGAATCAAATCTACAGCATCTTTGTCAGGGTGCTGTGGTTTCACCCAGAAAAACTGATGGGAAATGTACCTTAATAAGAAATACATTCCATTTTTGGGTAATTCTTTTATTAAGGTAATTCTAGAGAAAATTCTGGACTCAGAGTAAAAAAATTATTTCTCAGGCATATATAAGCTTTCCACTAGATCTGAATTCATAAATATCCAAGAATACTTACAATGATGAAAATTTGGCTCCCTCTGCTTTCTATCCATTTGGTCCTAGTTTTGATCCCTTGATCAAGTATGAAACTTCTTATAGCTTCTTACACTTAAGTCTCTTTACAAAGTTTTATCTTCTGGAAGAACTCTGAAACACACACATATACACACATACACATGTACATATATAAACACACATATATGTACACAAGCTTAGGTGTATATATACATTTATGTACATGTGCACATATGGATAAATATATATAATATATTTAAAGTAGGTTTTATATATATGTAGTTGATATATATATATTCTGTGAACAAAGCTATATATAATATATAGATGATATAGATATGGCTATAGATAAATGAAGATAGATTTTTAATTGTTTTATTTTTTTATTTTTATTTAATTAATTGATTTGGAACATTTTCCCATGGTTATAGGATTCATGTTCTATCCCTGCCCACCTCTCACCCCTCCCATAGCCAACGCACAATTCCACTGGGTATTTCATGAGTTATTGATCAAGTCCTATTTCTATATTATTGATATTTGTGCTAGGGTGCTTATTTTGAGTCAATATCCCTAATTATATCCCCAGCCTCTCATGTGCTCAGGAAGTTGTTTTTCTTCTGTATTTCTATTCTCACAGTTTTAACACTGAATGTGGATAGCATTCTTTTTCATAAATCCCTCATAGTTGTCCTAGAATCCAGGACCTAGATCATTGTATTGTTGCTAGTGGAGGAGTCCATTACATTCAATTTTACCTCAGTGTATCCATCTTTGTGTATAACGTTCTCCTGGTTCTGCTCCTTTCACTCTGCTTCAATTCCTGGAGGTAATTCCAATTCACATGGAATTCCTCATGTTCATTATTCCTTTGAGCAAAAGTATTCCATCAGCGACAGATACCACAATTTGTTCAGCCATTCCCCAATTGAAGGACATACCCTTGTTTTCCAGGTTTTTTGCCACCACAAAGAGCATGGCTATAAATATTTTTGTATAAGTCTTTTTCCTTATGATCTCTTTGGGTTATAGTCCCAGCATTGATGAGGTTGGATTAAAGGGTTAGGAGTTTTTTTTAGAGCTCTTTGGGCATAGTTCCAAATTGTCATCCAGAATGGTTGAATCAATTCATAACTCCAACAGCAATGCATTAATGTCCCTATTTTGCCACATGCACTCCAACATTTATTACTTTCTCCTGCTATCATTTTAGCCAATCTGCTAGGTGTGAGGTGGTACCTCAGAGTTATTTTCATTTGCATTCCTTGAATTATTAAAGAGTTAGAGCACTTTTTCATGTGCTTATTGATAGTTTTGATTTATTTATCTGAAAATTGACTATTCATGTCCCTTGCCCATTTATCAATTGGGGAATGGTTTAAGTTTTTGTACAATTAATTTAGCTCCCTATAAATATGAGTAATTAGACCATTGTCAGAGGTTTTTGTTATAAAGATTTTCCCCAATTAGTTGCTTCCCTTCTAATTTGATGCATTGGTTTTGTTTGTACAAAAACTTTTTAATTGAATGTAATCAAAATTATTTATTGTATATTTTGTAATTTTTCTAACTCTTCCTTGGTTTTAAAATCTTTCCTTTCCCAAAGATCTGAGAAATATACTATTCTGTGTTCACCTAATTTGCTTATAATTTCCCTCTTTATATTCAAGCCATTCACCCATTCTGAGTTTATCTTGATGTAAGGTGTGAGATTTTGATATAAACCTAATCTCTCTCTTATTGTTTATCAATTTTCCCAGCAGTTTTTGTCAGATAGTGGATTTTCATCCCCAAAGCTGGGTTCTTTAGGTATATCATAGACTGTCCTGCTGGTATAACTTACCCCAAGTCTATTCCATTGATCCTCCCTTCTGCTTCTTAGTCAATACCATATTGTTTTGATGACCACTGCTTTATAGTACAGCTTAAGATCTGGAATTCTAGGCCACCTTTCTTCACATCCTTTCTTCACATTTTTTTCAATATTTCCCATGATGTTCTTAATATTTTGTTCTTCCAAATGAACTTCATTATAGTTTTTTTTTTCTAATTCAGTAAAAAAGTTTTTTTGGTAGTTTGATAGATATGGCACTAAATAAGTAAATTAATTTGGTTAGGATGGTCATTTTTTTATGTTAGCTCATCCTACCCATGAGCACTCAATGTTTTTCCAGTTGTTTAGATCTAGTTTTAATTGCGTGGAAAGTGTTTCGTAGTTCTGTTCGTATAATTCCCGTGTATGTTTTGGCAGATATATCCCTAAGTATTTTATTTTGCGTAGGGTGATTTTAAATGGCAATTCTCTTTCTAACTCTTGATGTTGATATGTGTTGGAAATATATAGAAATGCTGATGATTTATGTGCATTTATTTTGTATCCTGCAACATTGCTAAAGTTGTTGATTATTTCCATTAACTTTTGAGTTGATTCTCTGGGTTTTTTTAAGTAGACCATCATATCATCTGCAAAGAATGATAGCTTTGTCTCCTTGTTGTCCATTTTAATACCTTCAATTTCTTTTTCTTCTCTAATTGCTACTGTTAGTGTTTCTAGTACAATGTTAAATAATAGAATTAATGGGCATCCCTATTTAACTCCTGATATTATTGGGAATGCTTCTAATTTATCCCCATTATAGATTATGCTTGCTGATGGTTTTAGATATATACTGTTTATTATCTTTAGGAAAGGCCCTTCTATTCCTATACTTTCTAGTGTTTTAAATAGGAATGGGTGTTGTATTTTGTCAAAGGCTTTTTCAGCATCTATTGAGATAATCATGCGATTTTTGTTGGTTTGTTTGTTGATGTGGTCAATTATATGGATGGTTTTCCTAATGTTGAACCATCCTTACATTCCTGGTAAAAATCCCACAGGATCATAATGAATAAACCTCGTACTCACTTGCTGGAGTCTTTTTGCTGGTATTCTATTTAGGATTTTTGCATCTATGTTCATTAAGGTGATTGGTCTCTAGTTTTCTTTCTTTGTTTTTGGTCTGCTTGGCTTTGGAATCAGTAACATAGTAGTGCCATAAAAGGAATTTGGTAGAACTTCTTCTTTGCTTATTATGTAAAATAGTTTGCATAGTATTGAGATTAATTGTTCTTTGAATTTTTGATAGAATTCGCTTTTGAATCCATTAGGGATTTTTTTCTTAGGGAGGTTTTGATGGCTTGTTCAATTTCTTTTTCTGATATGGGATTATTTAAATATTCTATTTCTTCTGCTCTTAATCTAGGCAATTTATATTTTTGGTAGATAATCACCCATATCTCCTAAATTGCCATATTTATTATTATATAATTGGGCATAATAGTTTTTAATGATTACCTTAATTTCCTCTTCAGTGGAGGTGAGGTCTCCCTTTTAATCTTTGATACTGTTAATTTGGTTTTCTTATTTCCTTTTTTCATTAGATTGAACAATACTTCTCTTTTATTTGTTTTTTCAAAGTACCAGCTTCTAGTGTTATTTATCAATTCAATAGTCCTTTTGCTTTCAATTCTGTTAATTTCTCCTTTAATTTTTAGGAAACCCAATTTAGTTTTCTTCTGGGGATTTTTAATTTGTTTGCTTTCATTTTTTTTAAGTTGCATGGCCAATTCATTGATCTCTGTCCTCCCTATTTTGTTAATATATGGACTCTCTTTCCCTCCCTTTTTGAACTCCTTGCCCCACTACCCATCTTGGTTTTTCCCTTCTGACGTTCCCCTCAGGATAAGACAGAATTCGATATCCCAATGTATCTAATTGCTCTTCCTTCTCCGAATTGATCCCACTGAGAGTAAAGTTTAAGTATTATCTATTAACACTCTCTTCCTCTACTTCTTATAATAGTATTCATCCCTTCCCCTTCCCATGAGCCTCTGTGTATAGTATATATTATCCTATTTTTCTTATTCCTTCAAGTTTCTCTTGTCTGCATCTTCTATTCCCCCCTCTTCTTTTTTTGCATTTTTCTTAGACCATTTAATACCCCAACCTCTCCCTAGAAATAATTTTTCTTATTGCCATAATAGTGAGTATGATTTTTGAAAGTTATTCATGTCATTTTTCCATATAGGAATACAAGTAATTTGATCTTATTGAAATGCTTAAAGAAGAAAATTAAAAGATTTTTTTTTCTTTCCCCTCTCTTATTTGCCTTTTCATTTGTCTCGATTTTTGTGGTTGGATATCAAACTTTCTGCTAGTTTCTGGTCTTTTCATTACAAATATGTGGAAATCTTCTATTTTGTTGAATGCCCATACATTCACCTGAAAGTATATAGTCAGGTAGGTAATCTTTGAAGGATAGATAATCCTTGCTTATAGACCCAATTCTCTTGCCTTTCTGAATATCATATTCCAAGCCTTGCGGTCTTTTAGTGTAGAGGCTGCCAGATCCTGTGTAATCCTGATTGGTACTCCTTGATATCTGAATTGTCTCTTTCTGGCTTCTTTTAAAATTTTCTCCTTAGCTTGGAAGCTTTTCAATTTGGCAATTCCTTGCTCTTAGCCTCCTGTTGTCTCAGGTCTAGCTGCTTTCAAGGGTAGGTCCCTGCTGCTCTTAGTCAGCTGCCAAGACCCTAGAGATTGCTGCATGCTCTCTATAATTCTGGCATTCTGGCTCTGGCACTGTAGGTGGGGTGGGGCAGATTGGTCAGCTCTCTTTTTGGTGGAAGATTTTTCACCCCCTTATAGCATGGTAATGCCCAAATCCTATGTACCTTCAATGATGTGCCCTATTGTGGAGTCCCTTCTTTCATCTGGATTTGGGTTTTTTGTCTTTTTGATGTATCATGTATTGTCTGTGGTGAGGACAGTAAAGTCTTGCAACTACTTTGCAGCCATCTTAACCTGGAAGATAAATGTAAATATAGATATTTGAATCATATTGAATGTCTCTTGCATATATGAAACACAACTTCAAGTATGTTCACTACCATTACTTTGTTGACCTATTTTACATTTATAGTCAACTAAAATCCTTTGTCTTTTTTCATATAAATTGATGATGTCTCAAGCCTTTATTTTATACTTATACATTTGAAGTTTTTAACCAAAATAAATGACTAATTAAAAAATTTGTTATCTCATTAGATTTGACCTTTCACTCCAACTTCTCCAAGTCCTTTTAGATGTTGATTATGTCATCCATTGAATTCATTACACCAATCTTTAAGCTTGGTTACATTTTCAAATTGGATAAATGTGTCCTGACTTGACTCTGAGGTATTGGTAAGCATGATAGGCACCCCAGAGCAAACATGAATCCCACTAGTATGCACTATTAAATATCTTAACACTCTTTAGTTATGGTTTTCAATCACAGTATGAATCCAGTCCACATTTTAGGTTGTTGATTTTTTTCCACAAAAGGGACTTGAGGATAGATAAAAATGACAAATGCTTTTTAATCTTCATTTGAAAGAATGGAAATGACATTAAATTGAAACAATCTCTTACATGAATGCATGAGCTTCCTAAAAAATGCTTCAGAAATATGTCTGCCTATCTTACTCTCTCTTCCCTATCCACCTATCTCTTCTTTTCAGTCTCTTTCTCCAAATTTCTATTTATACATATACAACAATAGGTGAACATACATATGTGATATGGACTTTGCCACTTATATTTTCACCCACATTTTTATATTGTTATTTGCTTTCAGTTTTATTATCCATTGTTGGAAAGATTTTAAAAAACACACTATATTATATATTTGTCTACACAAATGTTTATACATATGCATGTGAGGATAATTTATATAATCTGTAAAGCATTAATGGGAAAGGGAAGAAAAATATGGATTTTTTAAAACCTTAACTTCTGCCTTAGAAAGAGTAGCAAGTATATACTCCAAAGCAGAAGAGCAGTAAGGGCTAGGCAATGGTGGTTAAATGGCTTGTCCACGGTCACACACCTAGGAAATGTCTGAGGCGAGATTTGAACCTAGGATTTCTGTCTCCAGGCCTAGCTCTCAATCCACGAAGCCACCAAGCTGCCTCCATGAAGTCTGGACTTTTTAGACCAGAGTAATAGATATAGAGTAGTACTACTAATTTTTATTCAGGGAGTAATTTATTTATATGTACTACTTTTATTTTTTAATTTTTAAAAATGTTTTATTTTATTTTATTTACTGCCCAAGACATAGGTAGGAATAATAACTTTACTTTAGATTACACTGTTAGAGAAAAATCCTAGGTAAGGCAGCTTCCTCTTTTAAGGCAGGTTAGGATTTTTTTTTACAATCATAAAGGGAAGCTTAGAATATTGAGAGTTTAAGTAATTTTCCCAGTTTCATACAACCGATATGTGCCAGAATGGCATTTAAATCAAAATCTTTTCTGGATTCTACGTTCTGAAAGTGGATATGTCCCTTTTTCCTTAAATTTTTTTCATCTTGTGAAAGAAAACATAGACCAAAACACACACACACAAACACACACACACACACACACACACACACACAGAGTAATATAATATGCTTCAATCTTCATTTGGACACTGTTAAATCTTTCTCAGGAGGTGAACAGCATTTTTCATTCTTAGTCCTTGAGAATTAGATCATTGTGTTTCTGAGAATAGTTAAGTCATTCACAGCTGATGATCATACAATATGACTATTGCTGTGTACATTGTCCTCCTAGTTCTGATCATTTTATTTTGTATCCGTTCATGTAAATTTTCCATGTTACTCTGAAACCATTCTATTCTTCATTTCTTATTAGAACAATAGGATTCCCTCACAATCTTATACTACAATTTATCTAGTTATTCCCCAACTGATGAGCTTTCCTTCAAATTCACATTCTTTCCCACCATGAAAAGAGCTGCTATAAATAATTTTGTATGTATAGATATTTTTCCTTTTTTAAAAAAATCTCTTTGGTATAGAAACATAGCAGTGAGATTTCTGGTCAAAAGCTATGTAAAAGGGATAACGCTTCAGCCATAATTTCAAATTGTTATCTGGAATAGTTGGATTGTTTCACAACTCTGCAAACAATACATCAGTGCCTCAATCCCTGCCACTCCAACATTTGTCATTTTGTTTTTCTGCAATATTAATCAATCTGAAAAGTGTTAGATAATACCTGAAAACTATTTTAATTTGCATTTCTCTAATAAATAGTGATATGCATCATTTTCATATGACTCTAAGAAACTCTGACTTATCTAAGAAATTACTTTATCTGACTTCATCTGAAAACTGACCATTTATCAATTGGCAAAATGACTCATATTCTTATAAATTTGACTCCATTCTATATATATTTGAGGAATGAGGTCTATAGAAGAAAAACTTGTAAGAATTATCCCTAGTTTTCTACTTTTCTTCTAATGTTGGCCATGTTAGTTTTTTTGTGCAAAACCTTTTTAATTTGAGGTAAAGAAAAAAATTAATATTAACTGTTATTTATTTATTGTCAGTATTTCTATGTGAATTCCTCCATTCCTCCAAACTCTAACTTCCAAAGGTTAGGTAATTTCTTAAGGTGTAACTGAGCAAGATAATTATTTCCATGTCCATTTATTATATGATAGAGTGGGGTAGGTCCTAGTAGTTGTAAAGCTGTAAATGAAACAGCAAGGAAGGAGTTGCCCCTCATTAAAATATCCACCAATCAGGACTTCCAGGGGAGTTCCAAATGATGTACTGTCAGGCCAGTGAGAGGGAAGATATAACTCCATATAAAGAGAGTCAGCTTCCTAGTCTAAGTCTTTGCACACAGAGGCATGAGATTGAGATTGGCCTATCTTTTATTCTTAAATCAGAATGCTCCTATTAATAAACAATTTTATTCTTAGAAAAATTGACTAATTTTATTTATTTGTACAAACTCCTGGTACTACATAATCAAAATTATCTATTTTAAATCTCATAATGGTCTATATCTCTTATTGATCATAAATTCTTACTTTATCCATAGATCAAAGAGATTAAATACTCTATGGTTTCCTAATTTACTTATGTTAATCCCCTTTAATATCTTGATCATGTATCCATTTTGACCTTATCTTGGTATATATGGCAGCAAATACTTTTTAAAATAAAAGGTTACACAAATTTTAGTTTTTGCAAAGTATTAATATTGTAAGAGTAGAGTACATTTGCACAAAAGGACAAATGATAATTTAACTAATTTTATTCCTGAGAACCATATGGTTTTAGTTAAGTGGACTTTACCTGATAACTATTCCATATCACTATTCCCCTGGGTTACTTTGAGAGAAGACTAAACTCATCCTTTCTGGAGATCATGGGATTTATATGAAATAATAGCCATGAATATAGCATGGGCCAGTTGCTCTCTTGGGAGAGCATCCCCATTGGCCTTTTCCTTATTTTTCTCATATTCTTGATTTAAAAAAAAGTGAGTCTTGGAGGTTCAGCTTTTGTATTCTACTTCTAATGGGGAACATATTTCACATTCAACAAATTATTTTTCCTGGCCATTCCCAGTAATTGACAAATGCTCTTTTGGAAAGAAAAAAACTGATCTGAAGAATGAAATGGCAAAGTACTCAACAATCTTTGCTAAGAAAACTCCAAAAGAGATCAAGAAAGTTGGACACAACTGGAAGGGCTAAACAATAAATAAATGCTTTTTTGACTGATTAACAGATATCACTGATAGATACTGAGACACGTAAGGAGGGAGGAATTTGTTTTTGAAACACAATAATAAGGGTGCAGATAAAACCAATTCCTAAAAGGTGAGAAATATTCCATAGGCTAAATTCAGAAACTACCTAGGACACTTTAAAGCAGCTGACTCTAAGACTCATTTCTGTGTTTGAGAATCCTCAGTTCCTATGAGGTCCTTAGAAGGATCCTTGCTATGGTTTGCTTCAAGCATCAGTTATTTTGCAGGGCCTTTTCTTTTCTTTTCTTTTCTTTTCTTTTCTTTTCTTTTCTTTTCTTTTTTTAAACCCTTAACTTCTGTGTACTGGCTCATAAGTGGAAGAGTGGTAAGGGTGGGCAATGGGGGTCAAGTGACTTGCCCAGGGTCACACAGCTGGGAAGTGGCTGAGGCCGGATTTGAACCTAGGACCTCCCGTCTCTAGGCCTGACTCTCAATCCACTGAGCTACCCAGCTGCCCCATGGGCCTTTTCTTATAACCAGTTCTACACTCAGCTGTTGGTGTCTTCCCTAAGAACCACAATAGTTGTTTTTATTTTTCTTCTTGTACTGGACTATGATTTCATCAGTATTTGGAATCCCAAGGAAGATCCAGAACTCTTTTTTTTTTTCAAGTTATAATCTTAAAGACTTGCCAGGGGAAAGTAAAAGACTGTTTTTCCCTGATTGAATGTAAGTGGAGGGTAGGGACTCCTTTATTTCTTTATAAATGGGTAGGCACTAAGAGTCTACTCTTTCTGGTTTAAAAAGTAGGAATTAACAGACAATGAAATGCTAAGTTTGAATATAGTGCCTACTATTAGACACTTTATAAAAGGTTTCTAATTATTGATTGAATAACTCTGGGAAAGTCATTCTGTGTATCTCAAACTAACCTGCAAGAAATATTAACTCAATCACAGACAGATTCAGCCTAAATTTGTATAAGATTTCCCCGCATTGAGTAGAATTGGAGACTAGTTGTATATCCACATATCAATAAATATATTTTATATCACTCAATATGAATTGTGTAAGCACTTTGCTTTGTGCCAGGCACTCTGTTAGTTGTTAGAGATACACTCCTACAATAACAAGACATACTTAGCCAGAATTGTTTGTTATGTATTCCTATTTATTATTAAAATGAATATTGGTTAATACTTCATCATGTTAAATTTTATAAATTACTTTATATTTGGCATTCATGACAACTACATCATATCAGTTGTGTGTCTATTATTGAGGCAACTAGGGGGTACATTGGGTAGAATTGTGAACCAAAATGAGAAATCCCTATGTTCAAAACAGACCTCAGAGACATACATATTAGATATTGACCTGAACAAGTCATTTAATCTCTTCCTGTCTGCCTAATTTTTTTCCACTAGAAAAATGGAGATAATGATTGTACATACTTCCCAGAGTTTTGTGAGAATAAAATCAATTTTCTAAAGCATTCTGCAAACCTTACAATACTATCTAGATAAAATTAAATTATTTTAATCATTATTCCTCCCTTTCCACAGGTAAGGAAATTAAGACTGAGAGTATAGCCATATTCCTAAGTTCATACAAAGTATTAGAATTTAGATTCTAACTCAGGTATCCACTATTTCAAAATCTAATGTTATTCCCACAGTTCTATACTTTCTAAAAAAATTGTTCAATTTACCTAACTTTTAAGGTCACTTAGGTAAGATATATATTGTTTCTTAAATATTTTTTTCTTAAAATTAAAAACAGTTAGCAGTGTCCAGGAAGGATGAAAAGAAACAGATATTTGTTCATTTATGTCAGGAATGGAAAATAAGTAGGGAGTGTAAAATCCTCTTGGAAACTTATTCCTAGAAAATGTCAAAAAAGGGCCAAAGAAATCACCCTTAGTTAAATGTGTCTTTGTCCCCAAATCTCTATTTCTGCCTTCTCTTCTCCAAATCTATCTTTGGTAACCAGAGCTCCTATTCTGTGTTATGTCAAATACATTACTTTAAAATAATTTTTTTCTGATCTATAAAATTGCATTTTTATCTAGTGACTACTGATTTTAATTGAGCCCATCATGATTCTAGCCAAATAGTCAAGAAATTTTACATGCAACAAACTCTAAATTTAAACCAAAAGCCATCTATAAAATTTAGATGCACTATTTAAAATAATAAATTCATAAAAAGCCCTTATGAGGTTTCAGAAATAGATTACTAGGCAAGTCCTGGGAGCATTCTTTACCTAAGGCTAAAAGACAATAGAATGCTGATGGACCTATATGTTCTAGATGCATGAATGCCAAATGAGCTCATTCTGATCAGCATTGTAACAACACTGAATGAATTCATGATAATGATTGCTTCAAATGTACCTTTTTGTGTAATAGCACTAATTATCAACCACCCTCTACAATGAGTAGATAATCGTTATTAATTCCTTTGGCATTCACTGCAGTGGCATCAATCAGGATGAGCTCATTTGCCTTTAATGTGAATATAATATGTGATACCATAGGAATTCCACTGTAATTTTGTAGTAAATAATGCCCACTTATTGCAAAGCATTACTATGAGTTGCCTTTCATTGAAAGTGAATGCTTGGTATGTATCTTCTCCAAATCTCTGAGCTTAAGTCTTTCCCCTGATCTTTGTAATGAAAAACATTTCCTGAAGTATAATAGGTTAGAGACTCAGAGGTATTTTTAAATCTTACTGGACTCTTCCAAAGAATGCCTCATTAAAAAAAATGGTTACAGACAATAAGAAGTCTGTACCTGGACTACTTTTAATCATATGTTTTATAATATTGGCTTTGTTGCTTGCCTAAAGCAAAATGTCAAATCTTCTTAATTATTTATCTTATAATTCTTCTATCTATCCATGGATCTATTAAGCACCTGCTATGTGCCAAGAACTGTGCTAAGTGTTAGGGATACAAAAAGAAATAAACAAAAACCATAAGATAGCCCATACCCTCCAGGAATTCATGTTCTTTTAAAGGAAAGAAACGTATGCACACTTATAAAGATGTATGAAATAAGTAAATGGTTTTGATAGAGTGGTATCTGCAGCTTTATGTTTTCTTTGGTGAGGCATAATGAGTCTTGTCTGTGTAAGGAGTTTGGGTTAACTTGTTCAAATACTGTTTTTAAATGTCTTTGCTTAGCTAGGCAAAAGAGCACTTATCACAATTAATTATTATTTTTAATGTATTTCATTTTCCACTCAACTTAATGGAAGATTTCGTCAATGGGTCATTGAATTGGTTGTGAAGTTGATCTGAATTGTTTACCAAGATAGCTTCTGAGTCCATTTTGGTCATTTTCCAATAAGTTTTCTTTTATACCAAGTCTTAGTTATATCAATGAACTGTTCAAAGTTCTTTTTTCCCTCTTCCATCTTATCTTGCTTCATTTTTTATTAGCCAAAGAAATTTCTGTGCCTCTAAGTGCCTTGTTTAAAGCATCTTGTTATGTCAAGCTAAGTAATGTCATTTATAACAGAAGAAGAGCTTTATTTGTCCATAGAAAGCAAAATATCCACTTGCAAACTGACAGGTCCTCCTGTTTGCTGACTTGCTGAATTTAAATTGGCTTGTCTGGCATACCTTTCCAACTGAGCTTTCTTTCTATACAATGGGCTCCTTGCTGACAACACTGCCATGCATATGTATGTCATTAAGAAACTGCTGCTGGGCTTTATTTAGGGATTTTTTAAAATATACTTTGCTCTATTTCCGAAGTTTTCTTCTCCTTCTTGTTCTTTTTCATGGCCCAAACTAAAATAGTCCATTAAAGAAACTCACTGAAATTTTTGGTAGTTATCCAATAAATGCTGAGGAAAATTAGGGCTGTCACATGACATAGTATTCTTTTATCCACCATAATTTGCCAGGTATTTATGAAAACATTGGCGGAAGTTTATTGCAAGTCCTATAGAATTCTAATTGCACAATATACCATTTTTCCCCTCCTTAAATAAATGGATAATTTCTTTTGCCCCACAAGGGCAAACTGGAAACCTTATGTTATCTAAAGTTTTGCTCTTTGCTAAAGTCTCTCACTATTATACTAGAAACAAAGTGAATCTATTGTCAGGTTGTTTGCTGCAATACAAATTGAAGGTTAATGAAAATATATCTTAGAAATAGGAAATATGATTAGAGGTGACATATCATTATCAGCCATGAAGATTTCTTCAGTCAGCCAGTAAAATACTCACACACATTTATATGGTATGAACACACATAACTCTTCTCCTTTCTGATGCCATCATAACAGGCCTCCATTTATTAAGAGATTTAAAAATAATTATCACCTTAGGAGCTGCAAAAAGCATTTGTCCTGGCTAGTTATAAATATTGTGTTTGGGGGGGACCCTAACCTGCAGCTTATAATATATACTGTGTTGCCCCAAAGGAAGCCTGGGGTCACACAAGCTCACATTAGACATTCTGGCTGTTAAGCTAAATAAAACCAAAAACATATTAAGAGTGCTGGTGCCTTCATAACTCCCTAATAAGTGAACCAGGATAACATTCAATTATCCAAATCTGAACAACTACTTAGTCCTGCATGTCCATAAATCTTTCTCTCTTATTCATCCCCCAAGGTAACAGAACCAGAGTTAAATATTATAATATCTGTTAAAGATTGAGAGCTCTTGAGATCTTTTGTGATGATTCACTGCAGAGTAGACATAAAAAGATAAGTTGCAAATGTGGAAACATGACAAGAAGTCATTCACTTGATTGATTAGTTGAACAGAACAAATGGGAGGTGATTTTTAAAGGATTGTTAAACTGGTTGTTTTTTTTCTTCCCTCTGCCCCCCCTTGTCCCCCAATCCAAAGCCAAAGGGCTACTTTAGACTTCAAAGTTTCTAATTTCTCTCCCTAAAGAATCCTTTCATTGTATGAAATGATTATGGGAGCAATTGAGTTAAATTTAGGAATTCTTATTTGGAGCAACTTTGCTCTTCTCTCTTAGATTCATAGATTTAGGGCTGGAATGAACCAGATAGATCATCAGCTTCAATTGCCTTATTTAACAGATAATTTAACTGAAGGCAAGAATGATTAAATTGTTTAACCAAGATCATCAAGCAGAAGAATTAGGATTCAGATCTAGGATCTCTGATTCCAAATCTAGCATTATTTTTGCTAGACAACAGTAAATAAAATTATAGAAAACTACTATATATCCCATAAGAGAAAAAGTACAGATGAAAAAGGACTTTATGCAGTTTTTCATGAGCACTAGAATGTTTGTTCCAGTTAGTCTGTTAGCAGACATATCTTAGATAGATGTCATAAACTGACAGTGAGCTGAGCCCAGATGACTTAATAGAAGGAGAAATGCTGGGCCAAATTGGGAGAATCACACAGTAGTTATTTGACAAAGTTCTCTATATATTTTAGTTATGAGACCTTTATCTGAGAAATTGTCTACAAATTTCCCCACAGATTACTGCTTCATTCTAATCTTGGCTATATTTAGTTTTATTTACACAGAACCTTTTTACTTTAATTTATTCAAAATTATATATAGATATAGATATTACAATTCTCAATATTTTATATCTCTTGCTCATTTTTTAATTCTCTAATTATCCATAATTCTCATTGGTAATGTGTTTGCTGGTCTTATTTGCTTATGATGTCTTCCTTTATGCCCAGGTCATGTATCCATTTTGATCTTATCTTGATAAATGATCTAAGATATTGGTCTTTATATATTTTCTACCAGTCTACTTTCCAGTTTTCCCAACAATTTCTACCAAATAATGAATCCTTATCCCCAAAACTTGGATCTTTGTCAAACAGTTGGTACTGTAATCTTTTATAGCTATTTCTTCGATGTCTGTTCTGTTGCACTGATCTACTTTTCTATTTCTTAGCCAGAACCAGATAATTGTAATAACTCCTGCTTTATCAAGTAGTTCAAAATCTACATTCCTTTTCATTGTTTTAATGAATTCTATTGATATTTTGACTTTTGTTTTGCCAAATGGATTTTCTTATTATTGTTTCTAATTCAATAAATAATGTTTTGTTAATTTAATTGGTATGACAATAAGTAGATTAGTTTAGGTAGAACTATGATTTTAACTATATTGGCTCTGCCTACCAATGAATGATTAATATTTCCACAATTATTTAAACCTGATTTTGTCTAAAATATTAAAAAATTATGTTCATACAGTTTCTAAATGCATTTTGGCAGATATACTTCAAGGTATGTCATTGTATCTAATCATCATCTCTCTACAGCTGAATCCCAATTATAGATATTAAGTCCTACTCCTTCTCTTGAGTTCCAGTTGAACATTTGGAAAAATGAATTGAATTTTTGAGATGAAATGTCTCCAATTCACATACTGTTCAGATTAAAATTATCTGGAGACTGTATCTTAACATATAATTATTTATTAATTAATAAAAAGTTCATTGTAGAAAGAAAAGCCACCAAAGATATGTGGTCAACTGTTCTCTTTGCATACTTTCTCCATTAGCTAACCTGAATTCATGCTCACTTAGTGGTCCTGTCTCACCATGATCTCCATGGCAAAAAAAAAAAAAGTGAGGCTTTCCCCAGACCTCAAACTTACATGCTCTGTGAAGTTAATTTTCTGACTCTCTCTGATTGGCTAGACTTGATCTCAGACTTGGTCAGAAGCCAGTCTTCTGAATGCCAGGAGTCACATGGATAAGAGGCAAGGATCTTCCAGGTACCAGGGAGTCACAAGGTTTCTGACATCCTCCGATAGTGACCATGAATCTCACTTATACAGAAAAGCCTCAGGCCTTGTCCTTAACTCATTCCCAAGGTTGAATAGTGACTCTAAAAGAAGAGGAGTTCAGAATAGTAAATTCTAATAATATCCAAAATAGAATTTCTCAACTTTCCCTCAAAGCCACCCCAGTTGTGAAAGTCTCTAAATCTGTGTGATGATGGCACCTCAATCCTTTAAACAAGTTTGCAACCATTAATACCACATCTCCATCCTGACAATAATCTCATAATTTGTATTTCCTTAACATCTCTTTCATTTGCCTTATTCCATCTATTTAAATGAGCACCATCCTGGCCTAGAAGTACCAGACCTTAAACTAAACTATAAAGAATTGATCATCAAAATAATTCAGCCCTGGCTAAGAGATGAAAGGGTAGATAATGGAATAGGCTAAGGGTAAATAACTTCAGCAATCCTGTGTTTGATTTACCCAAAGATCCGAGCTTTTGGAGTAAGAACCCAGTATTTGACAAAAATTGCTGGGAAAATTGTAAAACAGTATGGCAAAAATTAGGTTAGGTCAATATCTCATACCCTATACGAAGATAAGTTCAAAATTGATATGTGATTTAGATGCAAAAAATGATATTATAAGTAAATTAGTTGAATATGGAATAGTATATACATCAGAAATATGGGGAAGGAAAGAATTTAAGACCAAGCAAGAGATAAAGAACATTTTAAGATATAAAATGAATAATTTTGATTATATTAAATTTAAAAGGTTTTGTACAAATAAAATGAATGTGGCCAAAATTATGAGGGAAACAACAAACTGGGAAACTTTTATAACAAAATTCTTTAACAAAGATTTAATTTTTCAAATATGCAAAGAAGTAAGTCAAATTTATATAAAATCAAATCATTCTCCACTTGACAAAAGGTCAAGGGATATGTATAGATAGAATTTTCTATCTATACTATTCTCCCCAGGACTCATTTGCCCAGAATCCCATTTGTGTGCTTGCATTGCATATGAACACTGTGTGAATGTATGAGGATACAATTTTGGTTTGACCCTACCCTGCTCTCTCTCTTTCTCTTAACTCAGCTGAGGAAGCTGGCTGAGAGCCAGACAGGAGAATTTATACATAAGGTCTTACTTTAGTTAGAATATTAGCCTTTGAAGTTCTATTTTTTAAATTCTTCTACTTCAAGTGATTATAAATAACTTTAAAAAATTAATGCTTGGAGTTACTGATAATAAATTAATCTTACATTTTTGGTAAACCACTATGGAAATAGAATCCTTAATTTTATTTTTTAGAAAATCTTTGAGTATAGAATAGAGAGTAGATCAAAGACTAATTTCTCTCTTACACTTCTGACTCCCCACCCATCTGCCTTCCCTCTAGACTTAGCTTGGGGCCCCTGGCTGAAATGGATGAGCCACTTCCCACTGCACCCTGCCACAGGTTATGGCAGTCCTCACCAATCTGCCCATCCAGTCACTTTGCCAGCTGATTCCCCAAGTTTCCTGTGTAGAAGGTGAGAAGCTAATCTCCTTGGGGTAACTAAGTACAGCTGAGTAGCTGGTCCCCTGCCTTCTGGCATGGCTACACCCCTTCCCAGCCCCATGTGGGTCTCAAGAATGAGGTAGACTCTAGAACTTCTAGTTTGGAGCTGAGGTGGCTCTTAGACCACTGCACAGACCCTGTGCCCACCCTGTGTGCTGAGTAGCACAGCATAAAAGCTAATATACCAAGGACAGCCTCCTCCAAGCTGCCCCCTCATAAACCCATCTAGCTTTCAAGCTGATTTTAAACTAGCCCTGGGAAGATTTCATAGCCTCTTAAGCCATACACCCAAACCCTTTTGTTCTACCAGGCCAGCTGAGTTAAGTGACTCTGAGGGGTTTTTACCTTCAGGAAAGGGTGTTTTATTGTGCCAAAAATAGAAAGTTTTTTTTTTCTTGCTTTTCCTAGCCCTCAATTCTAAAGCCAGTCAAGTAGGCAGTGATAAAGCTAGTCAAGTAGGCAGTGACTATACTTACAGCAAATACACATGTCTGAGTATGGTACTAGAGGGCATAGTTCAGAGTCTGAAGAAACAATTTATTTTTTTAAATTTATTTTTAATTAATTATTTTTTAATTTTGAATATTTTCCCATAATTACATATTTTATATTCTTTCCCTCTCCATCCAAACCCATCCAAAATCTCGTAGCAGATGCACAATCCCCCTGGGTTTTACATGTATCATTGACTAAGACCTAATTCCATATTATTGATAGTTGGACAAGAGTTATTGTTTAGTGTCTATAACACCAATATTATCTCCATCAGCCCATGTGTTCAAGCATTTGTTTTTCTTTTGTATTTCTACTCGCACAGTTATTTCTCTGAATGTGGCTAGTTTTCTTTCTCATAAGTCCCTCAGCATTGCTCTGGGTCCTTGCATTGCTGCTAGTAGAGAAGTCCTTCATGCTGGATTGTACCACAGTATATCAGATTCAGTATACAATGTTCTCCTGGATCTGCATATTTCACTCTGCATCAATTCCTGGAAGTCATTTTAGTTCACATGGAATTCCTCCAGTTCATTATTCCTTTGAGCACAATAGTATTCTATCAGCAACAGATACCACAATTTATTCAACCATTTCCCAATCGAAGGGCATCCCCTCATTTTCCAATTTTTGCCACCACAAAGAGCATGGCTATAAATATTTCTGTACACGTCTTTTCCCTTATTATCTCTTTGGGGTATAAACCAAGCAGTGCTATGCCTGGATCAAAAGGTAGTAGTCTTTTAAAGCCCTTTGGGCATAGTTCCAAATTGCCATCCAGAATCTTTGAATCAATTCACAACTCCACCAGCAATGCATTAATGTCCCAATTTTGCCACATCCCCTCCAACATTCACTACTTTCCTTTCCTGTCATAGTAGATAATCTACTAGGTGTGAGGTGGTACCTCAGAGTTGTTTAGATTTGCATAATTTTAAAAGATTTAGAACACTTTTTCATGTGTTTGTTGATAGTTTTGATTTCTTCATCTGAAAACTGTCTATTCATGTCCCTTGCCCATTTATCAACTGGGGAATGGCTTGATTTTTTTTATACAATTGATTTAGCTCTTTATATATTTGAATAATGAGACCTTTACCTAAGTTTTTCTTATAAAGATTTTTCCCAATTTGATGCTTCCCTTATAATTTTGTGTGCATTGGTTTTGTTTGTACAAAACCTTTTTAGTTTAATGTAATCAAAATTATTTTACATTTTGTAATTTTTTCTAGCTCTTACTTGGTTTTAAAAATCTTTCCTATCCCAGAAATCTGAAAAGCATAATATTCTTTGCTCACATAATTTACTTATAGTTTCCTTCTTTATATTGAACTCATTAACCAATTCTGAATTTATCTTGTTATAGGGTATGAGATGTTGATCTAGACCCAAACTCTCCCATATTGTTTTCCAATTTTCTCAGCAGTTTTTGTTAAATAGTGGGTTTTTGTCTCAAAAGCTGGCTTCTTTGGGTTTATCATAAACTGTCTTGCTGGTTTCACTTACCCCAAGTCTATTCCACTGATCCTCCCTTCTGTCTCTTTGCCAGCACCATATTGTTTTGATGATTACTGCTTTATAGTACAGTTTAATATCTAGTACTGCTAGGCCACTTTCCTTCATATTTTTTTTCATTACTTCCCTTAATATTCTTGGTCTTTTATTCTTCCAAATGAACTTCATTAGAGATTTTTTCTAATTCAGTAAAAAAGTTTTTGGTAGTTTGATAGGTATAGCACTAAATAAGTAAATTAATTTGGGTAGGAAGGTAACTTCTGTTATGTTAGCTAGTCCTACCCATGAGCCATCAATGTTTTTCTAATTGTTTAGATCTAGTTTTAATTGTGTGGAAAGGGTTTTGTAGTTGTGTTTGTATAATTCCTGTGTTTGTCTTGGCAGATAGATTCCTAAGTATTTTATATTGTCTAGGATAATTTTAAATGGAATCTCTGTTTCTAGCTCTTGTTGCTGCAGTGTTGGAAATATATAGAAATCCTGATTATTTGTGACCTTTTATTTTGTATCCTGCAACTTTGCTAAAGTTGTTGATTATTTCCACTAACTTTTTACATGATTTTTAGGATTTCTTAAGTCGACTATGATATCATCTGCAAAGAGTGATACCTTGGTCTCCTCATTACCTATTTTAATAACTTCAATTTCTTTTTGTTCTCTGATTGCTACTGCTAGTGTTTCTAGTTGTAACATGAAATATGGCAGGTTGGAATTCCTGCAAGATATAGGGTCAAACCTGACCCAGAATTCCAGGGGACCCCCCCTGGAGAACTCTGGTTGAGGAAACAGTTGGAAAGGAGTTAAACAGTTGATTCCTGGTGGTTGAAGTGATCAGGTCACTTTGTTTGCTGTTCCTGGTTTTGGGGATTGCCTTGGTGGCCATAGTGGCAAAAGCCATTTTGGTTTTTTTCTCAGGAGTTTGCCTATCTAGTGGAATTAGACCTTTCTTGCAATAGCATTTTGTTATTCATTTAGTTAT
This sequence comes from Gracilinanus agilis, assembly GCF_016433145.1. Lineage (NCBI taxonomy): Eukaryota > Metazoa > Chordata > Mammalia > Didelphimorphia > Didelphidae > Gracilinanus > Gracilinanus agilis. Next base: position 51,696,336 of record NC_058133.1, read on the forward strand.
TTTAGATATTAGAAGTGGTTATTATAAGCTTTGAGGCCCAGCTAGATATAAAGTCTGCCACTCCCTCTGAGGGGGGGGAGGGGCAGTTTCTACCTAACAGTTCAGGGATTCCCAGGTCTTATCCAAATCCCTGTTACCCCTTCCCTGCCTTCCCTTCTTCTTTATCAGCAAAAGCTTCATCTTTTAGTTGTGCCTGAGTATTATTTTGGGCATACTAATAGCTACCATAAAGCTTGGTTCCTTTCAGTTGCCAGCCAAAGAAGTCAGATCCTTGTCTGTCCCTGATAATAAGATATCAAGATTCTCCTTTGTCCCTCAATCAAACTTGTGGAGAATATAAGTTGAGGAAGTGAACTTCATTAGAGATTTGCCTTTGCTGAGCCTTGCCAGAGGACATCAGTCCTACCTCCATTTCCAACTGATTTCCAACTGCTTGGTGGGAGGGGTGAAGAGTAAGGAGTACCTACCGCTCCCTACTCATTCTAGCCTATGTGTGTGGGAGGAGTGAGTCTTGCAGGTTTCTAGTTTCAGGCCATCTCTTCAGCTTCCCAAATATCTCTGTTATTATCAACATAACATAGTACAATATTAAATAATAGAGGTGACAATGGGCATCCTTTTTGGACTCCTGATCTTATTGGAAATGCTTTTAATTTATCCCCATTTCAGATGGTGTTTGTTAATGGTTTTAGATATATACTGTTTATTAGTTTTAGGAAAGGCCCTTCTATTCCTATACTTTCTAGTGTTTTCAATATGAATGGGTGTTGTATTTTGTCAAAGTTTTTTTCAGCATCAATTGAGATAATCATGTCATTTTTGTTGGTTTGTTTGTTGATATGGTCAATTATGTGGATGGTTTTCCTAATATTGAACCATCCTTGCATTCCTTTTATAAATGCTGACTGAGCATAATGAATAACCCTTGTGATCACTTGCTGGAGTCTTTTTGTTAGTATTCTGTTTAAAATTTGTGCATCTATGTTCATTAAGGAGATTGGTCTGTAGTTTTCTTTCTCTATTTTTGTTCTACCTGACTTTGGAATTAGTACCATATTTGTGTCATAAACAAAGTTTGTTAGAACTCCTTCTTTGCTTATTATGTCAAATAGTTTGTATAGTATTGGGATTAGTTGTTCTTTGAAAGTTTGATAGAATCCACTTGTGAATCTATCTGGTCCTGAGGAATTTTTCTTAGGGAGTTCTTTGATGGCTTATTCAATTTCTTTTTCTGATATGGGATTACATCAGTATTCTATTTCTTCTACTGTTAATGTAGGCAATTTATATTTTTTAAATATTCATCCATATTACCGAGATTGCTATATTTATTGCAATATAATTGTGCAAAATAATTTTTAATGATTGCTTTGATTTCTACTTCGTTAGAGGTGAGGTCTCCCTTTTCATCTTTGATACTTTTAATTTGGTTTTCTTCTTTCCTTTTTTTTAATTAGACTGATGAGTACTTTGTCACTTTTATTTGTTTTTCCAAAGTACCAGCTTCTAGTCATATTTATTAATAAAAGAGTTATTTTACTTTCAAATTTTTATCTGGGAATTTTTAATTTGTTCACTTCCTAGGTTTTTTATCTGCACTCCCAGTTCATTGATGACCTCTCTAATTTTTTAATATATGCACTCAAAGATATAAATTTCCCCCTGAGTACTACTTTAGCTACATCCCACAGAATGTACTAGGATGTCTCATCATTGTCATTTTCTTCTATAAATTATTAATTGCTTCTATGCTTTTTTTCTTTTACTAACTTATTTTTGAGAATCATGTTATTTAATTTCCAATTAATTTTTGATTTTCCTATCAATATGCCCTTACTAATTATTATTTTTATTGCATTATGATCTGAAAAGTTTACATTTATTATTTCTGCTCTTTTGCATTTGTTTGCCTTGTTTCTATGCCCTAGTACATGGTCAATCTTTGTGAAAATATCATGTACTGCTGAAAAGAAGCTGTATTCATTTTTCTCCCTATTTATTTTTCTTCACATATCTATTAAATCTAATTTTATTAGGAATTCATTCACCTCTCCTCTCCTATCTCTTTCTTACTTATTTCTTGGTTTGATTTATCTAGATATTATAGAGGAAGATTTAGGTCTCCCACTAGTATAGTTCTATCTATTTCCCCCTTGAGCTCTGCCAGTTTGTCCTTCAGAAATTTGGATTCTATACCCTTTGGTGCATACATGTGGAATACTGTTATTTCCTCATTGTCTATACTGCCTTTTATCAGGATGTAATTACCTTCCCTATCTCTTTTAATCAGATCTAGTTTTACTTTAGCTTTCTCAGATATCATAATTGCATCTCCTGTGTTCTTTTTCTCTGCAGAAGCCCAGTAGATGTTGCTCCAGCCTTTAACCTTAAACCTGTGTATGCCCACCTGCCTCATGTGTGTTTCTTGTAGGCAACATATGGTAGAATTTTGGTTTCTAATCCCCTCTGCTATTTGTTTCTGTTTTATGGGTGAATTCATCCCATTCACATTCAGAGTTATAATTTTCAGCTGTGTATTCCCCAGCATTTTGATATCCTCTCCTAGTTCTGCTACTTCTTCATTCGTTATTCCCCTTTAAACCAGTAGTTTGTTTTAAATTAGTCCCCCTTATCCCTTGCCTTAGTTTACTTCCTTTTCCATCCCCTCCCTTTTTGTTCCCCTCTTAATATTTTAAGGCCTATTGAATTCCCTCCCCCATCTCTTTCCCTCCCTTTTTGAATTCCCTACCCCACTGCCCACTTTGGTGTATCACTTCTGATTTTCTCCTCAGATTTCTCAATGGATCTAGCTACTCTTCCATCTCAGAATTAATTCCACTGAGAGTAAAGTTTAAACTTTCTTCCTCTCCTTCTTATAATAGTATTAATCCCATCTCCTTCTCATGTCCTCTTTGTGTGGCATAGATTATCCTATTTTTCTTATTCCTTCAAGTTTCTCTTGGTGCCATCTTCTATCCACCCCTTTTTGTATTGTCTTAGACCATTTAGTACTCCAACTTCTCCATATGAATAATTCTTCTAATTATTATAATAGTGAATAAAATTTTTGAGAATTATACACAACATTTCTCTCCATAGGAGTACAAATAATTTGATCTTATTGAAACCCTTAAAAAAGCAAATTTAAAAAATAAGGGTTTTTTTCTTTCCCCTCTCTTTTTTATTTACCTTTTCATTTGTCTCGATTTTTGTGGTTGGATATCAAACTTTCCATTTAGTTTTGGTCTCTTCTTTACAAATACTTGGAAATCTTCTATCTTGTTGAATGCCCATGTTTTGCCCTGGAAGTATATAGTCTGTTTTGGTGGGTAGGTGATCCTTGGTGTTAGACCCAATTCTCTTGCCTTTTTGAATATCATATTCCACGTTTTGAGGTCTATTAATGTGGAGGCTGCCAGATCCTGTGTGATCCTGATTGGTATTTGTTGATATTTGAGTTGTCTCTTTCCAACTTGTAATATTTTTCCTTATCTTGGAAACTCTTGAATTTGGCAATTATTTTCCTGGAGGTTGACTTTCAAGGGTTTAGTATAGAGGGTGATCTATGGATCTTTTCAATGTTTATTTTGCCCTCTTGTTGAAGAACATTAGGGCAGTTTTCTTGGATACATTTTTTGTAGTATGGCATCCAAATTTCTGTTAATTTCTGATTTTTCAGGAAGATGAATGATTCTCAAATGGTCTCTTCTTAACACGTTTTCTTGATCTGTCATTCTGTCAGTGAGATATTTCACGTTTCCTTCTATTTTGTCATTCTTTTGACTTTGCTTCATTAGTTCTTGCTGTCTTGCAAGATCATTGGCTTTTACTTGCACAATTCTAGTCTTTAGAGACTGGTTTTCTGCTATAATCTTTTGATTTTCCTTTTCAATTTGGTCTGTCCTGTTTTTCATGGTTTTCTGCTGTTTAATTTGTGTCTCCAATTTGCTTGTCATTTTGTTTGATTTGGGGTCATCTTTCTCCAACTTGGAGTTTCTGTTTTTTAAACTGTTAAATTCATTTTGAGCTATTCCCATTTTTCTTGCCAAATGTCTCCCATTTTTCTCATGATCTCAGATTTGAACTCTTCAAGAGCTTATGACCAATTTTCATTTTTTGGGGGAAGGTTTGGTTGTATTTACTTGTTTATCCTCTTCTGCTGTCTGCTCTGTGGTCTGAATTTTTTCTCTGTAAAAGTTTTTGAGTGTCTGGGCTTTCCTCTTCTTTCTTCTGGTGGTTAATCCTTGGACATTGCTTGTCATTATTGTGCTGGTTTTTCCTTCTCAGTCAGAAACCTGAGTGAGGAGGGCAGGCTCATTGTGTATACAACTCTGGAGCAGTTTTTGCCTGAGGGTACTTTCCGAGTCACAGCATGGTGCTACCCCTCTCAGCTCTTATTTCCACATCCAAGGACTGTGCTATTTAGGCTCCTGGGTTCTCAAGTCTCACTGTTCTCAGGGCCAAATCCCTGGTGATACCAGTCAGCTGCCAAGAACCCAGAAATTGCTCCTCACTTGCTCCTTTGCCTGAGATTTGTTTCCACTGTTATAAACAAAAGAGGTCCTAATGGAGATGTATAGATATACAATGATGTTGATGTATCTATCTGTATTCTCCTCAGCTGCAGATGTTGGAAGAACACCAATTCTGATCACCTTTGACTGTTGTAATTTATCCCTTTCTCTCTAACAGTTGCCCAAGAAGGACCCTCGAGAGGTTAGATAGATGGGTAACCTTTCCAAGTCCAACCTGGGGTTGGATAGACTAGTATTGGGCTATTGATTTGCCTTGGTTGATGTATAGAATGTGACTGCGTTTGACTCCCTTCCAAAGGGTCATGGTATAAAGACCTCTCAGGAAGGTACTTGTTGTTGAACTCTCTTTATCTATAATCAGGGAAAGGATAACAAGGACAAAGATTGGGGATTGGAGACCCTATTGATCTAGTATCTATAAACTACTTGACAATCAGGACTGGAGGTTATTGATTAGATGGAAGCTAGAGATTTGCTCACTTCCCCTAACTCTGGCCAGACTTGGTCACAGCCAAGCCAGAGAATAGGGAAGCTACTGATGAAGCTGTATTGATGATCTTACTCTCTCAGCTTTCTCACTATCAGTGTTGGTGATACACTAGCTCTTACAGTCTATCAGAAAATAGCTTCAAATATATTCCTGACCCCTTCTTCATAGATCTTATTACCACCCTTCAACCACCCACTCTGAGATTTCCCGTCCAGAGACCTCCAGAGAGACTCCCTCAAAGTGGCTGTCAGGGGTATTTATACCATGGGGCCAACCAACATTTGCCCCTGGCTTGTGGCACCTGGGAACATTCTGAGTCTTCAAACTGCTGTCCCTGTCAATCAAGGTGGCAGCTATCATTTCCCAGATTATGAATATAACACCACCTCTCCCCAACTCTCTGGGTGTTGCTTCCACTGTCTGTTCCCCTTGCAGCTCTATCCCCTTACCCAAGGTCTGTACTCTTTGGCTTCCTAGGGTCTCAAGTCTTGCTGCTCTCAGGGGCAAACTCCTGGTTGTCCTAGTTAGCTGCCAAAAAGCTAAAGTTTGGCCCCTGCTCATTCTACCTCTGGTGGGCTACTCTGACTCTAGCACTGTAGGTGGGTTTGGGGAGGGTTGATCAGCTTGCTTTTTTTGATGGGATCTATTTCACCCCCTTATAGCTTGGAAATGCCCAAATCCCACATACCTTCAATGTTGTACCCTATTATGGAGTCCCTTCATTCATCTGGATTTGTTGTGTTTTTTTTTTCCTTTTGAGGTATCATGTATGGGTTGGTGGTAAGGAGAGTTAAGTGCCCTGCTTTTACTGTGCAGTCATCTTAACCCTGAAGTCTGAGGGAACAATTCTAAAAGAGCTCCTGTTCCCAGAGAACTTTATTGTGTTCAAACAGCTTATAGCTTCAGAATTGCTGTGTTTAGCACTGTTCCTGGTTGTGCTTATGCCCACTGGATATTTTATACTTTATCTATTCTTCTTCAAGAAACAACAACAGAAAGTTAGCTTGATTAACCTACAGACTCAAATAGACAGCCTTGAGAAACACTTGAACAATCTCAAGATTCAGAAGAAAGATTTCTCTCTATCTAAGTTCACCCAGCCAATGCCTCAAGTTAATTTTCTCCTCTCTCCTCTTGTTCAGTTTTTGGATGCCTATCACCCAACCCCACCCTCTTCTCCCCTTGCTTGACTTCTTGCTCTGTCTCCCTTGCCCCTTCTCTTCCCCCCACACAACCCTCCCCCTTCCTCTTCTCACTCCCATCCATGCTTGATCCCCCTTCACCCTGACTCTTCTTCCTCTGTCCCAGCCTCTCCCTCCTATACCCAGTCCACCCTCTCGTGCTCCTACATCTCATCCACCCCCTGCCCCTTCCCTCTGCCCACAACTTTAACCCCAGCCTGGTCCTTGTTCCTTTCAACCTTCCTCCCCAGCCTCAGACCAACCCCTCCATCTAAGATCACCTACTCTTTACCCTCTCCTTACTTACTCCATAGCATCCCAAACATCTAGCCAAGAGGCAGAAATCACAAATAATTCAGTTAAAGAATTTTCCTCTTTAAGGAAAATACCAACCTTCAATAATATTGGAGATGTGATGTCCTTAAGACATCATATTCCCTCTTCCCTCTAAGACAGTGATGGACAAACTTCAGCCCATGGGCCAGATGTGCCCCCCTGAAATGTTCTATCTGGCTGCATGACATTATTCCTAATCTGATGAATACAATGAGTAGGATAATACAATGAAACTTCGAAAGAGTTGCCTTAGAAACAGACTGACAGATGAGCATTTCCTTTGGCCCCCTCTTTAAAAAGTTTGCCCCATTACTGCCCTAAGAGTTTCAATTTAATCAAGAGATTCAAGATATTGAGAGATTCAAGCAAAATACCTCTTCTTTTGAAGATGATCCTATTGTAGTTATCCAAATGTTAGAAAGCATTTACTGTACTTATCATTCCACATGGACTGATGTAGAAAATTTGCTCCAAGCCTTTTTAATGTAAAGAGAAATAAATAAGATTGTTTCTTTTTTAATCAGGCTCAAGGGAGGAAAGCAATTCACTGGCCCCAGGAAGACCCAAAATAGTGCCCCAACAATGAACAAGACTATATAAAACTATGCCAGGCTAGAGAGGTATTACTAACAGCAATGAGAGCTTGTTCTTATAGACCTGGTATATGAAGAAAGGTCAAAAATCTTAAGTAAAACCATGAGGAAAACCCCTCCCAGTTTATAGATAGACTTATTGAGCTGAGAGGTAGATGTATAGACTTGGATCTGTCCAGAGAAAGGGATGTTAGACAAATAGAGACAGTTCATTAAAAATTGCTATAAAGTGGTCAAAGACTATTTTAAGAGTAGCTACCTTAATTGGGCCACTATGGATCATGAGGAATTAAGGAAAGTAACAGTTTATGTCTTTAAAGGCCATGAAAAAGATGAAGAGAACAAAGACTTAGTGTAAGAATTAAGGAAAGAAATAAAAAAAATTAAAAGAGGAAATTTAAAAAGAAAAAGAAAATCAAGGAGTGGCTATAGCCCCTTTGCAGGAATCCACAAATGAATTATTATTGTGTTACTTCTGTGGAAAAAAGGATCATGTAATGGTGGACTGTAAGAAGTAGAATCAGACAAATAGAAATAATAACAACTTTAGAAATAATAACAATTATTGAAATAAGAATTCTAATGAGGCAATCAATAACACACCAAAATACACAAAATGGGGCTCATCCACACTATAATCAGGGTGAAAATCCCCCTCAGTGTGGGGGACCCCAGAGAAATATCCAAAGATCTTTATTAATGTGTGTGTGGGGGGGAAAGGGGGCAAGGCTCTGGAATCAGAAAGTGAAACCTTTGATTTCCTAAACCCTGATCTTTTAATACCATTTAATCTAGTCCATTCTTCTCCCTATAATGATGAACCTTATGCAATCCTAAAAGTTGGAAATATGTATTATGATTGCCTTTTAGACATTGGGGCATACAGATCAGTATTAATAGTAAACCTGATTCTGAATGTGATTTTATTGGCTCTCTAAATGTAGTAGTGGTATCAGGACCACCTCTAAGTTCCCAAAGGTTTCCCCTTGAATGGTGTCTGTGAGACCTCTATCAGTAGAACATTCTCTTCTTCTATGCCTAGCTCCCCTACAAATTTGTTAGGAAGAACTTTTATGCAAGTTTAGAGCCACAATAACATGCTCTCCAGATGGCTCTATTACACTAGAATTACCTGAATAATCCTTAAATTTGCTCCCTGTACTTCTTTCAGACAGTCAGGAGGTGACGGAATCTCCCACCTTTAAAATCACAACTGATATACCTGAGTCTCTCTGGGCTGCATCCTCTTCTCATGTCAGCCTACTTAAAGCAGCTGTTACTCTTCAAATTAAGACAAAAGGTGGTTCACCTTCTTCCATTCCTCAGTATCCTCTATCAAAAGAGGTAATCTCTGTGATAGATTTATTAATTGATCAATTAATAATACTTTCATTCATATCTGAACATAATACACCTATCCTACCTGTAAAAAAGCCAAAATTAGGCCCAGATTGGAAAAATAATTGTCTATCTTTTTGTACAGGATTTAAGAGCTGCAAATAATCAGGTTATTGAAGACATCCTGTTGTTCCTAGACCAGTCACAATTATCTCCTCTATTCCCTGAAAAGCCACATATTTTACTGTGATAGATCTGTGCTCAGCATTCTTTTCAATCCCTATTCATGAAAATTTAAGGAATAAAGGTTCCCAGTGGATCTGGTGTTGGCTACCACAAGAGTTTCATGGACAGTTCCACATTATTCTCACAAATTTTGACACAGGATTTAGCAAATATTAGTTTTCAGAATAGCTATTTGATACAATTTGTAGATGATTTGCTCTTGGTCTCACCAAATCCACAACATTCCAGGAAGATAGCAAACATGTTACAGATGTGAATAGGCAGTTTTGAGATGAAGAAATCAAAAATATCAATAACCATATGAAATATTTTAAATCCCTCTTGATTAGAGAAATGCAAATTAAAAAAAATTCTGAGGTACCACCTTATACTAGCAGAGTGACCAACATTACAGTAAAGAAAAATGATGAATTTTTGGAGAGGATATGGCAAAGGACTCTAATGCATTGCTGGTAGAATTGTGAATTGATCCAACCATTCTGGAATTTGGAATTATGTGCAAAAGACTTAAAAGTGAATGTCCTTTTATCCAGCAATTCTACTACTGGGTTTGTATCCCAAAGAGATTTTTAAAAAGGGAAAGGCTCTATTTGTACAAAAATATTTACAGCTGCCTGTTTTGTGGTGGCAAAAAAATTGGAAAATGAGGGTATGTCCCTTGATTGGGGAATGGTTGAACAAATTGTGGTTTATGATGGTAATGGAATACTATTATACTATATGGAATGATTAACTGCTTGATTTTTTTAAAAGAATTTGAAAGAACTACATGAACTGATGTGGAGTGAAATAAACCAAACCAGGAGAACATTATACACATTAACTGAAACATTGTGGGATGATCAAATGTAATTGACTTTACTACTAAAAACAATGCAATGATCAAGAACAAATTCTGAGAGACTTCTGAGAAAGTATACTATCTATTTCTAGAGAAAGAACTATGAGAGTAGAAATTCAAAAGAAAACTTATGATGTATCATGTGTTTATATAGGATTTAAATGATAATATATATAGAGCCCTATGAAATTGCTTTTCAGTTCTGGGAGTAGGGAGGGAAGATGGGAAGGATTCAACAAGAATCATGTAACCATGGAAAAATGAAAAAAAAAATAAAGTTAAAATAATAAAAGATAAAATGTATGCATAGTCCTATGTCTTGATCACCTTTTACCTAGGCTATTGCAATGATTTTATAACTGATTTTCATCTACTAAATCTTTTTTCTTTCATATCCATTTCCGCACAGAGGTTAAAGTAGTTTTACTTAGGTGTTCCTCTAATAATATTAATCCCAAACTCAGTAAGCTTCAATGGCTCTGTCTTACCACAAGAATGAAATACAAATTCTTTTATTTATATAACTATTAAGTCTTTTTTCCACTTCTAATTCTCCAAACTATTTTATATTGCTTCACATATGCTATAGTCCTACCAAATTAATTTCAATGTTCTTCTTAACACATAAATACCATTTCCATTGTCCACTCATTTGCAATGACTAGGATGCCTGAAATATATCCAAACATGACCCCTTCATCTCAGAATCCTTCTTTTTCAAATGATGTTTGATTGACATCTGCTATACCAAGATTTTCCTACCTCATTAGATATAAAAGACCTTTCAACCAAAAACTTAACTCATTATTATGTAATGTATTTTTATATGTCTTAATACATATACACATACTTATACATGTTTAATGCAAATTTTTTCTGCTAACACAGAGAAGATGCTAAATGGCTCAGTAAATAGAACTTTTGGGACTGGAAAGAGTAAGACTTGAATCCAAATAAGGCCTTAAATATTTCCTATTTATGTGATCCTTCACCAGTTAGTTAGCCTCCATATCCTTCATTTTCCTCAAGTGCAAAATGGAGATAATAATAGCTCTTACCTTGAAGCATTATTGTGAAGTTGAAATGAAAAAATATTTGTAAAGTGCTTAAAATAGTGATTGGCACATATTAGGCATTATATAAATGGTTATTCCTATACCCTATACAATGTAAGCATGTTGAGGAATTGAACTCTTGTAATTTTTATCTATGTAAAGCCAATGCCTATTATAATTTATATTATAAAGGCATACTACAGATGCTTCAAAAATACTCCATTGAATGATTGTTTAATTGGCATCCCACCTTGCATGTAAAATAGTGAGCTAGAAGCCTAGAATTGGTTGAGGGAAAAACATAGGATCTACTGAATTTCAGATGTGGAAGAGGTCTTTGTGGGCAAGTTGCTCAACCCATAATTATGTCAGCATTATCTCTGTTATATCACTAATAAAGAGTATTCCAGATCCTCCTTGGAAATCTCCATTAACCATTTGTTGATCATTTCTTGAAGTGAGGATTACACAAATTTTTGACATCTCTAATCACTTGGAAAAATTTTTATTCCTTCTTTTAAAATCACTCAAAATGCATGTCCCAGAAACTTCTCCCTTGAACCTGGCCTTAATTCTTTAAATAGCAAAGAAGATAAAGTTTAGCCATTCTTCTAAGGAACAGTTCTTCAGATACTTGATAGATGTAATGCTCCTACATGTCTTTTTCTTCAGGGAAAATATCATGACTTCCTTAGTCTTATCGTCCTCTGCCATAATCCTGAGTCCCATTACCATTTTGATTAACTCTTCCTCTGGATTTACTTCTGTTTAGCAATGAATTTTAAATACAGAATCTGGAGCTGAATCCAGTACTTGAAATGTGGTACGACTTAGGACTATCTAATATTGTCTTATAACCTGACTTGTTCTCATATGTACTTCTCTTAGTTTACCTAAGGGACATTGGCTTTTCTGACTGCTGTTTTACACTATTGATTCCTATTGATCATGGAGATTGCTAAGATATTTTTTCACACGAAATGTTGTGTTCATGTTTTTCTCTTCCAATTCTGAACTTATTTTTCTCTTTTTTAGAATTTATATATCTTAAATTATTTCCCAAAAAGTCAAAAGTTAGAGTTTTCAGAATAATAGCCTAGAAATCAGGAAGAATTAGAATCAAATATTGAATTATTATCTCTATTGTCCTATAGAAAGAAAACTCCAAATATCATAGATTATTTTGTATAAATTTAATATCCTTATACTTAGCTAAATATTAAGAATTTTTAAAATGTGTGTCTCAAAGCTGTCAACCTGTGTGCTAGGAATCTTAGTTTTATGGAATGGGTAAAATTTATAAGTATGTCTTCTTTGTTTTTATTTAAGGATAATAAAAACCTTGAACATTATAGTACTAGAGGGTATGATAAACACTATAGTATAGACCTTTCTCTATGTTAATATTGATCCATTAATTCGTTCTCTTTGTATTGTCATTCAGTCTTCTTAAAATCCACCCAAATGCACTACCATGTAGCCCACATTTATTCATTTGCTCACCAGGTAATCATGAAAATCTTAATCGTACTCCTTGTGGAAATACAGATGCTCTTTTCTAAGGGATTCTTTGCCTTTTAAAAAATTAGTCTCAAATTATGAACCAATGTTTACTATCAAGATCACTGTAATTCTCACAAATTATTCACGTAAAATATAATAAAGGACTAGAGGAAAATTTTTAAAGATAGGAAATAAAAATAGTGAATAGTATTTTTATGTCAAACTATATTAAAGAAGAATCATCAGAACAATTTGGTATTAGTTGAAAAAATAGAAAAAAAAGCAGAATAATGTGAGACTAAAAGAAGGATAACAAGAAATAATGGCACTCAATAAAACAACACGCAATAAACCCCAAAATGTAAATTATAAGAACAAAATTTTATGATAAGATATGGGTTTGATCTAACATTCGCTGCTTGGAAAAGTGGAAATTACTATGACAGAAATTAGGCTTAGACTAACACCTTAAATACACCTTTTATGTGTATGAATAGGAGAGGAATACTTGAGCAAAAAAGAGATATGGGCCATTGTAAAGAATAAAACAATTTAATTATATGTAATTGTAAAGCTTTTTCTCAGATAAAATTAATTCATCTATGATAAAAAGGAAAGAATTGACTAAGGAAAGGAAAACTTGTTTTTATTTTTGTTATTTTTTAAGAATCATATTTTTATTTTATTTTTTCAGTTCTTTTTATTAATAATTTTTATTATTTTTTAGGAAAAATTTCCATTGTTACATAATTAATATTTTTAATTTACCCTCCACCCCCCACTGTAGCTAACTCACAATTCCACTGGTTTTAACATATTTGGTCAGTCAAGACTTATTTACATATTATTGATAGTTACATTGGTGTGGTCTTTTCGGATCAACATCCCCAATCATGTCCTCATCAACCCAAGTGTTCAAGTAGTTATTTTTCTTCTGTGTTTCTACTCCTGTAGTTCTTCCTCTGAATGTGGGTAGCGTCTTTTCCATAAATCCCTCAGAATTATCTTGGGTCATTGCATTGCTGCTAGTACAGACATCCATTACATTCAATTTTACCACAGTGTACCAGTCTCTGTGTACAATGTTCTTCTGGCTCTGCTCCTTTCACTCCGCGTCAATTCCTGGAGGTCTTTCCAGTTCACATGGAATTCCTCCAGTTTATCATTCCTTTGAGCACAATAGTATTTCATCACCAACATATACCACAATTTGTTCAGCCATTCCCCAATTGAAGGGCATACCCTTGCTTTCCAGTTTTTGCCACCACAAATAGCGTGGCTATGAATATTTTTGTGCAAGTCTGTTTTTCTATGATCTCTTTGGGGTACAATCCCAGCAATGTTTACTATCTGGATCAAAGGGCGGGAAATCTTTTATTGCTCTTTGGGCATAGTATCCAAATTGCCATCCATAATGATTGGATCAGTTCACAACTCCACCAGCAGTGCATTAATGTCCCAATTTTGCCATATCCGCTCCAACATTCATTACTCTCCCCTACTATTATTTTAGCCAATCTACTAGGTATGAGGTGGTACCTCAGAGTTTTTTTTCATTTGCATTTCTCTAATTATTAGAGATTTAGAACACTTTCTCATGTGCTTATTGATACTTTTCATTTCTTTATCTGAAAATTGCCCATTCATGTCCCTTGCCCATTAATCAACTGGGGAATGGCTTGATTTTTTTTATACAAATGATTTAGATCCTTGTACTTCTGAGTAATTAGACCTGTCAGAATTTTTTTACAAAGATTTTTTCCTAGTTTGTTGTTCCCTTCTGATTTTGGTTGCATTGCTATTGTTTGTACAAAAAATTTTAATTAATATAATCAGAATTATTATTTATAATTTTCTCTAACTCTTACTTGGTTTTAAAATCTTTCCTTTCCCAGAGATCTGACAAGTATACTATTCTGTGTTCATCTAATTTACTTACATTTTCCTTCTGTATATTCAAGTCTTTCACCCATTCTGAATTTATCTTGGTGTAGGGTGTGAGATGTTGATCTAAACCTAATCTCTCCCATATTGTTTTCCCATCTTCCCAGTAGTTTTTGTCAAATAGTGGATTTTTGTCCCAAAAGTTGGGCTCTTTGGGTTTGTCATACACTATTGTGCTGACATCACTTACCCCAAGTCTATTCCACTGATCCTCCCTTCTATCTCTTAGCCAGTACCATATTGTTTTCATGACTAATGCTTTATAGTATAGTTTAATATCTGGTACTGCTAAGCCACCTTCCTTCACGTTTTTTTCATCATTTCCATTGATATTCTTGATCTTTTATTCTTCCAAAGAAACTTTGTTATATTTTTTTCTAATGCAGTAAAAAAGGTTTTTGGTAGTTTGATAGGTATGGCACTAAATAAGTAAATTAATTAGGGTAGAATGCTCATTTTTATTATGTTAGCTCATCCTACCCATGAGCACTCAATGTTTTTCCAATTGTTTAGATCAATTTTACTTCTTTGGAAAGGGTTTTGTAGTTATGTTTGTATAATTCCTGTGTTTGTTTTGGTAGATAGATTCCTAAGTATTTTATATTGTCTAGGGTGATTTTAAATGGTGTTTCTCTTTCTACCTCTTGCTGCTGTGATGTGTTGGAAATATATAGAAATGCTGATAATTTATGTGCATTTATTTTGTATCCTACAACTCTGCTAAAGTTGTTGATTATTTCTACTAGCTTTTTAGTACATTCTCTAGGATTTTTTAAGTAGACCATCATATCATCTGAAGAGTGATAGCTTAGTCTCCCCATTGCCTATTTTAATACCTTCAATTTCTTTTCCTTCTCTAATTGCTACTGCTAGTGTTTCTAGTACAATGTTAAATAATAGAGGTGATAATGGCCATCCTTGTTTCACACCTGATCTTATTGGAAAAGCTTCTAATTTATCCCCATTGCATATTATGCTTGTTGATGGTTTAAGATACATTTTTTTCAAAACTTTTTTTAACAAATATCTTTGAAAAGCATTTATATCCAAGATATATAAACAATAGAGAGAAAAAAGAAAAAAAACAGTAACTATTCCCTTTAACTGATGTATAAATATTCAAAAATAAATCATTTTTGAAGTGATATCCGTCAACTTGAGAATGGCTAAACAAGTTGTGTTATATGACTATAGGGGAATACTATTGGGGCAATAAGAAATGATGAACAAGACTATGACAAGAAATCTGAAAAGATTTCTATTAATTTATACAAAATAAAGGGGGCAACACTAGGAGAGTATTGTACACAATAACAGCAATAATGTAGGTAGGATGATCAACTATTAATCAATTAACACTCATCAACAATGCAAGGATCCAATATAACTCCAAGGGACTCATGAAGAAAAAGGCTATCCACTGCTATGGAAATAACAGATGGAATCTGAATGCAGATTGAATCATTCCAGTTTTCAATTTATTTTCTCCTTGGCTTCACTCTTGGCCCTCACAGATAGGCTCATTTTAGCCCAGACTGCCCTGTGCTGGGTCTCCAGACTTCTCCATAGGTTTCATTTCTTTCCCCCTCATGACTGATATCTGATTCTTCTTCAGCTGCAATCTCAGCTGTGGCCTGGGCAGTCAAGAAGAGAAGGGCAAAGAGAAGCCAGAGGGACCTCATAATTGCAACTTGGCTGATACCTTAGTGTCACTGAGCCAATGGCAGGTATCCAAGTTCAAACAGCTGATGGAGAGTTGACATCTGTATTTACACAGGTCCAGGCTGAGAGAAATAATGAAGAAATTCTGACTCAGGAAGAGGCTACAGCTGAGAACCTGTCTCCTAAACTCCCTCCCATGGAAGCTGAAGGCTCTGATGTAATGGTTTCAGATCCTTAGCAAAGAAGACTCCTATCTGCTATTGTAGAAAATTCTGCTTTTTCTGGGAAAAGCAACATGGGACTTGCTGGATCTCTGGTGTATATTACCAATTTTGCTGTATTTAACATGTAGAAATTCAGTAACCGATTTGAGCAACAAAGGAGAATCTCTATTGATCTTTATAATCCCCTTTCTTTAGCCAGAATACAATTCTATCATCATGTTCATGGTATGAAAAAATTTATTTTCTCCTTGATTTTTTTCTCTACTGTGATATATGCCTTCTTTCAGAAAATTATGACTTGGAAATATTTGGAAATAACCCTATTGTCTAGCCCTTACCACTCTTTTGCCTTGGAGCCAATACAAAGTATTGACTCCAAGATGGAAGGTAAGGGTATAAAAAATAAATAAATACAATTAAAAAAAATGGATACGTCCACTAATGAATTATTGTTGAAGCAGTGAATAAGTGCAAGTATTCTGAAATATAATATCAAGTTATGCAATAAAGTAGGTAAATCATGCCTACCCTTTTACCCAAAGGGACTACTACTAGATAAATACCTCAAGAATTTCACTGATGAAAAGAACACATTCACAATAGGACTTTGTATGTGGTAGCAAATAACTGAAAAGAAACATGTCCATGAATATCTAAACCATGGCTCAAGAATATAATGGAATATTACTTTATTATATAAAGCTATATTTAATATAAAGAATCAGAAAAGAGTCACATAAATGGAACCTATGAAAAATGGAGTAAGCAGTCAGGAGAACAACATGAACAATGTCTATTTTATTTTAAATTAAAAAAAGCAATCACTACAATATGATAGAAAATAAATTCTTTGCATCTGCCATGAAAGCTCAGACAGACCCATGGTGCCACCAGTGACATTTCATGATGTGCTGGCTTCTCACAGGAGCCAGAAAGTGATTTTTAAAATATGTAGTCAAATAGAGGAAGGTCTTCAAATATGAAGAAAAGAAAATCAATACATAGAAATTATAAAGAATAATTTTAAAACCAAAGAAGAACTATAGAAATATCTCACTGATCATTTACAGTTTTTGAGAGGACAGGTATGTAACATTTTATATAATGCCAAATAGTTATTATTTGTTTTTATAGACTGTTAATTTTTCCCAATTTTCTTTTGAAAATTCTTTATATTATGGCAAGACTCTCTTGGAATGAGAGAACAGGAATGGTATAGATAGAAAGGGAAATAATTAATTTAAGAAGAATATACATCAATAAAAATCTACTTTTTCAAAATAAAGAGAAAAAGTATTCAATGATAAAATCAATGGGGTCAAAAGAGAAAGAGAAAGCAAATCTTGTCAGAGGAGTCTTTTCCTACTCTACTTTCCATGGAACTTAATTTTATAAGATAACTATAAACAAATGAAATATAGCTTCTTAAACAAAATGCAGAAATACTCCAAGTGACCCTTTCCTCAGACGTAAGTTTGATCTCAAAGTCTAAAAATTGAAGACCTTTTCTTTTTCTTTTTAGTAGGAAATATTTTACTTTATCTGGTGCTTTAAATGCTTTGCAATTCTTAAAGACTATTCAGTGAAAACTAAAAGTAACTTTTTGATGTTTAAAAATTACTGAGAAATATAGCAATCTAGGTGATATGGATGAATATTTAGAAAAATATAAATTGCTTATATTGACAGCAGAAGAAATAGAATACTGAAATAATCCCATATCAGAAAAAGAAATTGAACAAGCCATCAAATAACGCCCTATGAAAAAATTCCCAGGACCAGATGAATTCACAATTGAATTTTATCAAACCTTTAAAGAACAACTAATTCCAATACTATACAAACCATTTGACATAATAAGCAAAGAAGGAGTTCTACCAAACTCCTTTTGTAACACAAT
Source organism: Gracilinanus agilis (assembly GCF_016433145.1). Lineage (NCBI taxonomy): Eukaryota > Metazoa > Chordata > Mammalia > Didelphimorphia > Didelphidae > Gracilinanus > Gracilinanus agilis. The sequence goes on from NC_058133.1 coordinate 51,714,184, forward strand.
TATGGTACTAATCCCAAAGCCAGGTAGGTCAAAAACAGAGCAAGAAAACTACAAACCAATCTCCTTAATGAACATAGATGCAAAAATCTTAAACAGAACACTAGCAAAAATACTCTAGCAAGTGATGACAAAGGTTTTTCATCATGATCAGGTGGGATCTATACCAGGAATGCAGGGATTGTTCAATATTAGGAAAACCATTCACATAACTGACCATATCAACAAGCTAACAAACAAAAGTCACATGATTATCTCAATCTATAATGAAGTTCATTTGGAAGAACAAAAGACCAAGAATATTAAGGGAAATAATGAAAAAAATATGAAGGAAGGTGGCCTAGCAGTACCAGATATTAAACTGTACTATAAAGCAGTAATCATCAAAACAGTATGGTGCTGGCAAAGAGACAGAAGGGAGGATCAGTGGAATAGACTTGGGGTAAATGAAATCAGCAAGACAGTTTATGATAAACCCAAAGAAGCCAGCTTTTGAGACAAAAACCCACTATTTAACAAAAACTGCTGAGAAAATTGGAAAACAATATGGGAGAATTTGGGACTAGATGAACATCTCATACCCTGTAACAAGATAAATTCAGAATTGGTTAATGAGTTCAATATAAAGAAGGAAACTATAAGTAAATTAGGTGAGCACAGAATATTATACTCTTCAGATTTCTGGGATAGGAAAGATTTTAAAACCAAGCAAGAGTTTAAAAAAATTACAAAATGTAAAATGAATAATTTTGATTACATTAAACTAAAAAGGTTTTGTACAAACAAAACCAATGCACACAAAATTATAAGGGAAGCAACAAATTGGGAAAATAATCTTTATAACAAAAAAACTCAGATAAAGGTCTTATTATTTAAATATATAAAGAGCTAAATCAATTGTACAAAAATATAAAGCCATTCCCCAGTTGATAAATGGGCAAGGGACATGAATAGACAGTTTTCAGATGAAGAAATCAAAACTATCAACAAACACTTGAAAAAGTGTTCTAAATATTTTATTATTATGCAAATCTAAACAACTCTGAGGTACCACCTCACACCTAGTAGATTATCTACTATGACAGTAAAGGGAAGTAGTGAATATTGGAGGGGATGTGGCAAAATTGGGACATTAATGCATTGCTGGTGGAGTTGTGAATTGATTCAAAGATTCTGGATGGCAATTTGAAACTATGCCCAAAGGGCTTTAAAAGACTACTGCCTTTTGATCCAGGCATAGCACTGCTTGGTTTATACCCCAAGGAGATATAAGCAATGTGAAACCAATAGCTGTAAACTAGTTAGAAGAAATATTGTATGTCCACAGATATAAAACCAGAGAGCAACAGTAACAACATCAATACTAAATAGTTTTAGAAATTAATATTTTAGGAATGAATATAGTTAAAACAAATTTCCATTTTGCCCATGTTAAAATATGTATATCATTTAAAATAATATTCTACCACCCTTTTATCAGAAAATCATTAGTATTCTTCCTTATTCCTGTGGAATCATGCATGATTATTTTGTTAGAGCATTTTCAATATCTTTCAAAACTTTTTATTTTAAAATGATGTTTTACTATCACATGTTCTACTACTGCTCACTTAGCTACTCTCTTAACTCAGGTGATCTGTGTTGTCCTGGGTTTTTCTGAAACTCTCTCTTAATTGCTTTATAGAACAATAATATTATATTATGTCAATTTAGCTCTATCATAAATTCCCAAATTCAGCCAATGGCTGAAATGTTCCTTAATTTGTGGAAACTCAATTTCCATTCCTTTGTCATCAAAAAAAAAAGTGATCTAAATATTTTGGTGATCTTTTATTTTTTTATTTGATGTCTTTATGGTGCAGGACTAGAATTGTCATTGTTGGGAAAGGGATATGCATAATTTATTAACTTTTATGAATAATTTCATAATGCTTTCTAGATTTGCTTTACCAATTGATTTATTCAACAATAGTGAATTGATGGTCTTTTCCAATGAACCATTTAATATTACTTATTTTTTTTAATTTTTTGAGGATATGAGGTGAAACCTCAGAGTTGCTTTAATGTGTATTTCACTATTAACAATTTCAAATATTCATTCATATGATTATGGATATACACAGTTTGACTTTGATCCTTTTAGAACTGCCTTTCCAAATCCTTTTAACTTTGAGGTATGACATTTATTCTTCTATATTCAAATCACTTATTTGTATGTCTCAGAAAATTAAACCTTTATCAGAGAAACCAGGTAAGTATTTTTTTTCTAAACTTCAATGCCCTGGACTGATTTCTGCTAATAAGTCAAAAGCTTTTATATTTTATGCAATCAAAATTTTCCAGTTACGTTCTGAGTTCTCAAGCTTTTATTTAGTCATGAAATATTTTATATCCACAGATCTGACAGCAGTTTATGTTCTTTTTGTTTTGTTCTTTGATTCTACTAACTTATATATAATGTGATTTTTATCCCTCCCCCACCCAGGTCATGTACCCATTTATAAGTTATCCTAGTATATGCTGTGGAGCATGGGTTTAAACTTAGTATTTGCCAAAGTGCTGCCCAATCATCCCAGTTTTTTCTCAAATAGTACTTATAATAATAGATGGCACCTTTGAGTTTAATGCAAAATTAGGCTGCTAGGTTTGTTTACATTGTATACTATAGAATCAAGCTTTCCCATGCCATACTCTATTTTAGAAAATCAGTTCAAAACTATTTTGGTGCTTACTGTTTTATATTATAGTTTGAGGTCTGTTATTATTATTAGTGACTCTTCCTGCCATTTTTCACTATTTTCCTTGAAATTGTTGACCTTTTGCTTTCCCAAATATGTTTAGTTATTTTTCTAGTTGTAAAAAAAAGTATTTTTGTAATTTGGTATGTCACATAAATAAAACAAAACTACCAAAGCAGTAATAATAAAGAGCCTTTAATCAAGGCAAAAAAAAAATAATCTGAGGTCACCCTCAGAGTACCAGAGAGGGTATTGGAGAACAGGATAATTAGAAACAGTTGAGAGGCACAGCCTCCAGGACTTACATAAGTTGTTTTATGGAGGCAATAGTCAGAGGCTGGAAGCTAGGCTGCCTTCAAAAAAATTTATATTTCTAGGAGTGGAATAGATGATCTGATGGTCAGCAGCAAGGTTAGCTGATGGTCATTCATGTATTTAACAGGTAAAACTCTAAGTTTAAGTAGCATTTCATTTTCATTTTCATCACGCTGGCTCTGCCTATTCATGAGCAATTGATTTTTTGGAAATATTTAGGTAAATTTATCCATAAAACATGTTTTTAAATTTAATTTTGTTACAGTTTTTGCACATATCTTGATAGGTAGACTCCATGTGTTTTATACATTGTATGCTTATTCTAAATTGAATTTCTCTTTCTGTATCTTCTTTCAAGGTTTAATTTGTGATATACAATAAGCTGATTATTCATGTGGATTTATTTTATATTCTGAAAAAGATGAAGTTAATTATTTGAATTAATATTAGCTGAGCATGTGAGTTTTCTTAGAACATCAATATATCATCACAAAAAATAAGCAGTTTATTTCATTTTGTATGTTATTGCTTTTTTTTATCTTATTGCTAACATTTCTAGTATTAAATCAAAGAGCAGTAATAATGATAAACATCTTTAGGTTGTTCTATCTTATTTAAAGAGACTAATTTATTTCCATTACAAGAACGCTGGGTATGTGTTGCATGCACTTACATATGCATGTATGTGTGTATATCTATATCTATATCTATATCTATATTCTCAGAAACAGGAGGTCCTAGGTTTAAATCTGACCTCAGACACTTCCCAGCTGTGTGACCCTGAGCAAGTCACTTGACCTCCATTGTCCACCCTTACCACTCTTCCACCTAAGAGCCAATACACAGAAGTTAAGGGTTTAAAAAAAAAGTATTCTCTTAGAGGGTCCACTAATTACCAAGTTTTATAATATTTTTAAAATAAGAAGTAGGTGATATATTTCATATAATTGTTTTTTAAAAATCATTGTCATACTCATTTTGATATTAATAGGATATTGTGTTTATAGTTTTCATAATATTAATTTTATTTGTAATGTGACATCATTGATCATTAAGAATATATTGATCTCTACCTTTCCTTTCCCTATTTTATTTTATTTTATTATTTTACTTTTTTTTAAACCCTTAACTTCCATGTATTGCCTCCTAGGTGGAAGAGTGGTAAGGGTGGGCAATGGGGGTCAAGTAACTTGCCCAGGGTCACACAGCTGGGAAGTGTCTGAGGCCGAATTTGAACCTAGGACCTCCCGTCTCTAGGCCTGACTCTCAATCCACTGAGCTACCCAGCTGCCCCGTCCTTTCCCTATTTTAATAATTCTTCTTAGTTTATGTAACAAGACCATATTTATACATGAGAAAGATATTGGCAGTATCCTTTCCTAACTTTAAAAAGTTTGTACAATATTCTTATTAATTGTTCTTTGTTTTGAATCTAATTCTAAGTCAGTTTTGTCCCTCTACCATTTTTCTTTCTCTTTTGTAATTCAATTATTACTTGTTCAGTTTTCTTAATTGAGTTGAAATCATCCATGTTTTCTTCTGTCATTCTGTTTTATATTTTTAAACACATATTTAAGTTGATGGTTTTACTTGAATATTGCAGAACAAAATTTACTAATAATATCCTTTATTCCTTATTCATTTGCTATGAAATTTTCTTTTTCATACTAATGTTAGTAATGCAAATTTAGTTTTTTCTTGTTTAATCAAACTAGTTAATGATTTATCTTTTTATTAAAACATTTTGTTAATTTCAGTTTTCTTACTTTTGTCTCTGATTTTCAATATTTGTCTTCTTTTATTTGCTTGCTATATTTGTTGATCTTTTCTCTGTTTATATTTTTTAAATAAACATTTCCTCCAAAGTACTACTTCAGTTGCATCCAATATTTTTGAATTTTTACTTACTAAATAGCATGTTTAATATTAATAGATTTCTGGATTTGTTTATTAAGTTATTATAATACAGGTCTTAAAATTGTGTTAATTAAGATGAGAAATATACATATATACATATATACACACACATAGACAAACAGGGATACACACATAATGTTCAAATATTTATTTCTGTTCTCATTAAAGAACCACATGATATTTACCACATCTAACTTTTCAAATATTCTCTTTCAGTCTTTAACTTATTTTTTGATTGTTTTTACTTAAATATGTATCTTGATTTAGTTAAATCTTTGTTTTGAAAGGAGTAATTTTAGGTCTCCCATTCTCATGGTTCTACTACCAATTTCTCCATTAACTTTTTTTTTTATTTACATGAGAAGTTGCTATTATTTTCAGTACATATATGTGAAATATTGAGTTTAATGTCAAACTTTTAATCAAAATATAGTTTTATTATTCATGTCTTTTAATTGAGTCCATTTTGTTATTGTCTGAAATGCTATTGCTATCATTTTTTAACTTCAAACAAAGGATAATAGATTTCATTCTACCCTGTTATTTTAATATTGTAGGAATCTTCACATCAAGTATATTTCTTATAAATTGGTGTTGTCTTCTAAATATTTATGCTATACTCGTTTTATGAATAAAATCATCCAATTTACATTCTGTCATGATTATCAATTTTAAACATTTTCCTCTATCGTATTCCACCCCCCCCCCTCCGCTTTCCCTTTCTTTAAAATTTGTTGTAATTTTTACCCTGGGCAATTTTTTTTTCTTCTTTGGCAACCTGATTGCCCTCTATTCCTAAGAATCATCATAAAAATATAAAATTTACTGTGTATTCATTGATTTAATCTCCTCCCAAACTCAAGAAATACTTTAGTATCAGCCACCCCTGGAGAAATGATGACAGTTGTGTGCCACTTTATTCAAATACTTGTTGAGCAAATATGTCTATATGTTTGTTTATGTGTGTGCTCTCTACCCAATATTGACTAGTTCAAATAACAAATGACACATGTTCTCCCTACTCCGTCCAAGTTTGTACAGACTTTTATTATGTGAGAATGTAAGTTCTTTTCTACCATTCTTTCTTTATTCTCCCTAATGTATTTTTCCCTTATCCTTTCCTTTCTTCTATCAAAAACATGGAAAGATTATATAAATCCCTTCCAAATACTACCTCTTATTAGACTTTTGGCATAAACCTTGAGCTCATCAAACTTCTTTGGGAAGACATATCTCTAATTTGTTTAGACAGTAGTCTTGCAGTGCCTAAATAAATTGAGTAAGGCCAAAGACATGCTGTCTGAGTTTTCTGATGAACTTTGGTCGAAAATAGATGTATCCCAGTATTTAGTATGAATGGATAGGCTGTGACCTGTATCAGAGAGATTGGATCTCATTTTGAGTATTTGAGTTTTCAATGTAAGGATAAAATTAGAGACCAGTCCTTCTGATTGGTCTTATTGATTGATTCTTATTCTGGTATTATTTCCACAATTAATTTTGACAAACACATATAAGTTACTAAAATTTTCAAGGTACTTGTCAAATATTAATTTCTTCCTCATAAAGGTTTATTTTTGCCTTGACTGTTCAATTGCATTGAACTTTTCAATATTCCTTTTTATGCCTTTGTTTGTATGCCAGAATTTTCTCTGTATTGTTTAAATCAGGAATTAGATTAGAAGCTCCTTTATTTAATCAAAATCAATTTATTTTCACCTGTAGGATTATACTTTGTCAACTCAAAGAGAAAAGACCAAGTAGATGAATAAAAGTTATTGCCTAGATTTAATTATTCATTTGTAATAACACTTTCTAGAGATTGCCCACTAGTATGTGTAATTGGGACAGAAAATACAAATGGAAAATCAATTAAATCCAGGGCTTAGAAGCAAGAGCGTGACTTGGAAGGCTAGTTTAGTAGTGTTGTGAGGAAGATTATTACTTAATTATTAGCTTACTATTAGTTTTAGACCTAGCAGGAAGGGCTGGAGAATTCCAAGATGGAATGGGGAAGCAGGAAGTGACTCTTGCTCTCTGAGAGAGACTCCATGGTGTTTGGGGCAAGTTGCAACTGACTTTAGGAGACAACAGATTGCCAGAGATCCTGTGGAAAGATCGTCACCTACTTGTGGGAGATTTTGGTGGAGACTGCTAATCCCAACTGGAGTTGCAGGTCAATTTGGGCTGAGTCAGCTCCCAAAATCTACCCAACTGGAAGAGTACAGCAGGTGGTCCAGGAGGAGCAGAAACACCACTGGAGTAGAGCTGGACACTGCTGTGAGGATATCCACTTCAATCCTGCTTTTCTCTGGGCCCTGCCTTGATTAGGTCTCAGTTAGTGTAGATAAGTCCCTTCCCTGACCCTGGGGTTTGCCCCTAGTCTGTAGAGTGTAGTAACGCCATTCCCATCCTTATTCTTAGTTGTCCCTGATTAAAAGTGTTATAAATTCTTGCTTTTACTTGCTGGTTTCCATAGGACTAGACTAGATACTGCAGGGTGGCATTTGGGCCCAACTGCCACTTCAGTAGCAGTCACCTCCTTGGCAGTAAAACCTGGTCTCCCAACCTTTTTTGGTCCCGTCCATGTTTCATTCCTGTCTCCCTCACCCCATTGTGAACCCACAGATTATTTAGTTAACTTCTCTGGTTATCCTCCTTCACAGTAGGGAGCAGAAAATTATTTTTATGTAGTCCAAATTTCCCACAAAAGCAATAGGTCAATTTTTTATAATAAAGATCTTGGTCTACTGCCCCAAATAGTAAAAAATAAGTTAGTGCACTGATCTTGTATCAAGAAGATTAACGCATTGCTGTAATTTTCAAGTTCTTTAAACTGTACTTTGACATGTTCAACAAAGTTAGACTTGAGTGTTTCATTTTTTATATGTTTATTTTATATTTTATGATGTCTTTCTGATCTCCACAAAAAATTCACAATTTCTTCCAAATTTCCAAGAAACATCAACATGCAAAATACTATTGCCACCAAAGAATTAAGGTGTCTCAACCAGATAGCAGTATATGGGCACACTGTAGGCATGAATAGAGTGTTATAAATGATAAATGAGGAAGATTAGATGACCTAGGTATGTGATAGAAAGGAGGGCTGACCAGTGGACAGTCAGAATGTTTAGACAGTATCCTTACAATTTTTAAAGAAATTAAGCAAGGCCACAGACATATTGTGTGAGTTTTATGGTGAACTTCAGCAGAAAATGGATATCAAACAGTATAGGTAAGAGTGGATTAGTTGTGACTTGCATCAGGGAGATTGGGTCTCATTTTAAATATTTGAATCTTTGAATGGTTGGTAAGATTAAAATTAGAAATCAGTCTTTATGATGCTGTGCTCTGATATTCTTCCAACAATATAATTCATTTTGACAATCCATATATATTCTTCAAGTTTTCAATGTACTTGTTGAAGTATGACTTTTCCTTACTTTCATTTGAAAAATCAAATGCTATATGTAGAAATGTGCATGTTTGCATATATATATGTATATATATAAATTATATAGAAGTAAAATAATATATGTATAATCTAGTCATTAACGTTCAAGATCAACTTATCCTTTCTTACTCTGAAAAACTAGTGCCAATTTTCCTTAAACTAGGTCCAGAATTGGTAATTCATTAGATGTGATTGTGAAAGTAACTCCCCATTACTTATTTGGGCAAGAGAATATTTGGCAGCCACATAAATTGTAAGAATGCCCTGAACAGAAACAATTTTTCCTTTTCCCTTTTATTCCAGAATTTATTGGCATTCTTTATGGCAAGTTTATTTGGAAAAATGTTTAGGTCAGCATTTATATTATTCTTATTTTGCAAAGAAAGAATCTTCTCTATGATTGCTTTGAAGAATAATATTTCTTAAATGTTTTTGTACACTGAGTCACAAAGACTGTCAAATACTTTCAAAACTGGGAGAGGTAGGATTAAGCTTAACAGAAACTTCCAGGCTTTCAATCTTTAAGTAAAGCAGCAAAATAGAGACTTGATTCATTTTCATTCACCCTCTGTCATTACTTTCTCAGCACCCATGACATTTTGACACATCTTTTCTATGATCTTAAGCATTTATACATTATTTTCCAATCATTCTTTTTTAAACCCAATAAAAGAAATATAATGACCCATTTCAGTATATTCAAGGAAAATAATAACTAGTTTCAATCCAATTCAAAGAACTTTGCCATTATTTTTATGTCATTTTTGAGGTTGATTAAATAACTTATGGCTATTTTTAAGTACATTTAACACTTCTCATTTTAAGCAATATACAAGGCTGATGAAAAGTTTATGAAAGAAATCATAAAGGCTAGTGGGTGAGTACTTTACTTTTATTATTAGAGTGATATAATGAGGTGACAATGGTGGCTCAGCGAATATATTCTCATGATATTTCATTTACTTACATAGCAATTTCATTTTGGGGGTATGGAGGAGGTAGTGATGGCGGGGATTCAAAGAGAAATCCTGATGGTTCAAGTCAGGTTGGTTTTAATTCTGGAATTCATTAGAGAGTTGTAAATACAAATTTTTTTTATCACAGTCTTCATTATGCCCAAGTCTAGCAGAAACCTATTTCATTTATGTAACTAGAGCGAAACATGTGATGAAGAATTTTTTGTAACAAATCTCAAAATCTTCAACAGTCTTGCATATTACATTGATCAGGCTTTGAAAATAATCATTTTCCTTTGTAACAAAATGCTTCCACTCTATTAAATTTAGTCTTTATTATTTTATTCTCAGCATCACTCTTCATTAAATGTATTATTAAAATTGATTGGAAAAAAGATTAATGTTTACCACTTGGCTTATATATATTAAGAATTTTGCTGAATATCCTAATTATTATTCTATCTTTAAAGACTTCCTTGTTATAATCATTTGTAAATAAATATTTTACATTACATATTACATAGCAAACTTTTTTCTTCTTAAGCTGGGGGAAGTCAGAGTCACATATTTAGTGTCTTCATCTTTAACGAGTGTTTTGGCTAAAAATAACATTGTCTTTCTGATGCTCATATTAGAGTTGATGGATGCCAAGATCTGTATATAATAATATAAAGGAACATATCAGAGCAAGAGAAGGAACAGAATCTCCTACTGTGATTAAGGGCTCTATCTTCAGGATGAGCTCGTCTCATCTGAAAGTGGAACAATGCATGTTTCGATGTAGCATGGCATTATGGTGACAGTCTTTATCTTATGTTGTCAGTTTAAAAATGGTAAAAGAGGGTTTTTGAAATAGTCTTCAAATGCCAGCAAGGCTGGAATTCTAAGCCATCAACATTTTGGCAAGGCAAAACCTGAAGAAGCAGAAGGTATTGGTGAGTCCTTTTGTTATACACTGAAAATTTGAAATGTTTTTTTTTTTTGTCTTCTTTTCTGATTTGTTCTCTCAACAAAAGCATGTAGACTAATATATAACTTTTAGATAGTGAACCTTTCCAATTCCAAAGGAAGGATCCCAAAGTCAAATCTTGGAGTTTACATTTATTTTTTAAAACTTATAATATTATATAGTGAAAACATAAAAGACATAAAGAAGGAGTTTGTGAATGACAGGAAGATATCCAATCTTTTAAGAAGCATATAAACAAAGTGATAGAATAATGAAGATTAAAATATATAAATGCAATTTTAAAAATATCATGAAATGTTTCTTGACACTAAGACTATCCTATAATCCAGAAACCCCAAAATATATGTTCATGCATATGTAAACATAAATGTAGATATATTCATATGCATATGTATTTATGGATATGTTTATAAGTGTATACCTATATATACATAATTTTAGATATATAAGTATGTATTATATACATACATATTATATATATATATAATATATATGATAGATATATATAGGTCTAGATTGAAAACTATGTATAATATGGCAAATTTGATGTAAGGAAGACTTAGATTCAAGCACTATATTTGATACTCATTCATTGTGTGATTATGGGAAAGCCTATTTACTTTTTTTTATCTAATTCTATAGAGGCAGTTTTCACTCTGGGAGTTTCATACACCAGTGAAATAATGTATCCAGTTGAAGCATACATATCACTATAATTTTCCCATGTTATTATGTTTGATATAGAATTTTCCACTGATATTTATTATTTATCTATATTGTTGTCACATGTTAAATGTCAAATTATTTCCATTCCTTCCAACTAAGCCAACATTTCATATGAAATGTGACCATTAATGTGGGGTTGAAATATATATATATATAAACATATGTATGTATATACATATAAATGTATGTATAAAATGCAGGAATATATATGTACACATGCCTATATATGTATAGTTGTATTTTACACATACATAGATTAATATATCTATATATCCATATGTATCTATGTTAATATAATTATATATACATATATTATATTTATATGTATATATGGAGAGAAATAGACAAAGATAGATACATATAATATATACTTCCCTTTATCAGTTCTTTCTTTGGAAATGAATACATTTTCATTCATAAATCATTTATAGTTCATATGAATGAGCATATTACTCAAAATAGTTATCATTCAGAGTTACTCTTCAAGCAATACTTCTGTTACTCTATACTACATTCTGCTCATTACACTTCACATTATTTCAGAGAAGTCTTCTTATAATTCGCTTTTTGTGGTGTCAAAGAACTGGAAAAGGAGGGGATGTCCTTCAATTGGGGAATGGCTGAACAAACTGTGGTATATGCTGGTGATGGAATACTATTGTGCTAAAAGGAATAATAAACTGGAGGAGTTCCAGGTGAACTGGAGAGACCTCCAGGAACTGATGCAGAGCGAAAGGAGCAGAGCCAGAAGACCATTGTACACAGAGACCAATACACAGTGTTAAAATAGAATGTAATGAACTTCTGTACTAGCAGCAATGCAGTGACCCATAACAAATCTGAGGGACTTATGGTAAAGACGCTGCCCACATTCAGAGGAAAAACTACAGGAGAGGAAACACAGAAGAAAAGCAACTGATTGAACATATGGGTTGAGGCGGACATGATTGGGGATGTAGACCTGAAACTACCACACCTTTTCAACTATCAACAATTTCGAAATAAGTCTTGATGGATGACACATGTTAAAACTATTGGGGGGGGGGAGCTCGGGGAGTGAAGGGGAAAGTAAGAACATGAATCATGTAACAATGATAACTTTTCTAAAAAATAAAAATTATTTTAAAAAAGAAAATTAAAAAAAAAGAATTGATACTAAGTATCGGTTCTAAGGCAGAAGAGCAGTTAAGGGCTAGCCAACTGGAGTTAATTGCACAGGTTTATTCAGATAGTGTTTTTAAGCCAGATTTGAAACTGACATCTCCCATCTCCAGGCCTGGCTTCCTATCTGCTAAGCCACCTAGCTGCCCCTATTTCATGTATTTAAAACATTATATTGAGAAGTGATCCATAGGCTTCTACAAATTGCCAAAGGATCATTGACAGCACACACACACACACACACACACACACACACACACACACACACACGCAATATAATTCCTTGTCATCATTCAGTTGTTCAGTCATGTCCTAGTCTTTGTGATCTCATAAATTATAACATATCAGGTCATTATATCCACCACTATTTCTAAAAGTCTGCCTACATTCATAGTTTTTATTTCTATAACACTTTATATCCATTTTAACCTCTGCCATCCCCTTCTTCTTTTGCCTTCAATGTTTCTCAACATCAGAGTATTTTCCAATGAATCTTATTTTCTTATGAAGTGACTAAATTATTTAAGTTTCAGCTTCATTATTTGACCTTCCAGGGAATAATTCACATTTTTCTTTAAGTATTGGCTAATCTGATCTTCTTGCTATCTAAGATATGCTCAAAAATCTTTCCTGTTGCCACAGTTTAAAAGCATTGAATTTGTGACGCAGCTTTCCTTATAGTCTAATTTTTACAGCCATTCATTGGTACTGTAAAAAAAAACAATTTTGATTATACAGAGAAGGGAAATGACAAACCATTCAAGTATCTATGCCATGAAAATCCCATGGATAGTATTAAAATCATAAAAGACATCAAAAAATGAATCTTTCAGATTGGAGGTGTCCACTATGATACTAGGGAAGAGCAGAGGATGACTAAAAGTAGTTTAGTACTAATGATGGGACTGGGCTAAAGGTAATTGGCAGTTCAGGTCAAATGTGTTTATTGATGAGTAGAAAGTCCATCTGATGCTATAAAGATGAATAGTTCACAGCAACTTGGAATAGAAGAGCTATGAACCAAAGCAAGCTGGATGTGGTCACACAGGAGATGGAAAGTTTACATATTGACATATTGGGTGTCAGTGAATATAAATGGATGAGAATGTATATAATGTAGGATATTTGTATATTAGGGATTATCAGGAAGCCTACAGAGGAAGCCAGGGCTTGTGTTTTAAAAGAGGATTTATATAGAGAATTAGGCACTATAGATTATTAAAGTCATTAACCCAAAACAATCAGTTAAGAAAAGAAAATTCATAGGCACTTATAATATGGTAGCTAATACTTATATGCAAGTGCACAATTGTGTTACAGTCAAATAAAAAATATGAAATTATTTGATAAAGTGATAACAGTGTAAAAAAACTTAGTGAAATGAAGGATAAGTGTGGGTATGGCAAGCTCAAGGAAGGAATGTTATCTTTTATATGAAATGTTTCCTGAATACTCCCACTTACAGAGTCTTCTTAAAAAACTTTTTTAAAAAACTTTGCGCCTATTTGGCATATTTGCATGTGTGTCTGTATTATATGCTTTTCTGTTGTTCCTTAAAAAAATAGATAATTTCTAAGTTCTGGCCATTTTCTCTCTCTCTCTTCCATGGCTGGAATATTCCTTTTCTTCTCTTCCTATTGACTTTCCATGTTTCCTTTAAGTTCCAAATAAAGGTGTACCTTCTACAAGAAGTCTTTCCCAAATTGTCCAATTTCTAGTAATTTCCTTCTGTCCACTATTTCCTTTTTTTTCTTATTTATAGCTTGTTCATATGAATTTGTTTGCTTGATATCTCCCTGATTAAATTGTGAAGTTCTTAAGGGAAGCAACTGTGTTTTGCTTCTTTTTGTATCATCAAACCTTAGCAAAGAGCTTGGAACACTAGCTGATTAATGAATGTTTATTGACTTATGTCTATATTTGATTCAATTCAATTCAATTAACATTTATTAAGCTACTTCTATGTGCCAGGCACTTGACTAAATACTGGGAAAACAAACAAAAAAATTCCCTGCCTTAAAAGAATTTATCATCAATGGGAGGGAGAGAAAAAAAAAAAAAAAAACAAGCAAAAGGAGTATGTAAAAGGACTAGACACTAGAAAGTACCTGGCATGGGGGCATCCTGTTCTGAAGAGTGAAACCAGATAGAACTACATATAAAGAATGGAGCAAGTACAATTCCTGAACTTCATAAAGGAAAGCTTTGGGAAGGGTTCAGTACTTCAGCTTCCAGCTATCTAATGTGAAAACTATTACATAAATGGTCCCCTTTGATAGAATGTAATCTCCTTAAATATAGGGACTCTTTCATTTTTTGGTTGTATAACTGGCACAATGATAGGCATTTAAAGGTGCTTAATATGTGAGTTTATTCATGATATAATATGTTAGATATATATACAACATATAAATAATGTTTCACATAAACACATATATTATGTATAACATATACATATAATATTAGATTTATGAATACATATATTTTTTCAAATATAGATTCTATGATACATAATCTGATCTTCCTTTTAGTTTTAAGATTCTGTGATTCAATGCCCATAAGAACTGGAATATGAGTCATATTTTTGAGTTCATGGTTAGCCTTCACATTTTAGGAATATGTGTCTGCTAGATTTCATCTAGATAAAGGCAAATAGAATAATTCAGAACTAGAGACTTTACTATATTATAACTGACTTAAGGAAATTGAATTAGTTTACCTGGAGAAAGAAAATCTTAAGAATGGAAAAGGGGTAGGGTGGATAATGAACACCAAACCTTTGAAGGCCAAGCTTTTTTTTAAGAGGAATGAGATTTATACTAACATAATAATAGAATTATAGATCTATAAGAGACTCAATGAACCATAAAAATCATCTAGTCTTACCTCTTCACTTTTAATGAGGAAGTGATGGTTAGGAGAAATTAACTCCAGCCCTTCTCTATCCCCCCAATACTTCAAGGCACTCAGGTAGCAAGGAGAACAAACTAGGTTTGATATTGGATACTGAAGTATTTTTTCCTCTGATTTATTTTCCTTGAATTCAGATGATAAAACTATTAACAATGAACTGAAGTTTCTGAGAATCCTTTTTTTCTGTAAGAAAATAATTTTTCATGGCAATTCCAAAGAAGAATGACTTGCCACAGGAAGTGGTCATGGGGAAAGTAAGGGAAATTTTTTATTGGAGTTCTTCAAGCAAAGGAAAAAGTCACAACTTCCCTGAGTCATTTTAGATAAAATTCCAATTTACATACAGGTTTGGTTAATTCTGATGTTCTTTACCTGGGATCATGATTTTATTTTTGTTTTCAATATCTTATTACTATTATTCCATAGAATTGGCTTCTTTTATATTCCTTTATCTTATTTTATTTTATTCCTTTTTAAAAATATTTTTAAACTTGTCTATTTTAACACACAATTTTCAAAAAAAAATTAAATTCAGTCTTCTCTCCCTTACTTCCATAACCACCCTTCATTATAAAGAAAAGAAATATGAAATCAATTTTCCATGTGAAATAATAAAAAATACACTTTTATATTAGTCATATCACAAAAGAGATTTTTAAATATTTCAATATGCATTCATATGTCATCTATTCTTTTGCTGGATGTGGATAGCATTTTTAAAAAACCCTTATCTTATGTCTTAGAATTAAACTGAAACAGAAGAGAGGTAAGGATTAAGCAACTGGAGTTAAGTGACTTGCCCAAGGTAACACAACTAGAAAGTGTCTGAAGCCAATTTTGAACTCTGGACCTCCCATCTCCAAGCCCAACTGTCTATCCACTAAGCTACCTACCTGCCCCTGGATAGCCTTTTTCCTATTAAGTTTTCAGACTTATCTTTTTTTTTTATTTTTTTATTTTTTTTCAAATATTTATTAATATTCATTTTTAACATGGTTACATGATTCATGCTCCTACTTTCCCCTTCACCCCCCACACTCCCCCCACCCATGGCCGATGCACATTTCCACTAGTTTTGTCATGTGTCCTTGATCAAGACCAATTTCCAAATTGTTGGTAGTTGCATTGGTGTGGTAGTTTCGAGTCCACACCCTCAATCATGTCCACCCCGACCCATGCGTTCAAGCAGTTGTTTTTCTTATATGTTTCCTCTCCTGCAGTCCTTCCTTTGAA
Organism: Gracilinanus agilis; assembly: GCF_016433145.1. Lineage (NCBI taxonomy): Eukaryota > Metazoa > Chordata > Mammalia > Didelphimorphia > Didelphidae > Gracilinanus > Gracilinanus agilis. The sequence continues at coordinate 51,730,567 of NC_058133.1, forward strand.
TGTGGGTAGCGTCTTTACCATAAATCCCTCAGAATTGTCCTGGGTCATTATATTGCTGCTGGTACAGAGGTCCATTACATTCAATTTTACCATAGTATATCAGTCTCTGTGTACAATGTTCTTCTGGCTCTGCTATTTTCGCTCTGCATCTGTTCCTGGAGGTCTCTCCAGTTCACCTGGAACTCCTCCAGTTTATTATTCCTTTTAGCACAATAGTATTCCATCACCCGCATATACTCAGACTTATCTTAATCATTGTATTGATGAATCTTTCATAATTGATCATCACACAATAGTGTTATTACAGTGTATAATGTTCTGAGGTTTTTTTGGTTCACTTTGCATCAGTTCATATAAGTCTTCTCATTTTTTTACTCCATCTAGCTCATTGTTTCTCATAGTACAATACTACTCCATAACAATATTTTATCATAATGTGTACAATTATTCACCAAATGATGGACATTCCTTTGATTAACAATTGTTTACCACCACAGAAAGAGCTATTAAGAATATTTTTGCACTTAGAGAATTTTTTTTTCCTTTTTCTCCAGTCTCTTTGGGATACACACTTAATAGTGATAATGCTAGATCAGAGTAAATGCAAAGTTTCATACTTCTTTGGGCATAGTTCAAAATTGCTCTCCAGAAGGATTGGATTAGTTTGCAACTCTAACAAGAGTTCATTAGTGTTCCATTTAGTTCTTAAATGACCTCTAATATTTTTCATTTTTCATTTCTGCATATTATCCAATCTGAGAAGTATGAGGTATTACTTCAGAGTAGTTTTAATTTCTCTAACCAATAGTTGTTTATACCATTTTTATATGGCCAAAACATTTTTGTTTTCTTTTTCTGAAAACTATCTGTTCATATGCATTGATCATTTATCAACTTAGGCAAGACAGTTTTATTAATTTAATTCATTTCTCTATATAGTTGAGTAATTAGTCATCAAATAAATTTGTGGTAAAGACTATTTCCAGTTTTCCCCCTACAAATCTTAGTTGTAATGGTTTTGTTTGTGTAAAAAATGAATTTAATATAATCAAAATTATTCAGTTTATATACTGTGATGGTGATGGCCACAGGTGCAACTTTCCTATTAATTGCTATTAAAATTAAAAAATTAATTTCCAGGGGGCTGAGTAATATTTTTTCTGGAAAGGAGGCAGTAGGCCAAAAATGTTTGGGAGTCACTGATGTAGATGAACAAAATGGATCGATGGAAAGGTGAGGGCAAAAATATCAAAAAAAAGGTTTGAAGGGGTATTGTCCTTAGCCAAGGCAAGGATTCCCATGATGATGATCTAATTGATTTATTAAATGTGAAAAATGTAAAAAAAAGCATTGTTTGAAATTGTTTTTAATTTATTTTCTAGTATTCCTTAAGTATAGCATTATATTACCTGGAAAGAATGATAGTTTTATTTTCTCATTGCCTATTCTAATTCCTTCAGTTTCTTTTTCTTACTTCTCTAGCTGCCATTTCTGGAACAATATTGAAAAATAGTGGTTATAATAGATATCCTTGCTTTGTCTCTGATCTTTTAGAAAGTCTATGTTACATTACAGATACTGCTTGCTAATAATTTTAGATAGATACTACTTATTTTAAGAAAAGCTCTATTTATTCCTATACTTTATAATGTTTTTAGTAGGAATGAGTATTGTATTTTGTCAAAAGCTTTTTCTGCATCTATGAGATAATCATATTTTTTGTTTTATTATTGATATGATCAATTATACTGATACTTTTCCTATTATTGAACCAACCCCACATTTGTCATGTTCATCCCATTTGATCTTGCTATATAATCTTTTTGATATACTGCTATAATGTCCTTGCTAGAACTTTATTACATATTACTGCAGCAAGATAAATTAGGTTGGTCATAGTTTTGTTCTTGTTTTTGCTTTTTATATTTCAGCATCATATTTGTGTCATAAAATGAATTTTGTGGGATTCTTTATTTGCCTATTTTTCAAAAACAGTTTACATAGTGTTGAAATTATTTTATAATGTTTAGTAAAATTCATATGTGAATACATTAGTTTGGGAGATTTTTTTCCTTAGGGACCTCAGTTATAGCTTTGCAAATTTATCTTTTCTAAAATAGAGTTATTTAAATATTCTAATTCATCTTTTGTTAATTTGATTGAAATAAAGAAAGATAACCAAATTGCTAGTATCAATAATGAAAATGGTGAATTCACCCCTAATAAAAATGAAATGAAAACAGTTTTTGGAACAATTTTGCCCAATCATATGGCAGTTAATCTAATAATCTAAGTGAAATGCACGAACATATACAAACATAAAAATTTCCAAAATTACAGGTACCAAAAGTATTTATGGTAGCTTTTTTGTGGCAAAGAATTGGGAACTGAAGGGGTATCCATCAATGGAGAACGGCTAGAGACATTCTGGTATAAGATTATAATGGAATACTCTCATGCCATAAAAAATGAATAGGGCAATACCAAAAAAAAAAAAAAAAAAAAGACAAAACTTAAATGAAGTGAAGAAAAGTAAAGTCAGTAAAACTAGGTGAAATGTATACATAGTAACAGCAATAATGTATGAAGATCAACTGAACGACTTAAATGTCATTGTAGAATATATATCTTCCTCCTCTTCCATTTCCAATTAAGGTAAAATAGATATCTATAACCAAATGAGAATGTTTATATTCTTTACTTTTCTAAAAAATTGCTACCTTAAACTACTCAGGTATCTCCCTCCCTCCTTACCTTCCTTGCACCATAGGATGCATTATTTGACAAAAATATATATACAATATAAAACTATTACTTGCTTATTTTTATTTATCCATTCTTTCTCTGGAGGTAGACATGCACAAATCATTCTTCAATTAATATTTCTATTATTCTATATACTGTTCTCTTGGTTCTTCTTGTTTCACTCTTCAAGATTTCATGTAGGTCTTTCTATATAATTATTTTCTTTTTTTAAATTGACCTGCTTATCATTTCTTACAGAGCAATGGTATTCCACCATAATCATTTGCCACATTTTATTAGGTATTCTCTAATCAATGGACATCCCTTCAATTTCCAGTTCTTTCTCACCCACAACAAAGATAATTTAAGTATTTTGGAAGATAAAAGTTCTTTTCCTTTTCACAGATTAGCTTAGAAAATTACCTTAATAGTAGTATTGCTGGGTCAGGAGGTATATACAATTCTAGAACTCTTTGACCATAAGTCCAGATCACTCTCTAAAATGGTTGGATCAGTTCACACTTATACCAACAGTGCATTAGTGTGCTCATTTTCCCACATCTTTTCCAACATTTGCCATTTTTCCCTTTTATCATTTTAGCTAATCAAATATGTATGAGATGTTATCTCAGAGCTATTTTGATTTGCATTTATCTAATCAATAATGACTTTGATCTTTTTTCACATATATTTGTACGTATACATAGCTTTGTATTTTTTAACCAAAATATGTCCAAATTTTTTTTACCATTTTTCAGGTAGGGAATGGATCATATTCTTTCTTTTTTTTAATTTTTAAATTTATTATTTCTCCAATTACATGTAAAGACAGTTTCCAACTTTTTCCAAAGAATTTTGAGTTTCAGATTCTCTGCCTCTCTTTCTTTTGCCACACCCCAATTCCCTTTTGAGATGACAAAAAATCTCATATAAATTTTTTACATGTATAATAATGTGCATTTTCCCATATTAATCCTTTTGTGGAAGGAAACAAAAAAATTAAGTGAAAAACATTTTCTTTGTGTTGTTTTAAAAAATGATAAAGGCTTATATTACAAGGAAAGGTAATATTTTAATTAAGGCCGTGTTGGTAGAATAAAATCGACCACATGCCTGTAAAAATTTCAAATTGTTGCCTCTGCCATTACTTTCAGTACCTTACAGCCTCCAATGACGCCAGGAGTCTTATATCCTTCACTTACATCATCACACTTACTGTATGCCTCCATTTTTACAAGAGGAATCATGGGAAATGTAGTTTCCAAAGTCCCCAAAACATCCACAGGAAGTTTGTCATATATCTACATATCTTAAGGCTCAAATGAGCCCCAAAATACCTCTAAATGGAACCCCCCAAAATTCCAAATAACACATTTGTCTGGATTCAGACTCTATCAGTTCTTTCTCTGGAAGCAGATAGCATTTTATATCATGAATCTGTTGGCACTGTTTTGTATCTTTGTTTTGCTGAGAAATAGCTAAATTATTTACAGTGCTTCATTGTACAATATTCTTGTCATTCTGTGCAGTGTTTCTCTGGTCCTACTTATTTTACTCTGCTTCAGTTCCTGTGGATGTTTCCTTGTTTTTCTGAACTGCTTTTTGTCATTTATTAAAGCACTATCATATTTCATTTTAGTAATATAATATAAATTACTCATCCATTCTACTATTAATAAGTATCACCTTGCTTTCCAATTTTTGAACCCACGAAAGTGCTGTTTAATAGTTTTATACATATAGGTCCTTCCCCTTTTTCTTTTATAACTCTTTGGTATACAAACCTAGTACTAGTATGACCTTTGTGCATAGGGCCGAATTGCTCTTCAGAATGATTGAATCAAGTTCATAACTTCTTCAACAGTAGATTAGTGCCCTAATATCACTGTATCCCTCCTAATATTTATCATTATTAATTTATCATTTAAATATTTATCATTCATCATTTTTCATTAATATTTATCATTTTTCTTTTCTATCATACTAGCCAATCTAATTGGCATGAGGTGGTACCCCAAAGTTATTTTGATTTATATTTCCCTTATCAAGGGTGATTTAGAACATATTTTATGTGAATATAACTTTAACTTCCCTGTCTAAAAACTGCCAATGGGAAAGATTAGGTTTAGATCAACATCTCACACCCTACACTGAGATAAATTCAGAATGGATGAGTGCCATGAATATAAAGAAGGAAACTATAAGTAAATTAGTCAAACACAGAATAGCATACTTGTCAGATCTTTGGGAAAGAAAATATTTTAAAACCAAGCAAGAATTAGAAAAAAATACAAAATGTACAATAAATAATTTTGATAACATTAAGTTAAAAAGGTTTTGTACAAACAAAACCAATGCAACAAAAATTAGAAGGGAATCAACAAATTGGGAAAATATTTATAAAAAACTCTGACAAATGTCTAATTACTCAAATATGTAAGGAGCTAAATCAATTGTACAAGAAATCAAGCCATTCCCCAATTGATAAATGAGCAAGGGATATGAATAGACAATTTTCAGATAAAGAAATAAGGATATAAATAACCACATGAAAAAGTTTTCTAAATCTCTTATAATTAGAGAAATGCAAATCAAAACAATTATAAAGAACCACCTCACACCTTGCAGATTGGATAACATGACAGCAAAGGAAAGTAATAAATGTTGGAGGGGAAATGGAAAAATTGGCACATAAATGCATTGCTGGTGGATTTCTGAATTGATTTGATTCAACCATTCTGGTTGGCAATTTGGAACTATGCCCAAAGGGCATTAAAGACTGTCTGCCCTTTGATCCAGCCATATCAGTGTTGGGTTTATACCCCAAAGAAATCATTAGGAAAAAATACTTGTACAAAATATTTATACCCTTACTCTTTGTGGTGGCAAAAAACTGGAAAACAAGGATTTGCCTTTCATTTGGGGAATGGCTGAACAAATTTTGGTATCTGCTGGTGATTGAACACTAGTGGATTCAAAGGAATAACAAATGGGAGGAATTCCATGTTAACTGGAATGACCTCCAGGAATTGATGCAGAGTGAAAGGAGCAGATCCAGGAGAACTTTATACACAGACACTGATACACTGTGGTAAAATAAAATGTAATGGACTTCTGTTACTAACAGCAAATCAAAGGCTTTTTCAGCATCTATTGAGATAATCGTGTGATTTTTGTTTGTTATTTTGTTGATATAGTCAAACATGTGGATGATTTTCCTTATGTTGAACCATCCTTGCATTCCTGGTATAAATCCCACCTGGTCATGATTGATAACCCAATAGATGACTTGCTGGAGTCTTTTTGCTAGTATTCTACTTAAGATTTTTGTATCTATGTTCATTAGGGAGATTGGTCTGTACTTTCCTTTCTCTGTTTTTGGTCTATTTGGTCTTGGAATCAGTACCATATTTGCTTCATGAAAAAATTTGGTAGGACTCCTTCTTTGCTTATTATGTCAAATAATTTGTATAGTATTGGGATAATTTGTTCTTTGAATGTTTGATAGAATTCACTTGTAACTTCATCAGACCCTGGAAATTTTTTCTTAGGAAGTGTCTTAATGGCTTTTTCAATTTATTTTTCTGATATGGGATTATTTAAGTATTCTATTTCTTCTGCTGTTAATGGCAATTTATATTTTTGTAAATATTCATCCATATCACCTAGATTGCTACATTTATTGCCATTTAATTGGACAAAATAGTTTTTAATGATTGCCTTAATTTCCTTTTCATTAGAGGTGAGGTCTCCTTGCTCACATTTGATAGTGTTAATTTGGTTTTCTTCTTTCCTTTTTTTATTAGATTGACCAGTACTTTGACTAATTTATCTGTGTTTTTTTCAAAATACCAGCTTCTAGTCTTATTTATTAATTCAATAGTTATTTTACTTTTGATTTTATTAACTTCTCCTTTGATTTTTAGTATTTCTAATTTAGTTTTCATGTGGGGATTTTCAATTTGTTCGTTTTCTAGTTTTTTAAGTTGCATGCCCAATTCATTATTCTCTGCCCTCCCTAATTTGTTAATATATGCATTCAGTAATATAAATTTTTCCCATAGTATTGCTTTAGTTGAATCCCATAGGTTTTGTAAGAAGTCTCATAATTATTATTGTCATCAATGAAATTATTAATTGTTTCTATGATTTATTCTTTCACTAAATTATTTTGGAGAATCATATTATTTAATGTCCAATTTTTGGTTTGCCCCTCCACGTATTCTTACTGATAACTATTTTATTGCATTATGATCTGATAAGGTTGCATTTATTATTTCTGCTTTTTTGTGTTTGTTTACCACATTTCTATGACATAGTACATGCTCTATCATTGTGAATGTTCCATGTGCTACTGAAAAGAAGATGTATTCCTTTTTGTGCCTATTTATTTATCTACATATATCTATTAACTCTAATTTTTCTAGTATTTTATTTACCTCTCTTATCTCTTTCTTAATTACTTTTTGGTTTGATTTATCTAGATCTGATAGGGGAAGGTTGAGGTCACCCACTAGTATGCTTTTGCTAACTATTTCCTCCTTGAGCTCCACTAGCTTCTCCTTTAGAAATTTGGATGCTATACCATTTGTTGCATATATGTTGAGTGCTGATATTTCTTCATTTTTTATACTGCCTTTTATTAGGATGTAGTTACCTTCCCTAACTCTTTTAACCAGATTTATTTTTACTTTGCCTCTGTCAAAATTCATGTTTGCAACTCCTGCCTTCTTTTTCACAGTTGAAGCCCAATAGATTTTCCTCCATCCTTTCATTTTTATTCAATGTATGTCTGCCTGTCTCATGTGTGTTTCTTATAGACAACATATGGTAGGATTTTGGTTTCTAATCCACTCTGCTATTTGCTTCCATTTTATGGGTGAGTTCATTCCATTCACATTCAGAGTTATAATTATCAACTGTGTATTCCCAGACATTTTGAGTCTCTCTCCTTGTCCTGCCCTTTCATGTGTCACTATTTCCTTCTATACCAGTGTTTTTTTAAAGCAGTTCCCATTATCCCCTGCCTTATTGTACTTCCCTTTCTCCCTCTCCATTCTTATTCCCCTCTTATTCTTTTTTAGGGTCTTTTTAAGCTAAACCCCATCCTCTCCCTTCTTAGTGTTGCTTCCTTCCCCACCAGTCTTTTTGTTACCCTTCTACTTCTCTATAGGGTGCAAAGCAATTCTCTGCCCCAATGGATCTGTTCTTCTCTCTTTAAGTTGATTTCAATGCACTTAAATATTAAATATTTCCTCGCTCCAACCTCTTTACCCTGCCAGTGTATTATTATTCTTCCCTGTTGGCCCCACATATTTCTTTGTGGAATATAAAATTACATCATTTTGTTTGTTTTCCTATTTTTCTTAATATTATCTTCTTTTTCCCCCTCTAGTTTTGTATATATTTATACATACATATATATACCTTGACATTTCATCCTATACAGTTTATCACTGTTCCCTCTTTGTAAACTGCTTCTAGTTACCCTGTTGTTAATAACAATTTTTAATATTTTCCAATTTCTCCTTTTCTTCTAGGGATACAAATTGATTATTGGGTCCCTAAAGGCAAATATTCCCCCCACACACACCACTCTCTTAATCACCTTATGGCGACTCTATTGAGTTCTGTGTTTGGGCAGCAAATTCTCTGTCTAAGTCTGTTTTTTTCTTTAGGAATGCTTGGAAGTCCTCAATTTTATTCAGTGACCATACTTTCCCCTATAAAAATATAGTCAGTTTTTCTGGATAGTTGATTCTTGGTTGTAGACCCAGTTCTCTTGCTTTCTGGAATATTATGTTCCATGCCTTCTAGTCCTTCAGTGTAGATGCAGCCAGATCTTGTGTTATCCTAACTGTTGTTCCCTGGTATCTGAATGACTTCTTTTTAGCAGCTTCTAATATTTTTTCCTTGGTCTGGTAATTTTTGAAATTGGCTATAATATTCATGGAAATTGTCAGTTGTGGATTAAATATAAGAGGTGATCAATGGATTCTTTCACTTTCTACTCTTCTCTCTTGTATGAGAATGTCAGGGCAGTTTTCTCTAAAAATTTCTATTAGGATGATGTGGAAACTTTTTCTTTTGTCATGATGTTCCAGTAAACCAATAATTCTTAAATTGTCTCTTCTAGCTCTGTTCTCCAGACCCTTGGTTGAATCAATAAGGTGTTTCATATTCCCCTCAAATTTTTCATTTTTTAAATTTTGTTTAATACATTCTTGCTGCCTTGTGAAGTCATTTGTTTCTAGTTGTTGAGTTCTATTTTTCAAAGATTGAATTTAATCCCTGGCTTTTTGGTCATCCTCCTTCTGGTCTGATTTTCTTTGTAGATCATCTTTTGCCTTCTTTGCTTCATTTTCAAGCTGGCCAACTCTGGCTTCTAAGACTTTATTTTCTCGTTTTAGTTCGTGTATTTCCTTTTTCAAATTGTCTTCAGCATCTCATGATTGCTTTTGGAGTTCCTGAAGTTCTTCAGTTAATTGAATTTTGAGATCTTCTAAAGCCTCTGTCCAATTCACTGGAACGTCTTCCTCTTCTTCTATTTCATTTGCTCTCTTTTCACTTCCTTGAAAGAAGCTGTCAATTGTCTTTTCCTTTCTCTTTTTCTCTTGTTTACTCATATTTTTTTTTCCTTTTCTGTTCTGCTAGTTTAAGCAGATGGATTTAATGAGCTTTGATGAAAGATCTTCCCCCAGCTGGTAATAGAGGTTTGTAGTCACTTTTTCTGCAGTGGAAGGGGAATGGATGTTGGAGTTTCCCTGCCTTCTGAAGACTTCTTCTCTTTCCAATTGATGGGATTAAGCATGTATTGATTGGATTAGTCTGTATTGCTTAATGTGCCCTGAAGCTAAAACCTGGAGAGGGGAAAAAAAAGAAGTGGAGGGATAAGGTAAAGTGTTTTTGCTGAGCTGTTGAGCAGTAGGTTCCCCCTGTTCTGTCCTTGTGTTTGATCTGGTTTTCTTTCCTCTTGAAGTCCTTCATTCTCTATCTCAGTTTGATAAAGCCAGGTGGTCTCAGGTATGGCTCCATCTAAGCCGCCACCTTCTGAATGTTTTTGCTGTGTTTCTCTGGTTTACTCCTCCAGTCACCTCCCCAGTGCCTGTGTTCAACTTCCAAAGTCAGGCATCAGCAAGGCCCTCTCTCCAGGCTGCTGCACTTGCCCACCCAGAGATTTCAGATTCTGCACAGGGCTTGGGGGAGGGGTCCTGGGATTCCCCTTCTATACCCTCAGACCTAACAGTTCAAGAATTTAAGCCTTTTTCTTGGAGTTCCTCTTTAGCAGTTCAGCAGTAAGGTCTGTGTAAATAGAATTAGCTCGATCCGATCCCATTAATAGTCAAAAATCTACTCAACCCAGGCGTGCTAATGATGTCACTCTCTCCTCCCTTAGTGGGGAGGGGAGACCCACATGTGACAATAAGTAACAAATCAAGAATAAGGGACTGCCCTTTGGGCAGTCCAAATCAGTGTAGAAACTGCCATTTGTCCATTTGAATTAGAGGTGGACCACAGGAAGTGATGAAAGACACGATCTCTTTAAGTAAGTGAGTGAACTTCCTTTGGGGGCAGTTGCTGTCTTGAACTGGAAGAAGAAGCATCTCCTGAGACCACAGACAGCTTACACTCAATATTGTCACGTGGGTAAGTTAGGCTGACTTCCTTGGCCTAGCTGGGCCAATTCTAACCTCTGCCTATCTGGCTGTTGGGCCTTGTGGCTTATAGCTTCATTTATTTAGCCTTTTAACCTTCTCCCTCCGTCCAGGCCTTTGGCCTGGACTAGCCTCTCCCTTTCTCTTTATTCCTACTTTTACCTACCGATTGTAAATAAACTCTTCAACCTGATGCTGCCTTGGGTCTGATTTAATTACGGAATCAACCTATCCTGGAGGCCACATATTTTTAATATATATCTATAAATACCTAAATTTTCCCTCTTACAGGTCCCTCTGCTCTGTCCCATTTGTTAGATTTGATCCTCTTTCTTTTCGAAGCACTTTGTTTTCTATCTTGGTGTGTAAAGGTGAGGAGGTTTTAAGATTGGCTCCTTCTAAGTTGCCATCTTCCCAGATGGTATTGTATTTGACAAACGTAAAAAGATCAAATCTTTTGGGATAATAATCCACTATTGTTTTTTGCTTTTTGAAACAGTTCTGAAGAAAGTTGTTTAAAATTTGCCCATCATTTCCTCATTTTTCCCTCCACTGTAATAAACAAGCAAAAAATCACTCTTCTTTTTGTTATTTATGTGAGATAATTCCCTCCCCCCCATTATTCTTCTCTCTTTTCCTTTCTCCATTGTCATTCTTTTTTCTCATCTCTTCATTTTTTTTAAATTATCCCAACATAACTGACTTTTACCCATGCCTATGTGGGCTCCTTCTAGGTGTCTAATAATCATAACATTCATAGGAATTTCATATGTCATCTTCCCATAAAAGAATTCAAACAGGGTAATTAAGTTGAGCCCTTTATGATTATCCCTTCATGTTTAAAATTTAAAGTTTCTCCTGAGCCTTTTATTTGAATGCCAAATTTTCTAATCAGCTCTGGTCTTTTTATAAAGAATATTGGAAATTTCCATATTTCATTAAATATTCATTTCCACTTTAAAGGAATTCTGCTCAGTTTTGTTGGACATCATTCATTGTAGTTCTAAGTTCTTTGCCTTATAAAATGATATATAACAAGACTTTAATTCCTTTATAGTCTAAGCTATTAAATCTTGTGTAATACTAACTCTGCCTCCATATAATACCTCCAACTAGGTATTAGTTTCTGGATTACTTATAGTATTTTCTTCATGATCTGGGAGCTCTGGAATTTGACTCTAATATTCATTAGAAGTTTCATTTTGGTGGGATGGAAAGAACATGAATCATGCAGCTATGGAAAAATTTTCTTAATCAATAAAAATTATATATATATAAAGAACTTTCACTTTGGAATTTCAGGAGGTGATTTATGGTTTTTTTCAATTTCTATGTAACTCTTTGGTTATAATATTACCCAGACTGTTTTCTTTTATAATTTTTTGAAAAATGATGTGTAGGGTCTTTTGCTTGTCTTTCAACTCTAATAATTTTTAAACTCTCATATATTTTCTTGGTAAGTTTTTTCCCCCAATGAGATACATCATATTTCTTCTTTTTTTAAATCTTTTGAATTTTTAAAAGTTGTTTCTTGATGCCTTATGAAGACATTAGCCTCCAGGTGACCAATTCTAATTTTTAAGTATTATTTTCTTCAGTGAACTTTAGTACTATCCACCCCCACATACACACATTTTTATCATTTCTACTTTATAGGAATTGTCATTTTCACTGGATTTTAGTAGCTATTTTTTCCATTTTACTAATTCCACTTTTTAAATACTTTTACTTTACTGGATTTTTGTTCCTATTTTACCATTTGGCAAATTCTTTTTTTAAAGATGTTATCTTCTTTAGTATTTTTTTCCTTTTTGACCATATTGTTGAATTTTTCAGAATTTTATCACGTCACTCTCATTTATTTTCCAATTTTTCCCTTCTATTTGACTTTTCTGATTTTCAAAATCTTTTATGAGCTCTTCTAGGTATTCTTTTTGGGGGCAGTATCTGATTGATATTATTTTTTTCCTTCGAGGCTTTGCTTGTAGCTGTTTTGATATCATTGTCTTCTGAGTTTGGGTCTTAATCTTCCTCATCACCATTATACAGTTTTATATTCAGGTTTTTTTTATTGTTTGCCCATTTTCCCATCCTCTTTCTTGACTTTTAACTTCATATTAAAATAGAGCTCTGGCCTGAAAGTTGAAGGGGCACTCACCAAAGCTTCAGGATTTTTATGTTGCTATTTTCTAGACTAGTTCATTTGTTTTGTAAGTTTTAAGGTGCCTCCAAGGTGCATCATATAAGGAGAGATGTTGTCACTGCTCTTTAAGCCTCTGCTCTGCTCTTTATCTAAGAATGGACCTTCTTTACCTATAGCTGCAATTTATAGTGCTCCTCTTGCCCCTGGAACTTTGCACAGGTCTCATGCTTTCTTGTAGCAATAAGTGGTAGTGTTTTTGTTTTTGTTGTTTTGTTGTTTTGTTGTTTTGCCTTGGAACTGAGATTAGAATCCCTTTTCTTATTTGAACAATCACAAGCACTCTTCTCCATCTAGGAAATATGACCAGAGCCACTGCTTTCCTTGGTCACAAGTGCTATTGCTCCTTTTGGCCCTGGGATTGTAACTTAGATTACTTCTCTTCAGTAGCCACAAGAATTATACTTCCTTTATGCCTTGGAACTAAGTCCAGAGGCCCTATTCCCTTGTTATTGACCACAAGCACTCCTCTGCTCACTGAAACTGTGACCAGGGACCCTGATACCCAACAGTAACAAGCTCTAGTATTATAATTACCTTAAAAAAGTGTTCAGAAACTATGTATGGGCAATACATCATGGTTCTGAAATACAGTAGGATCCAAGAACCAGCAAAAGGTCCTCTTAATCTCTTTATATACAGTTGGCTAATTTCATTTCTATCAGGATTGAGAAGTCTTTAAGCTGCTGGTGCTGCTATGGCAGCTGCCTACAAACTCTGCTATTGGCATTGCTATGTCATGATCTGCACTGCACTCTGGGCTCACAACCAGTGTTACAAACTTTTCTTATTTACTTCTTATTACTAGGAAATAGTATTTGACCTTTTGTTGTTTCTAGGTAGTACAGTGGATAGAGCACATGTCTTAGAGTCGGGAAGACTTATCTACCTGATTTCAAATCTCTCCTCAAATACTTACTAACTTTGTGACCCTAGGCAACCTACTTAACCATGTTTTGTCCAAATTACTTCATCTGTAAAGTGAGCAGCAGAAGAAAATGGCAAACCATTTCAGTTTCTTTACCAAGAAAAGTAAAAAAAAACAACAACATTCATAAAGATTCAGATATAAGGGAACATAAAACTACTTATTTTTATTTATGATATTATTTTCAAGCTCTTTGGAGGGGAATTTTGGGAGACTTCAGGTTAGTTTCTGCCTCATTTTGCACCTTGACACCACTCTATTTTATTTTATTTTATGAGTTTGAAAAAATTCATTGCAACAGGAAGTTTCCAGCTTTTACTATACTGCAAAATTGACTGTGATCTAAAAAAAAGGTGAAAAACTGTTGGATAAGATAATCTTTGTATTTCTTTCCAAATCTGAGATGCTGATTTTGCTACTGATTCTTCTTTTTAAATGAATGTGAACTGGATCTTTGGAGGAACCAGAGAAACATGAGTAAAGTACTTAAGAGTATTCCATTGAGGGGGATATTGGTGAAATAACTATATTAAAAATTCAGAGAAGACACATTGGAATTATTCCTGTTTTCTCTTTTCATCAACATTATATGTTTCGAGATTTCATGGATGGATTGCAAATAGTAGCTTCTTACAAATTAAATCCAAGTTCCATATTATATGGATTATTTATTGAATTTGCTCCAAATTAGCTGATACATATTTTTTAACCAGAGTGTATGAGTAATGTTCTTACTGTATGCACAATAGGCATTTAGCAAATAATGAAATTTATTCCATAATATATTTTAAGTGTTTTATGGTGCTTACAAATTCTATGACAAAGTGCTTAAAAATATAGTTGTTGTTAGCAGGGCTTGAATAAATGCTTTCTTTTTTAAATTGTTCTAATTTTATAATGTTATTAATGACTCCTCAAGTACCCAATTCTCTCTACCACCTGAACTGAGAAATGGGCTATTTTTTCAGAGATATAAAATATTTAGTACTGAATTATAAGTGCACCCATTATCTTAAAACTGCACTTCTCCTAAGGGTACTATCACACTGCCTGCGGCACTGAGTTTTCTCCTTTACTATTGTTTGCGGGGAGGAGAAACTGACCCAAAATGGAACCCCTGATACTAGCACACCATGAATATTATTATTGTTCTGCATAGTTTTACCTTTCTTTATTATTATTTATTGAATGTGCCCATTGCTTTGTAGCCCCTGGGCTTGGTTACAAATGTAATAGAAAAAGACAGTTCCTGACACTGTGATTTACAATTTAAAAAATAACAACAGGCCACCAGTGACTCTAGTATTTTCAGTAGGGACTCTCCTTATTCAGCAGTAGAAAGAACTTAAAGGAGACAATTCAATTTAATTCCACAAGCATTTAGTAAGTGCCTACTATTTGCAAGGCATAAAGCTAGGAAATTGGGAGACAAAAGCCAAGCAAGTTATAACTAAAAGGGATTGAGCCATAGCCCTTGAAGAGTTTATATCTAAAAACTAAATTTAGCAGAGTCATTGGCTAAATCAAAGCTTAGCACAGCCCCTGACACATCACAAGCACTTAATATGTCTTTATTGATTGATAATTGATTATTTTCCGTCTTCCCCACCCTCAACTCCTGGATTCCAAAGTCACTGGCTCATAAAGTTTTATATCTAGCACTAGATCCATCTATTCCAAAGTCTCACTTTTGTCTTTAGATACAGAACTTTAGATCCAGAAACATTTGATGATTTGTCAAAGGTCACACAAGTGACAAGTGGAAGAGATGGGATTTGAATACAGATCACCAAAGTGAGTGTGCTTTGTTACTGTCAAAAAAAAATTGCATTAACTTACTTGAACTGAAACTGAAAAGACTTGGCATAGGTTTGTTGATAAAATGAAATGAATGGGATGTATAGGATATTTTTTGTTCAAAAATTACTTTGACCTTTTCATGAGTCAATTCAATGAGCATTTACTAAGACTACTTTGTGACAGGCTTTATGGGGGAATGTTGCCAATTAAAATCCTGTAATTGTTGATAAAACATTATCTTCACTTTCCATTCAGTGTATTGGTTTACCATATTGTCAAAAATATTATCCATTACTGATTTGTCAAAAAAGTTGATTCTGAATGTCTTCAAGTAAAGATATGACTTCCTACCATATTGCTCAGGTATAGGCTGGACTAGAGGACCTCTGAAATTACTTTTTTCCATGGCCCCTTCATCTTTTAAAATATTTATTTCTAATGAAAACCAATATTTTATTAATGTACATACTAATCCTCAGCATAAAATAGTATCACATAAAATTAATAATCATATTAACAATATACATTGGGTGGGATAATTTTTTAAGGTACAAAGTTCCTTACAATGTCTTTTTGGTATTGTTAGTCATAATTAATTTTCAAGTTCTTTTTTTTTGCAAATTTTTCAAGAAGATGTTCTGCAAAAAAAAAAAAAAGAAAAAAGAAAAATCCTATTTCTTCCCAATGTTAGTGTTGTTTAATGATACTTCATACTATATTTTAATCAAATATATTAAAATGTGCTAAAATTTAAAATTTTAAAAAAGTATTAAGGTATTATAAAAATATCCCTCCCATTATATTGTTCATTATTTATTTGATAGGAATGCCTACCAAGATGATACTCAAACATTGAATTTGTAAAAAAAATTATGATAGTATTTATAAGTCCTGATATTTGTCATTCTATATTGCATTAGAATAAGGATAATATTCACCACAATTTGAGTAGTCTTCTAATTCTGCTTTGGGTTTCAACTTTAATGAAATAACAAAGATTAAGAAAGGGGAGCTTTTAGTGACTTTTCTGATAAAAAGGGAAACTAGAATATAATGTCAAACAGGATACTAGACATTAGGTTACATTAATAGCCAATAAGTACGATTGAGTGCCTCATTATGGAAGAATTAATTAGCTGAGGTGATTGAGTTACAAGATGTTCAGTCCACTCCTACTATAGTGATATAATCATCAAACCAAACAAATTTTGATTCATTAGGTTTATAAATGGTTTCTTCACATTTTCCTGCAGTTATTGGGAGACAAGTTTAAAAAGCTTATTTCCATGCACATTTTTGTTGGCATTTCACACCCCAAGTTTAAAACTAATAGAGAATTAGTTTGAAAATAAGAAAATAAGTATAATTTAATGAATAAGGCATTGGATCTAACTACCCAATCCCTATCAAACTCTGGCTTCAAATTTTGCTTCACATTTTACTATCTGTAGTGAATCTAAACACACCAGTAATCTCTATACACTTACTTAAAGTTACTTTCCTGAACTGTAAGAAAAGAGTGTTAAAATTGATGGTTTCTAAAATACCTATTATCATCACCATTCCTATCATCCTCATCATTTTTATCATTATTGTCATCATCGTCATCATTATAAGTAGTTATATAACATGTTTAAGGTTTGCTACTGTATTTATCATCTTACCTTGTATGGTAAGTATCATTAATATAAAAATTGTATGTAGTTAAGAAAAGTTTAGGTAGAAAAGATTAAGTGACTTGTCTAAAACAATGTATAGATAATATAAATGTGAAGATGGATTTGAACACAGGTCTTCCAAAGCCCATGTAGACTATTCAGAGCACTGTACCACCTAATACAATAAATTTATGATTTATGTGGGATCTTTTTTGAGAGGGTATATTATGTTCCTAGTACTTTTTTGTATTAACAAAAAAAAACATAGGAGGAAGAAATTTCCTTTTCTATCATGATCCACTTTAAGGAAACATCTGAATCTAATGACATATGAAAACTGCCTCAAGAACAAGTGATGAATTTCACTAGGGCAAATATGTTATTTATGAAAGTATTTATCAGCTGTAATGCTTTATTTTGAGAATGTCCTTATTAAAATGTTTGGTAAAATATCTGTTGGGAAAAGGTGTCAGTGAAAATGATGTCTGGGAATTTAATTTGTCTTGCCCCCAATTTCCTTAAATATAAGAAAACTCTGTTCTACATTGTTTACTTGTTCCTACCTGCTCATCACTGGTGCCTTCTCATCATTCTAGGTAGCTACAGGGAAAGAAAGGAAGTCTTGTTAAGCTGTCAGCACATCTGAAAGTGAGTATGTCAAGAGACCAACACTTCCTTGTGACTCATTGGTCTCCAACCCAGATTCATGGCCTTCATATTGCCTTCTGTCCTACTGCAATTTTTCTACCTTATTATATTCACTGTTTTGCTCAAACACTATTCCCTTCCTACTTCTGCTTGGCATTCTCTGACCCAAGATTTTCATTTCTTTTGAAATCCAGTCACATATGTCATTAGATGCTATAGGTCATGATATGCTAGATGTAGCAAATGATCATGGGTTATTAAGAATATACATGTTATATATACATATGTATATATACGTAAAGATGAAACTCCTTATATATCAGTAGAGTTAGATTGATTCTTGAGATTTGATAACTAGCAAAACCTTTAGCAAATATCACAGGAGATTTTATATATAGTAGGCTTTCTTGTGTCTGTATGAGTCTTTTTCAAAACTTTAATTTAATATTTTTTGGGGAAAAATCCACTTTATTTATCCCGGTTAACATTATATATTATCTATTTATCAAACTGGTCAAGTTAAATCAAGATCTTTCTCATATAATGAAAATCCCCATGGAATCATAAGATCTGAGGTTAAATATCACTTCTAATACCTTCTATCTGTTTGACCATCAGAAGGCAACTTAAACCCTCTCAGAGATTATATTATGGGCTTTTTTAGGTCCTCTCTAGTCCAGATCAATTATGATTTCATATTTTTACATTGTTCCCTTAAATTAAGTTTTTCCTGGAGAAAATTCAACCTTTTGGAAAAATTTATCATGCCCATTTATTATTTAAGTTGAGACATTTATAATTGGTTGAGGGTGTCAACTTAGCCTTTGTTTTTAAAGGTATGAACAATTCAGTTACCCAAGTTATCAAGTCATTCACCATAACTCCTTGTCCTTCAACCTGAGTCTATAACAAAATGAGGTTCAAAGACTATTAAAGGCCCACCCCCACTTTTTGCACAGTATCAAATTACCAGGCAAATACCGTAGATATTTGGGAGGACTCTTTTCACAGCAACCAAACAAACTCACTTCAGGAAAGCTCAAGGCTTTTTGTGAGTGACGAATTCTAAGTAGACTCAAGAGATTAGTTGCAAACATTTTCAAAATTAGAAACAGCTGATGGCACTTCTTAATATCTGGTCCATAAGCAATCTATTTTCATTTACTTTTCAAGCACATACTGCTAACATAATAGCTGTGTTTATTAAAAATGGATTTTATTTTACAAAACTTGCCTACAGAATAATGATATTTTATCCTAGGTCATCAACAAGCATTCAATTCATGCTTCTCCAAAATTACCTGTCGGCTCTGATTTTTTTTCCCCTCTTTCTCCACACTGTGATGCTTAAAAGTACAGAACAGCCACTAAGTGATACAAAATGTGGCTGTCAGACTTAGTCAATAATTATATAGCATTTTAACAATGATTAAAATAATTTTTAGTATGTGTCCATGTAGAGAGCTCCAGGGTTAATTTGGGTTAGATCACTGAAATATTATATTCACGAGATAATTCATTTGTAACAAATAGCAAATTGATTTATGAAAGAAAATCAGCTCTTAATTACCAACATTTGCTGGGAGCTTATTTTCTACCAAGAAAATTATTTTGTGATACAACATTGAAAAAGAGTGATCTGAATTGAACATATATTGATAGTGAAAAGACCAATATAGTTCAAGTAATCTGAGGACATCATTATTGAATTTGTATCTAGATTTGTCTTAAAATATTCTTTATATTTAAAGCAAAGATAAACTTCTAATTATTTGGTGTACATAGGAGTGAAAAACTATAAAAAGATATTAAGAATCTTCCAAGGGGGCAACTGGGTGGCTCAGTGGAATGAGAGCCAGGCTTAGAGATGGGAGGTCCTAGGTTCAAATCTGGCCTCAGACACTTCCCAGCTGTGTGTCCCTGGGCAAGTCACATGACCCCCATTGCCCACCCTTACCATTCTTCTGCCTTGGAGCCCATACATAGTATGGGCTCCAAGACAGAAGGTAAGGGTTTTAGGGAAAAAAAAAAGAATCTTCCAAGTACAAAATTTTTGTTGTTTGCTGTGGGTACCATAATGTTTAAGTCATTGGTCTTTGACCATGTTACCCTTATTATCTAACAATAAGAAGAGTATAATAAGAAACCAATACAAATAAATGTACTCTACAACATTACATGATAAGTAAATTAGAGTATAAATAGATGAATAAATGAATTGGTGAGGGTAGGGGTTGTTGCTGACTCAGGTTGATCCTTGGGAAGTTTTTGTAAATATTGAGATATATACTTCTTTATATCATATTGGTTCCTAAAGGTAGATGGACTCAAACTTTAAGTAGTTTTTATATCATGTTCACTTCCATAAGCAGCATGGCTGATTCATGAAGGAGTATCTGCTCCTGCTAAGCTAAAGAAGGTCATCTGAGAGGTCATTCTTCAACATTTGGCATCTGGTAAAACCTAAAAGGAATTTCAGCCTCAGAACTTATGGTGACATGCTTTGCTAAATTTTTTAAACTGATGAGATTGTAGCCATATTCCATCTCTTTCATATGCTTGGAAAGAATAAATACAACAGTGAAAGAAGCAAGAATAGGGCTTTATGATCACGAACCATGCTATTTCAAAGGGACTATAAGGGACTGTATCCTCCTTCTGTGCTGATCATTTAATCTTTTTATTCTTACTTACATAAATCTAGAGAATAATAAAGACCAATATCTCATTTTGCTCTGTTAGTGGTTTTTGAATGCTCTTCTATTCCAGTTATTTAGCCAATCAATACCCTGTCTCTTCATTTAGTTAGAAGACTAAAATGATTTATAAAATGTGGATGCCTGCTTAAAATCAGGGAGCAAGACACTTGCATTATAGGCCTTCATGTCTTTCCAGAAATGGGTTCCCCAGCTTCTTTCACATATGGTTATTACCAGGGTCAATGCCATGCACATTAACAAACCTCTCCCTTTGCTCATGGCTTAGTGGAATTTAAGGAGGTTGCCCCTCTAACAACCTCTTTAAATTCCAACAAGCCATTTTCAGTTCCAAGTATCCATGCATACCTATAGCCTTATAGTACCAACCTAAGAGTTTGAACTCCATTAGGTAGGTAAACAAAATTGGGGTTGTTAGAGAGGCATTCTCCTTCCAATTTGATCTACACCATCAGAAAAAAAAACAAAAATAGAGATAGCAGAGAACAAAATGAGGTTTTAATTCATCACCAATTAATTAATTAATCATTTCCCAATATCTTGCTCATCTTCCAATTTCATGGTCACATTCTTGGTTCTAGATCCAAGAACTCTTTACAATTTAGACATTCAAAAATACCACCTGTCCTCCAAAAAGCTAACATTCAAGAAGTCTATCGTGCAAGCTGAGAGATTAATTTTTGCTTCTCTAGACCTCTATTTAGATATTAAGGATCTCATGAAATCTTGCCACTCTACTATTATCCCCATCTTCTTCCATCTTAAGGTACAACCCATTTACTGCTGCTCCTCCAGAGCAATCATCTATTGGGCAAAAATAATGTTGGCAATATTTGGCAGACCCTGCCACTGTGCATATTTTGCTTCCCAAGTACCAAATTCTTCTATTTTATTCCTCTGGTATCCAGTATGTGGTCAGCTCTATGTGGATCTCCTCAATTTTTATGGCATGAAAGTTTTCCTTTTTTTTAATAGAACTTATTCCAAAGGGAGTGGTTTTCATCCTTAGTGGCAAATCACAGGATCATTAAAAAAGAGATGAGGAGGATCTTAGAATCCATTAAAGCAAATCACAAAATCACCTAAACAAAAGGTCAGAAAGTGCACTTATTTCTTACATAAAGATATTCCATCTATGTTCTTCCCATCTACTCAATCGGACTTTGGGAAATTAAGACTTACTCAATAGGGATATTTACAATGATTCTGGTGCACATGATTTTTCTCATATAATCAAAGAAACAATAAGAATCTCAACCTTTTAAACTTCTCCATTTTTCCTTTGGTATACCATCCAGAGATAGTTCCTCAAGTTAGAAAGTTGAAAAGAAAATTTAATAGATACAATTTTTTAATGAAATTGTCCACTTAGGTGGACATTTCAAGGAATAGCAGGAGGTTTAAATATAGTAGTTCAGTTACAAAATAATGGCAGTCATATGGAGTTTCTGCATAGAATTTTACAAACCTTATTGCAGCAAGAGTGACTGACTTTATTCTAGCCTTGGGAAAAAGCAAGCCTTTGCTCCTTAGTATCTATTTGATTTTAGTGAGTTGTTAGTTTATGGTTTTCCATGAAATGATTAGAATAGTAAGACTGGTGGCTTAAATAGTTCTTGCTATCAAGATACTCCTGAACATCAACATAGCATCTCAGCATTCAGCAAATGTAGGATTTTCGGAGACATCTAATCTCTGAATTTACAGGAGTTAATAAGTAGGCTTTGTACATCACCTCTTCTTCCAAAATCATATTTGAATTATAGATTTATTACATATACCCCAAATCTTTCACAAACTCATACATTTTTAAATTTTAAAAAAGTCTTTGTTTTTGGTATCCTCACTGTGTAGTACAGTGCTCACATAGCAAGACCATTTATTCTTCATTACTTAAAGCATCTCCACCTCCCAATTTAGGAAAAAATAGTTGTTTTTTCTCTGACTAAAACTTAATTATTCTGGGCAAAGTTGGTGATAAATGTATCTGAACTTAGGCACTCTGCTCTTTGTATATCAGATAGTCCCAGACTCAAAGCTTTCCAATCTGACTAAATCTACCAAAATTTTACTCTTATTGACTAGTCTTTTAGAACCCAGATTTACTAGTCCACCATGATGAAGTAATTATCTATGACTTTACTGTATGAAATCTTCTTTAATTTAAATAATTTTCATCTTGTCCAGATCCTAAATAAGTACTGAACATGTTCACACAGCTGCAACATTAAAGAGAATTTCTCCCTATAGTTTTAGATATTTTCCATCACTTAAATATCTTATTCTTATACTGATAAAAGGAAAGAAAACTGAAACTTTGTCTTTGTCCTTTCTAGAGAGGATATTATTACAAGGGTTTTTAATATCAAGCATTTAGCAGCATTATTTTCATCAATGATATTCAATCCTCAGTATTTGAAAACATTGCATTTCTTTTAAATCTTCCTTCTTACTTCTCATACCCAATTAATTAGGAAATTCTTTTGAATCTAACTCCATATTCTTTCCTGCATCCGCTCTCTGCTCTTTATTCCCACTGCTAAGATCCAAGTAGAGACCTTCTAAACCATATGCACGGACTATTGTAATAGACTCTTAACAGATTTTTAAGCTTCAATTATCTTCCTGCTCCATTGCAAGAATAATACTATATTCCTTCATACTAACCACCACAATGTTTTTTTATTCAGAGATTTGGTGTCAGTAAAAAAGATCTTTTTATTCAGACATAATAGTATTACAATTGATAATTTACACATTTAACTTCCAGATGTTTGGAATTTGGAAGGACAAAAATCCTTCCATTCTCTGTTCTAGTTAAGAAAGCACACTCCAAAGATTTTGAGGTAGGAGTCAGCATTTGTCAAACAAGTCAAATCATCACCAAAGTCTTGAACAAAACCTCTGCCAGATAGCCCTGGAACCTGAACTCAATAGTTAGAGGTAGAATTACTTCTAGCTCAATGCTCTCAGCCATCATCCTAGAAGTAAAGCCCTATGTCGATGTGTCCTGGCAAATGATCCTATCAGTGCCAAGGGCATAGCTGAAGACAGAGAAAAGACAGTACTAGATGCAAAATTCTTTGTAACTCATGTTTACAAAATATATGTATGTATGTATATATATTCATATATATATATATAATTTCTAAGATTTGTTTTCTGTCATTTTGAAACCTTTTATTTCTTCATTCTTCTCACCTCTTCCCCTTCTTTAAGAGAACAGGTAATTTGATATGGGCTATAAATATCTTATCCTACAACGTATATTTCCCTGTTTATCATGTTGTAGAAAGTGACACCATGTTTATCCTAGAGAAAAATTAATAGAGAAAATTCAGTGAAAAATGGCTTGTTGTAATCTGCATTCAGACTCTACCAGTCTCTTTTATGGCAGTGGATAGCCATTTTTATCATAAGTCTCTTGGAGCTCCCTTGGACTCTTGCATTGCTGTTAATAGCTGCCATCCACAACTGATCATAATATATTATTGCTGTTTTTTGTACAATGTTCTCTTTGTTCTGCTCATTGTTTTGCTTTACTTCAGTTTTTTTTTTCATTATTTTGTTTATCATTTCTTATGGCATAATACTATTCTATTACAACCATATATCACAGCCAGTTCAGTCATTGCCCAATTGATGGACATACCTTCATTTCTACTTCTTTGCTATGACAAAAATCACTGCTATAAATATTTTCACATAGGTAGGTCATTTCCCTTTATTTTCCATTTCTTAGAATATACACATAGTAGTAGTATTGCTAGGTCAAAGGTTATGAACAGTTTTATAGACCTTTGAGCATGGTACCAAATTGCTTTCTTGCATCATTGTATCAGTTCACAGCTCCACCAACAGTATATTAGTGTCCCTGTTTTCCCACATTCACTCCCACATTCATCATTTTCCATTTTTTGGTCATATTATCTGGTCTAACACGGATATTAAAAACAATTCTATATGAGAAAGTGATATGATATGACCAATGCACCTAACATTTAAGAATGGTATTAACAGCTTTCACCAAAGCATCCAAAGGATAATGTGACTTTTTTATCTGACTTGCTGTGGAAACTTCATATTCCCCATTTAGCGTATTGAGAGCAGGAGCTTTATTTTTCTCTTTGAATCCCTAATGCTTAATAGTGCTTTGTATAGAATAAGCACTTTAAAATGTTTCATTCATTCTTTGCTTGACAGAATAATAGTCACAGAGGAGAAATAACCATACTGACCATCTGAAAAAAATATCATCAATAAGTTTTTGCCCACTATTTTGTTAAATTGTAATGCATTTAACCATGATATAGCTGTAATTGTTAGGAAAATTTTCTTGACTAGTAACCTAGTATAAGTCTGCTGCTTTGTATTTTCAAAATATGTTTCTTAATTCTACCTTTCCTCTCCCTTTGTTTCTACTTTTAGGGGTTTTTTCCTCCCTTTCTTTTTCTCAATGTGTAACTATAGAAGAGAAAGTTATGAGTTCCAAAAGAATCTATTGTGTTAAATTAATCACACCACTGATAACTAGGTGATAACCAGGATCTTTAAGATTTCTAGGATATAATAGATACCAAAAGGTAATTAATATACTTAAGGTAATTGAGGAAAACAATGGGATTAAAATAGTTATATTACTATCAATTAAGGTATAACTAATCTGCTGAAGATACTTATGATGCTTGAAGTATTTAAAATATCTAGAGTACTTAGGAATTTAAGGTACTAGAGATAATTAAGAACTTAATCTCTATTAAAGCAAGGTAGAAGAGCATATTTAAACAATGAACTGTTGAATATGATGGGATGATACACACACACACACACACACACACACACACACACACACACACACACACACACAAATATCCAAGGTAAGATAAAGAAATGTAAAGAAAAAAAGAGAAAAGGAGAGAAAGTTTCGGGGAAATTATCTCACAGAGGAAGCATGTAAGAATCAATATAGTGGAAGGGAAGATGCATGTGTGCCAGATAATGCTGGAACTTCATTTCCATCAGAATTAGCATGAAGTGGGAATAAAAAGAGCATGCACATTCAGTTAAGTATTGAAACCTATCTTACCTAATAAGGAAATAAGAAGAGGAGGGAGAAGGAAAAAAGGGGGGGGATATGCAAAAGGGAGGGGGAACTCAAGGAAGCAGGTAAATAGAAGTAAAAATATTTCCAGCAGAGAAAGGCCTAAAGGAGAGGAATAGAAGTATGAACAGGGTCAAAATAAGACTCAAGAAAACACAGCTCATTAATTTAAATGTGAATGGTGTGAACTCACTCATAAAATGGAAGAGGAAAACAGATTGGATTAAAAGCCATAATACTACAATGTGCTGGTTATAAAAAAGCCATTTAAAGTAGGGAGATGCACTTAGAGTAAAGGTAAAAGGCTGGAGAAAAATCTACCATGCTTCAGCTCTTTAGCTGAAGCTTAAAAAAGCAGACAAAGCAAAAGTGAAAGTTGAATTTATTAAAAGAGATAAGGAAGAAATTACATATTGGCAAAAGGAATCATAGATGATGAAGTAGTATAAATATTAGACATATATGCAAAAATGTCATAACATCCAAATTCTTAAAGGCAAATGAGTTACAAGAGTAAATAGCCATTTCCATTTTAGTAAAGAACATTATAATCAAGAAAGAAATTAAGAAGATGAATATAATTTTAGAAAAGTTAAACTTGATAGATCAGTTGAGAAAAATTAATAGGTATAAAAATGTTTTTTTCTCTATAGTACATGGCACCTTCCAAAAATGATCATATAATAGATATAAAAGCCTCACATAATGCAGAAAAATAGAAATACTAAATATGTTCACTTCCTACAATAATTCTACCAAAATTATACTGAACAAAGGGTTAGAGGGAAAAAGGAATGAAAATTAATTGGAAACTAAATAACATTTTCTTAAAAATGAATGGGTCAGTAGTTGCCATCATAAGAAATGCTGGCTGAGCTACTTATATGCCTATTTATATGAACATTTTCCCTAACATTGAAGCCAGGGGAGAAATAAAACTTAAGAGAAGTTCATTCCCCTACTTTTCCTAAATCACTGAATTTTGACAAAACTCTCTCCATTACCTCTCTATTTACTTGTTACATTGAAATATTATTAGATTTTAATGTATAATTGAATTGAATTTTGCTAAAATGTTTTGCTCTGGCCAGATATATTAGCCAGTATGGCTAAGGAAAGAACCAATCTGAAGGCTTAAATAATATGCAAAGTGGGATGAATGATTTTAATTGTGTTTAATAGGTTCTGATTGTGACCAGAATGCCTTGCTCTGGACAGATACATTAGCTAAGCTATAGTGGTTGTGGAAGGATCCTACTGAAGGTAAATGTGCAGTCTCCAGACTTAGATTCTGATTCATAAAGTATAGGAAAAAATGAATTGGTCAAAGAATAAATCATAGAATCAACCAACAATTTCTTTAAAGAGATTGTCAATAAGAAGACAACATACCAAAATTTTTGTTATGCAGCAAAAGTGGTACTTAGGGAAAATTTTTATATTTCTAAATACAAGTGTCAATAAAACAGATAAAGAGGAGACCAATGAATTGGGCATGCAACTAAAAAAATAGAAAATTAACAAATTAAAAAAATTTCCCAATTAAATATGAAGTTAGAAAACTGAAAATCAAAGAAGAGATTGCTATGTTTTGTGTGTGAGTAAGATAATTTGAAGACTAAAGATATCATAAATTTGGAAACCATTTAAAACTGTTATTGTTAATATTAAAATAATAAGTATAATGGAAATATTAATATATTGCTATTAAAATTAACATAAGAGTAAGTAAAATAAAACTATTTTGCAATGGTTCAGTGAAAAGTCTCTGAGAGACTGAGTATATAAGTGGAATGCTTGAGAAAATTGTGCAATTAGAATTGAAAACATTTGTCAATGAGTATATTTGGGAACTGAGGAAGTTGGAGGAATGAAGTACGATTCTGATACTTTCAATTTATGAACTGGAATAATAGCTATTCGCTGAACTAAATTAAGGACATTTGTTTGAGGAAGAATTGAAAAATAAGATTACTCTACAGGGGAAAATGATGAGTTTCACTTTGGATATACAGAATTTGAGATTCTTATGAGACACAAATTAGTCTTTTTGTAAAATGCATACCTTCTGTCTTATAAAAGATCCTACTACGTAAGCATTCTAAGGCAAAAGAGTGGCAAGGTCTAGACTCTAGGCAAATGGCAAGTGACCTGCCCAGGGATATTAAGAAGTGTCTGATGACACATTTGAATCAAGAACCTCCTGTATTTAGGCTTCACTCTCTATCTACTGAGCCACTAGTTGCACCCACTGAATAAGCATCCTGTTTCTTTGAACAGCTGCTATATGCAAAGCATTTTATGATATTTGAGAAAGTCAAGGCTCTATTTTCTCTTTCTAAATATTATATATTTTCAATTTTATGTAAATACAGTTTTTAACATTTTTAAATGAATTTTAAATTCCAAATTATTTTCTTCCTTGCCTTCTCCATCCCAAGCATTTTGATATATGTTATGAAGTAATGCAAAACATACTTCCATATTTCTCATATTGTAAAAGGAAATGCAGACAGAAAAAAATAACAAAAGCAAAAAAAGCTCTCAAAAACAAAAGTTTATTTTCACAAGAATTCAAACTTCATCAGTTCTTCTCTGGAGTTGAATAGAATTTTTCATCATGTCTTTCAGAATAATCTTGGACCTTTGAATTGCTGAGAATAGCTAAGTAATCCACAGTTGATCATTGTACAGTTTTGCTATTACTGTGTGCAGCTGTGTGTTTTATTCACATAATTTTGCATCAGTTCATATAAATCTTTCCAGAATTTTCTAAAAATATTCTGTTCATTTCTTATAGCACAATGTTATTCTATGACAATAATATACTAAAACTTATTCAACCATAGGCATCCCCTCAATTTCAAATTCTTTGCTACCAAAAAAACCCGAACTAAATATTTTGTGTATATAGGGTTTTCCCTATATTTTTATCTCTTTGGGGTTCATAATAATGGCATTAATGGGACAAGAATTATGCATATTTTGATGACTCTTTGGGCAGGCATAGTTCCACCTTGCTCTGTGGAATGGTTAGATCATTTCATAAGTCAACCAATAGTGCATTAGTACTCCAAATTTTCCCATATCCCCTTCCAATAGTTGCCATTTTCCTTTCCAGTCATATTAGCTAATCTAATAGTTAAGAGGTGCTAATTTAGAGTGATTTTAATTTGCTTTTTCTCTAATGACTAAGTGTAGCTTTGATTTCTTTATTTAAAACTGGCTATATATATATATATGTATATGTATACATATATACATATATATATATTCTTTGACCATTTATCACTTGAAAAATATTTTATATATTTGATTCAGTTCTTTATATATTTGAGAAATGGGGCCCTTAGCAAACAGAATGGTATAATTTTTTTTTCAAATTTTCAACTTGCCTTTGAATCTTTGATTCATTATTTTCCTTTGTGAAAAAAATAAGTTAATGCCCTCCAAATTATCCATTTTATAGTTCATAATGCTCTCTATCATTTGGCCCTAAATTCTTCCCTTATCCATAGATATGAGAGGTAAACTATACCAAGTTTCCCCAATTTTACTTGTAGTATCACCCTTTATGTCTAAATCATGTACCCATTTTGGCTTTATCTTGGTATATGGTATGAAATATTGGTTTACACCAAGATTCTGCTAATTTTTTTTCTATTTTTCTCAGCAGATTTGTAGCATAATGAGTACTGATCTTAAAACTAAAATGTTTATATTCATCAAGCACTAGGTTACTATGGTAATTTACTACTGTGTATTTTTTTGTCCCTTCCATTGATCTACTACTTTATTTCTTAGCCATTTCCCCATTTTTAATGAATATGTAATACCATTTGGGATCTGCTATCTTCCTTCATAGTTTTTCATTAATTCTCATAGTATTCTTTACTTTTTATTTTTCCAGAAGATTTTACTCTTTTTTCTAGCTCTACAAAATAAATTTTGATAGTTTAAATGGTGTTGCACTGAATAACTCAATTAACTTAGGTTGAATTATAATTTTTATATTGGCTTGGACTATCCATGAACAATTAATATTTTTCCATTTGTTTAGATATGACTTTTGTTGTGAGGAAGATTATTATTTAGTTATTATGTAGGAGACTTAGCAGGAAGGGCTGGAGAATTCCACATGGAATGAGGAAGCAAGAAGTGGTTTGCTCTCTCTCTGAGAAGGACACCATGGTGGTTGGGACAAGTTGTAACTGACCCTGGGAGACCTCAGAGGAAGTGGAGTTGCACCCTGATTCCCTGGGATTTTGGAGATTGGTGAAGGTTGACAGCAGAAGACATCAACCCTGCAAAGCAGCACTGAATAGGGAAGTGGCCTGTGATCTGGTGGACAGCTTGTAGTCTTCAATCCCTACCTGTATACATCAGTTCTAGAGGAGTTGGTTCCTGGCATCCTGTAACATCCCTGGAAGAGTTGTGAGATTCCAAGTGCAAACCCTCTTCCCCAGGTCCTTAGCCAAGCTGTCAAAGCCTGGCAGAAGTCAGGATGGCTAGGGATCTTACCCTTTTTGACTCCAGTCCTGGGTTATTAGCCATAGTTTACCTAACCCCCTTCCCAATCCTCTCATATTATAATTAAACTGATTCTCTGTGTATTTTTAGTAATTTTAGGTCCTCATTGTGTGTATGTGTTAATCTATATTTATTTCAGGCTGGGTGGAGCTGAGTGACAGTTGGTCAGGCTTAATTGTCATTCCAGTCAATGGTCTTTCCCTTGTCGTTAAACCTGGTTCCCTGACTTTTAAAGTCTCACCCATCCTCCCTTACTGTCTCCTATCCACCCCAGTGAGTCCATATTTAATATTTAAGGCACCTTCCCTGGTTTTTCCCCATTATACTTTGTACTGTGAAAATTATTTTATAATTGTATTATTTTTTAAACACTTGCCTTCCATCTTACAATAAATAATGTGTATTGGTTTGAAGGCAGAAAATTCATAAAAGTTAGTTAAGTGACTTATACAAGGTCACACAGCTAGGAAGTGTCTTATGTAATATTTGAACCCAGGACCTTCTGTCTCTGGAACTGGCTTTCAATCCACTGAGTGGGCAGTATAGCTGCCCACTATAATTATATTCTTATAGGTCTGAGGTTTTTCTTGACAGGTAGACTCCTAAGGATTTTATATTGTCTTGAGATATTTTAAATGGAATTTCTTTTTCTACCTCTTGCTGTTGTTCTCTACAAAACATGTAAAATAGCTTATATGTAAAATAATATGAAAAAATGTCAAATTTATATTCTGCACATTTAATTTTTTATTATTATTTTAACTAGTTTTTTAGTTTATTCTCTAGGATTATCTAAGTATACCATAATATCATCAGTAAAGGAGGATAGGGCTTTTCCCCCATTTCCTATTCTAATTGCCTCAATTACTTTTTCTGCTCTTACTGATATAAATAGCATTTTAGTACAATGTTGATAATAGGCATCTTTGCTATATTATTGACCGAAGTGTGGAAGATCGAAGTTTATCTCCATTAAAGATAATGCTTGCTGTTTAGAAGGATACAACTTTTATTTTAAGGAAAACTCCATATATCCCTTTGCTTTCTAATGTTTTTAATATGAATGAATTTTGTATTTTGTGAAAGGCTTTTTTTTTTGCATTTGTTGAGATAATCATGTTGTTATTAGTACTGATGGGGCCATTTATTCTGATAGTTTTCCTAAAATTCAATAAGCCCTGCAGTCTATGTGTATGATCCTTGTGATTTATTTCTTTGATCTCCTTGTTAGTGTTTTGTTTAAAAAATGGCATCAGTATTCTTTGGGGAGATTGGTATATAGTGTTCTTTCTCCATTTTCACTCTTCCTAGTTACCAGCATCAAATTTGTGTGGTAAAATGAATTTGGTAGGATTTCTTTGCCTATATTTCCAAATGGTTCATATAGCACTAGAATTAGGTTTTATTTAAATATAAGTTAGAATTCATTTGTGAACCCATTATGAATCCCAAAAATCTTGTCTGGGGATTTTTCTCAGTGACCTTATTGATGGCCTTGTCAATTTCCTTTTCTTATATATGGTTACATATACTATTCCATCTTTAATCAATCTGGAGAAATATATATATATATATATATGCATATATATACATATATATATATATACATTCTACAGATATATTTTACTGAGATTATCAGATTTATTGGAATATAATTGAAAAAAATCCCAATAAATTTTTTTCTTCACTGGTGGTGAATTCAACTTTTTTCATTTTTGATGTTGGTACTTTTGTTTATTTTTTAATCAAGTAAACCAATGATTTATCTATTACGTGGTTTTTATTTCATAAAACTCATTCATAGTTTTAATTATTAGTTCAATGGTTCTTGCTTTCAGTTTTATTAATCTCTCCTTTGATTTTCAAGAATACCTATTTGATATTTATTTAGGGATTTCTAATGTGTTGTTTTTTGAGTTGCTTATCTAATTGACTAATCTCTTTCTCTATTTTATTGAGATAATGTGATCCATTTTTCATCTTAATTTGAATGGGACCAGCTGATTTAAGTATACCTAATTCAGAAGAAGGATAAGGAGATCCAATGGGATCACATTTTGCATCTGGTTTACTCACCAGAAATGTATGCTCTAGTGTTTTAAAGGTAGTCATAGTATGAGTTCCCTACTTTTAGGGTTATGTGTAATTCATTCCTATTTGGGGGGGAAGAGATAGGAATAATTGACATTAAAACATCAAGTTCTGGAAATTTAAAGGTTTAATTTTCACATTTCAAGGTCCTTGCCCCTCTCCTTACCTTCATAAAGATGCTTGGACATTTCTTTGGGGTCCTCTGAGGGGTATTTTCACTCTATGCATAATGTGGATGATCTCCATTTTTGATGTATTGTTGTTGGGTATTTTGTTGTATATCATTTTCCTCATTTTGCATATAATTTCTGTAATTACTTCTATCATAATTGTTATATTTTTATTTCTGATATTACCATTGAAATTACCATTATTTCTAAAATTCATGTTATTGAATACCTGATTCCAGTTCCTGCAATTTAACATTAAGTAGTCTTTTCTTGCACATAAATAACATTTTGTTGGTTTATTTGTGGATTCTTAAAAAGGCTCTAAGGTCACTTCATGATCTTTTTTTTTTCAAATTTTTCTTTTAACATTTTATTTTCTCTTCTTAATTCCTCCATTGACTCCCTGTCTTCTTCATTTTTTCTATGGTGGCCTTCAGCTATGTCTACAGCTACTCTCCTTAACCAATTTGGACAGTTGATTCCAAAATTATTTCTTATGACTACAGCAATTTTGTACAAACTGCTGTCTAATCTGTCTGACACCCCTTTCTCTGGAAAGGTCCAGTTCTATATATCTACCTGCCAACTTAATGAGTCTGTCCATAAATTTGGAGGGACTTTTGTTGGATTTTTGCTTTAAATTTTCAAATTTTGTCCATGTGCCTGTTCTGTTAGAATAAGCTCTTAGTGCTGTTAATAATGCCTTTCTAGACTGGCATGATCTCGTGTTATTCTGTTCATTATTGGGGTTCCATTTTGGGTCATCATGAGGCCAATTAATTGCTTTCCTTCCTTGGGCCTGATTAATGGAGAGATAATCTTATTTTTTTTCCCTCTCTGTAAAAAAAAAAAAAAAAAAAAAAAAAAAAAAAAAAAAAAAGACTTGTAGTAGGTTTTCAACATCCACCCATCCAGGGTCATATATGTAAAAGATATCCTCTAGTTTTTGTCTTTTTTTACCACCACTAGTTTCTTTTCTGGCTAATTATAATATTTTCTCCTTGACTTAGGATTTCTGGAATTTTGCTCTAATATCATTGGGACTCTTCTTTTTAGAATCTTTTTCAGGAACTGATTGATGGATTTTTTGATTTATATTTTATTCTATTTCTAGGATATCAGAGAAACTTTCCTTGATAATACCTTTATTTGATCATGGATTTCAGGGAGTCCAATATTTTTTAAATTATCTTCTTCATTTATTATATAGATCAATAGTTTTTAAAAATGTGAAATTCCTTATTTTATTTATTTTTTATCCTTTTGATTTTGTTTTATGGTTTCTTGATATCTCATGGACAAATTACCTTCCAATTGTCCAATTCTAATTCTTTTGTGGAATTATTTTCCTCAATGAGCTTTTGTACTCTTTTCCTCCATTTATCCAACATTACCACTTAAGTAGTTATTTTCTTTGGTCAATTTTTGTATATCCCCCCCCCTTTTTTATTCTTGATTTAACAGGTTGTTGACATTTTTTAGGGGTCTCTTGCACTATTTTCATTTCTTTCTTCATTTTTCCTCTACTTCTCATTTGATTTTTAATATTCTTTTAAAAATCTTCCAGGAATTCTTTTTGCATTTAACATGAATTCACACTTTACCTTGAGGCTTTGCTTATACAAATTTGAAATTATTGTCCTCTTTTGAGTCTGTGTTTTGACTTTCATTGTCAGGATAGTAACTTACTATTATCAGATTTTATTGTTTGCACATTTTTCAGACTCTTTTTTGATTTCTAATTTTATTTTTAATTTGGTTTATGCTCCAGAGGTGGAAGTGGTGCTGTTGCAAGCTTCAGTTTTGTGTTTGTTTGTTTTGTTTGTGCTGCTATATGCAAAGCTAATTATTGACACTTGTAGTTTTTCAGTTATTCTAAGGTTATATGATTTAAGGAGAGGTATGGTTACTGCTGTTGTGAGGAAGATTAGATTAGGTATTGATTATGTATTGATTAGGATGTACCTAGCAGGAAGGAGCTGGAGCTGGGAATTCCAGGATGGAATGAGGGAGGAGGAAGTGTGTCTGTGCCCTTAGTGTGGACTCCATTAGTGGTGGGCAAAAAACTATTGCCAGCCTGGGAGACTTCAGAGCAAAGGACACCCTGCTTCCTGTTTTCCCTTGGGATCCTGAGTGTGGCATCTAGCAAAAGGACAAATCTACAGAGCCAAGGGAGGAGGAGAAGTTTGAGAACTGGAGGACAGTGCTTCAAGCAAAACCCTCACTACTTGGTTCCTGAGACCATCCTGACTCCTGGCATCCAGAGATCATCAGTGGATTGCAGTGAGAATCCCAAAGCCACAAATCCCTAGCTGTACTCAAGCCGGGCAGGTTCCAGGTATGAGGCAGAAACCCAGAGACTCCATTTACAGCTCCTTGGACCCTGTTAGTTTAAATCACTTAGATTAATGTAGTAGAATAAGTCCTTCCCTGTCCCTGTGGGTTTTCTTATTAGGTGTTAAAGTTTAAGAGTAGACATTCCTATCCCTCCTTTTGTTGTTCCTAATTAAACCCAATTTCATCCTGTAACCTTGTCAGTTGAATTTAAGGCCTCTGGCCAGAGTGACAGTTGGCTGTTATTTTTCAGTTGGGAGTGACTTAGCTGTAGAAGTCTTCAATGTTCCATTTTAGTCTCTCTTAAATCCCAGAGTGTGTTCCCACAAACCCCTTAGTTAGTTTATAATATCCCTGATGACCCCATTACCTTACATATATTTTCCTACACTGCTCTCCTGGCATGTACTTTGGTCTGTGAGTGACCACTATCAATTTTTTCCACCATTGTACTGTAAGCAAGGTTCCTGCTCCCAAATGTCTATTAGCACTGGTGTCCTAATATTCTTTCTTGCTGTGGGACTGAAACCTGGGCTTCCAATTCAGGTCCCCATATGGGTAATGTAACAGTGTCCTGTCCCCAGTTCTCATAAAGTATTTCCAATAACCAACTTCTGACCAGTTGTTTGGTCCTCTTACTGTTTGTGGACTGTAAGCTCCATATGTTGCTGCTATGATTCAGTTTCCCTCAAGACAATTACATTCCAGGGCTTCACTTGCTATGGGCTTCTTAGGGAGCCACCTGCACTACATTCCACTTTCACTCCAGTGAGATAGATTTTTTTCTGTTGACTTTATATGTTGTCTTGGATTGGAAAATTGTTTCATTCTGTCTTTGTGTTAGTTTAGCCACTTTAGAATTCATTTCGAAGCATAATTTTAAAGTTGTTTGGAAGTAATTGGAGAGAATTTAGGTGATCCCCTACATTTACTCTGCCAATTTGTCTCAGTCTCCAGGCCTATATTTTCAAGAAAGACATAATCTAATTGAGGATAGAAACTGAAACTGGAGATAGTGAATTAAATCTAAGCTCTGCCACTTACTATTTTGAGGATCTCTGATGATTCACTTATATTCTCTATACCTTAGTTTTCTCACTTATGAAATAAGAATGCTGAAGGACAGGTCATCTAAAATCTTCTCAGCCTTGGAGATATAATTCTATAATGACTTAGAAATGCATATAAATAGATTTATGCCTATAAATATGTCCATAAAAATATAAGATAGAGTATGATAAATGCCAAAGAAAAAATAATGTAGAGTTCAGAGAGTAATAAGAGTAGTAGGAAGGAAGGGAAAGCAGGCTACATGAAGGAGAAAGAACCAAAATTATGCATTGAACAAGAGTGCAAAATATCTATTGCTCCCTTTGATTCATATGACTGATAAACCATTTTTTTTTCCATCTCTTACTTTTAAAGGCAACATTGATGCTGTTTTATTTTTAGGTTCCTGCTTTGTTGTTGTTGTTAATGATGTTGCTATTGTTGTTTTTATTTTTGAATCATTTAGCTTTGTCTGATTCTTCTGGTTTGCCATTTTTTTCACTAGTGAATTAATCAAAAGAAAAAAATTAAGTATTTTCTCTAGGGTTGCATAGCTAGTGGATGTATGAGGCTGGATTGAAGCTCTGGCCTTTCTGACTCTAGGCCCACTGCTCTAGGCACTGAACTGTCTAGGTCCCTCTAGTTTCATAGTTTAGATTGACCAAGAGCAATTGAATTATGTATTATCAAAACATAATTCAAAAGCTTATATATTGAAACTAGTTTTCTCTATCCAAAGTATCTCTTGTTCTTAATTTGTCATATCCCTGATGCTAAATGCATTGTATAATGGATAGAGTATTAGGTTTTTAGTTGTTAAGGCAATTCCTTTGTATAGTATTATTTTCTAGTGGATAATGAAAATAATTTTACATAGATTCCATTTATAAAGCCTTTTCTTCTTCTTTTTTTTTTAAACCTTAACTTTCTGTATTAGTAACAACTCTACAACAGAATGGAAAGGGCTAGGAAAAAGTGACTTGCCAAGGGTCACAGAGCTAAGAAGGATCTAAGGCCAGACTTAAATCTACTTCCTCCTGACTCCAAGTCTGGTGCTCTATAAATTGTACTATAGAATCAATAAGGCCTTTTCAACTAATTTTTTTTTTACTTCTGAAATCATGAAAAATTTGCTTTCAATTAACTAATTATGTTTTCATGTTCCTAAATGAACTGCCCTCACTTTTTTTTTGCTACACTGAACCTTTGCTTTTACCACTGTTCAGAATCCTCTTCAAATAATAAAAGATAAACTTTTAATTACCAATATATCTTAATTCCATCTAACTTTGAACTAATTACTTTATATCCAAAATGAAGAGAAATTTAAGCAAGGGATGAGATTTTGACCTCATGCTAATCTCGAAATCCTTCTCTCTGGTCTCCTCCCATCCTCCCAATTTGGCTGTCAGCAAAATGAAAAATAAAAATGTCATAAAAATATGAGAATAAAGTGATGATGATGATGATGATGAAATCAATGAAATATGTAAGCCATTACAACTCTCTCCACACACAGAAAGCAATAAACAATGTATCAGCTAGAGAGCTAACAGTATAATGACTGAACTATAGCTTCTCTATAAAACTAAAATCTGGCAAGACTAGATATATTCTTTAATTATTCTTTCAAATTCTTTTCAGTTTCAGGACAGAAGTTTACCAGCTTCCTCTCATTGTAAGCTTTGCCCTTCCTTTTTTAACAGAATACCTTAACATACTCAAATAACAATAGAGTCTCTTCCAAATATGCTAATTATGTGATAACATACATATTCAGGAGGATCACAGAACTTGACAGCTAGAAGTTATCTCAGGGACCATCTAATATAACCTATCCCCTGCAGGTAGTGAATAGATTGCTGCCCTTGAATAAGAAACATATGACTTCCAATGCAGCCTAAATCTTATTAGCTATGTGATCTTGGGTAAGTTGCTTTACTTTCTATGCCTCAGTTTCCATAACTATAAAATGAGGATCATAAAAGCACCTACCTCCCAGAGGTATGAAAGTCAAGTGAGATAACATTCATAAAACAATTAACATAGTGCCTTGTACATAAAAGGTGTTTTAAAAAGTTCAATTCCTTCTTTTCTTCTTATACCATACACTAGTTAGTATAACAAACCCAACAAATGATCATCCAGTTTCTACTTAAACCTCTAAAGGAGGAAACCTCTATCATTTCCAAAATCAGGACATTATACTTTTTACTTCCAGATAGAACCAATGAAATTCCTGAGAACCACAAATAGAATCAAAACTTCCTCTGTGGGTCAATTTCATATTAATTCAATTAATTGTATATTGACAAAGAAGTGTTAGACAAATGTGTGTTATTCTTATTATAACTCATCAACAAAAGATGTTTTATTTTTTTAACTTCAAAAGTTTGTAAAATTGTACCCACATTTTAAACAAATAATAGCATTTTTCCATTATTAAGTAGAATCCAAACATAGAGAAAAAATTCACATTCTGTGTAAAAATAATATCATGCAAAATATTTACATCCATGTTTTCTTCATGATATTTAACATAAATCCATTCACTTTTGAGTTGGTAACATATGGAATAATGTACAAAATAATTTAATGATGTCTGTTATTCTATTAATACCCATAACATAATTATTTAGTGCCCTATGTTGATCTGCTATATATGCACAGCTTAAATCTAGGAGATCACAAGTATCTGCAATCTATAGGATAGTAGATAGGGTGTGGGACTCATAGTATTAAGGAAATTCCTTTCCATTGTATTTAGAAAATCAATTTACATAGGTTCTATTTACAAAAACTTTGTAAGGAATTACTTGAAATTGTACTTTATGATAAATATTAATAATAAATCGATTTTTTGAAAAGTTAGAGTACTGATAGTTTTATGGAAAGAATGCTGAATGTGAAGTTAGAAGATCCATGTTTGAATTTCCAGGTCTTCCCTTACTATCTATTCACATATTTGATGAGAGGGCTATAGATAAAATCCATTCAATCTCTTGATTATTTTCTTTTGTTCTTTCTTAGAAACCTGATAAGTAATATGAAAAGGAAAGATTCCTGAATCTCTAGTCTGAGCACTTGGGTTAGAATTATGATTTAGCTACTTGATGTCTTTTTGACACTGGTCAATCCCTTAACTTCTTTGTCCCTCAGTTTTCTCTATAGTAAAAAGGATTGACTATAAAGATCCTTCAGAATAACAGAATTATCATTAACAATCTAAACCAACCCGTTTTAAAAGGAAGGAAACATGTCC
The DNA here is from genome assembly GCF_016433145.1 of Gracilinanus agilis. Classification (NCBI taxonomy): domain Eukaryota; kingdom Metazoa; phylum Chordata; class Mammalia; order Didelphimorphia; family Didelphidae; genus Gracilinanus; species Gracilinanus agilis. The sequence goes on from NC_058133.1 coordinate 51,769,456, forward strand.
AAGAAATGACTGAAGAGTTTCTGATTGAATATCTCCCAAGAAAAGCAATCACCACATCTTAAGGCAGTACATTCCTTTTGGGGACAACTCTAATTCTTATGAATAATAATTATACATTAAGTTTAAATTTGCTTCTTCAGGGGACATCTGGGTAGCTCAGTAGACTGAGAGCAAGGCCTAGAGATGGGAGGTCCTAGGTTCAAATCTGGCCTCAGACACCTCCCAGCTGTGTGACCCTGGGCAGGTCAGTTGACCCCCATTGCCTACCCTTACCACTCTTCTGGGTTGGAGCCAATATATGGTATTGACTCCAAGATGGAAGGTAAGGGTTTAAAAAAATTGCTTCTTTATTACTTATAGCTATTGGTCCTTGTTTGGTCAGCTAGGGTCAAATAGAAGAATTCCACCTTTTCCTCCTCATAATAGCCCTTGAAATATTGAAGACAACTTTTTTTCCCTTCAAGTTATGTCTATTCTATATTAAATAAGTCAATTTCTTTCCCACAATCCCTCTTAATATATCCTATATTCATGTTTCTTCACAATTATTCATCTTGATATCAATTATTCTTGCATGGTTCCTACAATCCTGATTTAACTTTCACTTTAATAGAAAGCTCTTCTAATAGAAATCAGAACATATAGTATTTTTCTGTGATATAGTTTAGTTCCTAGGTTAAACATTTTGCTAGCATTTACTTATACTAAAATATTAATTTCTAAAACTATTTAATATTGATGTTGTTACTATTGCTATCTGGTTTTATATCTGTGGACACACAATATCTCTTATAACTAGTTTACAGCTATTGGTTTCACATTGCTTATATGATTCTGTACAAGACTCAACATACTAAACTCAATGTGGAGAAACAATATCCAAAACCTGGACAGGAAGAAAAATTGCAGGCAGTTTAAACAGTCATGTTTGATAGTCACTTCTTAAGTTTAAATTCATTTAAGTTATAATTGTTTAGTACTTATTAATGAATTACTTTGTATAAAGTATTAGTCTATCACAATGGCTTTTATGTAAATAAGAGCAGTAAGAAGTATAAAAGAACCGTGTAGCTCTTCTAGTTTTACTAGAAACTGACACCAGGAAAAGGGTAGCAATCTGCTTAAATTCCATGGCATCTACTGTAGTAAACTTTTATAAAGTAATTATTGATTAGTATTTAAGAGAATACTATTTTTAGTGAAAGAACAAGGAATTGTGCACCAAAATAACTGCTCTTTTCTTTCTCCCATACTGTCTGATTTCAAAGCATATAAAATTTGATAAAGGAAGATGTAAAATGACTGTAGCAGAGAGGAAAAGATTATGATTTGTGTCTACAATTAATATTAGAAAAATAATCGTTATAACAAAGCCCTAGTTTACTAGCAATTGAAATAAGAATTAAATGGAATGGGGGAAATAATTTCAATCTATTTGCAGTTGAAATTTCCCAAGTTGGTAGAGTTTATTACTGAAATTAAGTGAATTGGCACATAAAAATAAATCAAGAAAAAATGAATATGTTTGAGGAAGAGAAGTTGATGAAAAACTAAAAAGCAATGGAAAGTTACTTGATGGAGAGGAGCAAGCTACTTTAAGTTTATTCCAAAGGAGGGGGAAAAAAAGGGAGGGATACACGGTAAAGAGGAAGGAGAGAGAAATACAGAGAAAAAGTCAGAAACAGATAAGAAAGAGGATCTAATAATGAGAACAAGTGATGTTCCATTGGTATTTTTGAAATATGAAATAAACTTTCAGATATTCCCTAGGATTTTGGTTAGATCTCTGGTACCAAATTAATGGGAGAACATAGATGAGATTTACACAGAATAAGCAGCAGGCATGGATTGGATGTAATCCTCACAATCTGCATGTAATTTTTATGCAATGCTTTCATGCTTATGAGATCATACCTCCTTGGTAATATTAGAATACTAGAGCATACAGTGTTTACTTTTCCTAAACAAACAATTCAAATACAACAAAGAATTCTCCTGTATATTTAAACTTTATTTTTTTGGCAATAGGATTTTAAAATGGATTAACATAAATTTGAATATATGTTCCTCAGCTTCAGTGGATCTTTACTTTTTTTGTATTTTATGAACCCCTTTAGCATTTTGAAGAAGCCTTTGGACCACTTCTTTGGATAATGTTTTTAAATGCATAAAATAAAATACATAAGATTAAAGAGTAAAACAATTATATTTATATATAATTATTAAGACAAAAAAGTTTATGGACAACCATATTAACAACACCTGCCTAGGTAAATGCTCAAGAATCATATTGATGTGTTTTAATTTTGATAGAGATATATTCTAATACTACCATATACATAATTTTAAAAAAGACAAAATACATTGTGTGTAACATACTATGATTTGGATCTATCAGGAAGGTGGCTCAGATATTTTTAAAAAATGAAATGAATACCAAAAGTAGTTAATACCAATTATAAACTTACAGCTCATTATATGCTATTCAAACTAATACAGATACAACATGATTTAAGATAGGAAATTGTGGCTAAAGGGATTAGTGTGCTCTGCATGGAGCTAGGTTTATTTAATCAATGTTGCTTCCACTAGAAAAGTGGATTAGTTTTCCTTTAACACAGAGTTAAAAGTTTTGTAGCTAATTTATTTTAATAAGCATTCAGTCACTGACTGCTGGGGAAAAAAAATGTTAAACTGTAATGAAGCACCAGGAAAGAAAGCATGACTTAATTATTTTTCTAGGATGGATAATGAATAAATTAGCCACACGGCAGGCTTGCCGTTTGTATAGAATTTATGACTTTTTCTTTAAGGACCATATCATGACAAAGTCAATTTCTCTCCTGACTGCCAGTTGATTGATGGGGCAATGTCTAGCCATGAAAGAATTCCTCTTCATCATTGTTTTGCCGATGTTGGTCCCATAAAGTGAGTTTGAAGTTCTCTTGGGTTCATGTTCTCCTACATAATTACAGATGACAATTATGTTAACTCTTTTTTACAAGCCTTCTAATCATGTAAACTGATGAATGAAGAGCTTAAATGAGACCAAATATATGTGTTTATACACACACACACACACACACACACACACACACACACACACATATGGAGAGAGAGAGAGAGTGCTAGCTTTTTTTTTAGTTTTTTTTTTTAAATTTCCTTTTCCCCCCTTTCTTTTGTAGATTAGAAAATCTTGATAGAAAGCTGGTGGTGTATGCATATTGGGGAAGGGTAGGCAGTCTCTTCAAAAGACCAAGTGTGGCCACATTACTATAGTGTTCTTAAAATAAAGTTCCTAAAACATTTAAGTTAATTTTAAAAAATTATCTTGCATTATTTTTCCTTTGTTCTTCAGCAAATAACCTCTACCTCTAAGACAGTAATTCCCAAAGTGGGCGCCACCACCCCCTGGTAGGTGCTGCAGTGATCCAGGGGGGCAGTGATGGCCACAGGTGCATTTATCTTTCTTATTAATTGCTATTAAAATTTAAAAAAAATAATTTCCAGGGGGCTAAGTAATTTTTTTTTCTGGAAAGGGGGCGGTAGGCCAAAAAAGTTTGGGAACTACTGCTCTAGGACATCAATTACTAACTTGCAATCCTTTAAACAATAATCTCTTATTTTAATCAATTTTAAAATGATGAATACTTGTTATTAAAAATTCAGTCTAGATGTCTCCTATAATATACATAAAAACATTTAGAAATAAAATTCAAATGTTTTATAATTAATGGTTCACATATGGATGCATGTTCTAACTGGGTGGTTAGTTGTTCTTGGGGAGGTAAGAATCATCTTGAACTAGCAAACTGGAAAATGAAAATAATCATTGAACTGAAGATGACTGCAGCATATGTTCCTAAGGTTTCTTTTATCATTCAAAAGTTCTTAAGGGTCAGAATAAAAAAAAATGTATGAAAAGAGAAAGAAAGAGGTTCAAACAGGCAATTATACCTCTTTTTACAGTTCCTTGAGTTCAATCATTTTTGAGAGGTTGTTCACCAGCATAGAGAATATTATTAAATGTTTATTTCTTTAGAAAATGAACTGGGTCCTCTTTTCAAAAAGGAATCAATCCATACTCTCAAGAAGTTCACATCCTGTAAACCAAAATCATTCATATGACCTAGTGCATTTTTATTCCATTAACCCATTAAAAATATTTATGTTTTAAGTGCTCAATGCATTGTTCTGTTTCAGTGGTCCCTTACACAATGATCACTGACTTCACAATTTATACTCATAGTCACAACGGAGAAAAAAAGAATCTATATAGGTTCTTAACTTTTATTTTGAAGGCAAATTGACAAGGAAAGTACTTCACAAGTGCTGTTTGTATCTGAAGGGGAGAAAGGAAACTTTACTTTGGTATCGGAGGACATCCATTTATAGTATCTTCAAGCATCTGCTGTTTTCCAGGCTCCTTCCTTTCCTCCCTCTCCATCATATAACTAGCTAATTTTTTTTTCCTTTCCTCTTATTCCATCCTCATCCATATTATCCTAGATGAAAGTATATTTGAACCCTTTTGGCCCCTTTGTAGAAATCACCCTGCTTGGCAAAGAAATCTGATAATCGGTGAAGACAGCACATGAAAGTGAGCATAATTTAGGTTCCTGATATTCAAAAGCTGAAATTATTCTGTAATTGTTATCATTCAACAATTTAAAAGGAACTTTTTTATAAGGAAATCAATGCCTATATGATGGAAATATAAATAAGTAGCCAGTATAATGTTGGCAAAGAAATCATTCTGTTTGCAAGCATTTAGAGAAGAAAAATGGAACAGATCTATAATGCATCTTTATTTGCTACCTACCATTTCCACAGAATCAACTCCCCCTTCTAACATTTTCTTGGCAATATAAAATCTTAGAGAAATACCTAGAGCATTAGGGGCTAGATAACTTACCTAGGATTATTACAGGTAATAGGTATCAAAGTTAAGACTTGAACCCTCATATTTTCAAGCAACATCATTACATTATTATCACAAAAAGAAAGGGAAAACAGAAGGAAGGAAAGAAGGAAGGAAGGTAAACAAGGAAGGAGGGAGGAAGGCAAACAAACAAAAAAAATCCTTTTTAAAGTTTGTCTATATGGTACTGATTCCAAGATGATGAAATAAGTTTGTGATGGTTCACAAATAAAAATAAAGCTTAAAATAGGACACCTAGATGGTACTTGTAAATATTAAAGGGAAGCAGTTAAGTGCCAAGACAACATATTTTTTTTCTCTTTGCTTCATTATTTAACAAAAAAGTTTTAATAGCATACATTTGTCAAGGACTTTTTTTTTACTCTCTTCTATTTTAATTAGAATCACTTTACCAATAAGGCACAGCCTATTAATTAATACTATAGCAAAAGCAATTCATCCAGCTGAAATCTAGGCAGCATTAAAAGCAGACTTGGTTGTATGAAACAGCTCAGACTATTCTACCCAGCCAACACATATTCTTTCAAATATTGAGTCTTTGCCCACAATCTTTCTTCATACTCACCAAATGAGGCTAAAGCTATTTTTTCCTCCTCTGCAACCCTTCATTTTTTTATCTTTCTTTTTTTTCCCCTTATCTATGTGCCTTCCAGAGCAGGGACTCCTTTGGCTCCAAAAATGAGTCTTAAAAAGCCTTAAATAACCTTGGCTCCCAACTCCGTGAAAATGAGGTTCCTCTTCATGCTTAAATTAGAAAGTTACTCTTTTATATCTGGGCATCACCCACTGAAGTGCCAACCTTTATATTCTTTGGCTCCGCTTGTGGGTACATAAATGGCCCAAATCACCTTGGCTACTCTTTCTAGGAAAGAGAGGGATATATATATATATATATATATATATATATATATATATATA
>NC_058133.1:51778238-51784683 GCF_016433145.1 Gracilinanus agilis
ATATATATATATATATATATATATATATATATATATGCTCTAAATTAAAGACCTACTTTTATCTGTGAGATCCATTAATTCAAATTCAACCTAATCTTCTTTGCAAAGACAGTTTTAACTATAGTGTTAAATCACATGTGTAATTTAGAAAATATATGAAAATTACACCTCAAAACTAATCAGAAATTAATCATGGGTATATTGTGTTGCCAATATATGCAACACATTTATATTACCAAATTAATTTTAGGAATTTTAGGTATTATAATTTTTACCTCTTGCTTTTGGTTTAAATCTAGTAGTAACAACATCTCTGATTAAATTTGAGGAGTCTTCCTAACTAACTTCCATTTTTATCATAAAACACATTTATTCTGAGAGTATTATGTTTTGCTATAAAATGTCCATCCTCTCTCTTTGAAACTTAGTTCAGTACAAGTTTCACACTGTGAGTAGTGGTCTTTTTAACTGTACTTTAAATGTTTGAATATTTTCAAGTAGCGAGACTTTATGGTTTTTATTTTTAACAACACTATCCATGGATCCTTGTCTGCCCTCAGGGTAAACACCAATAAGAATGATGCCTCAAGTCATGCTAGGAAGTCTGACTGTAGTTTCCTGAACACATATGTTTCCATTATTTTCCTGAACTGACTATTTCTTTCAGTAAAAGAAGAGTGGACATGAAATCAGAGGATATATGTTAAATCTCAGCTCTGGTTTTAGGCATCATTTAATTTCTATAGACCTCATCATCATTAAAATAGATGATTGGACTAAAAGCCTGTTGAAGCTTCTTCTATTTCTGCATCTTTGAACACTCCCAACAAACATGCCAAATTACCTTTAGGACAAAAAGACACAAGAATCCTAACCTTAATCTTGATATTTTCTAATATACATCTTCATTCTATCCATTCATGCTGATCATGTAAAAAGATTTCCTCCATTTCCTCATCACTCACCATTAGTCATATTTAATGTAATTTCATTCCACATCACTGTAATGACACTATTCTTTTCATGCTCATCCATGATCTCTTAATCACCATTTTTCTTCACTTATTCAAGAATTTTCTGTAGCATTTGTCCAACTTTTCTTTTTCTCTCCTTTCATACATTTACTCCATTTATTTTTTACAGATTTTTTTCTTTTGTTGTTGTTGTTGTTGTGGTGGTGGTGGTGTATTTTTCCTATCTATTATTTTTTAGTTGTTTCACTGGTTTATCTTTCTCCCCCAACTAGACTGTTAGTATAAATATTCCCCAAGGTTCTATCTTGACTACCCTTTCATCATTATTTACATTCTTTTCCTTAGAAATCTGAACTATTTCACCCTCCTCTCAATGAATTTAAATAATTATTTCTTCACAAAATACTTTCCAATCTGTATTTCAAATCTTATATTTCCTTCAGAGCTTCATTGCTACAGGGCAAACTGCAACAGAGATGGGTAGAACTGATCAGAGTAGATCTGTCTTTCCCCTCTTCCTCTTGGACTTAATTTATTTTAATCTGATGGCCACATCAAAGAGAAATCTAGGTAGCTGGAGTAATAGACTTATAGTGAGAATGAACCATTTATCCAAGAGAACTGAGAAGGATTTCATCAAGTCGATTGGAAAGATATTTGAAAGGGTAAAATGTTGCTGCATTGGTGGGGAAATTATACAAATATGTCAAAGTCAACAAGATAGACCCTTGATGAAGGAAATAAGAAACATGGAGACCAACTGGAGATATCACACACTATTAATCCATAAACTTACTTTGGAAAATCTACAATGTTTTCATTAATGAAGGCTTAAGAAGGGATCTAGAAAGCTTTCTCAAAGGAAATGCTACTGCAGAATATAATTCAATGAATTAGCCAATGTTTATCATCTGCAAATATACTATTTGGAAATCACTGTGCTACACAATGAAGAGACTCAGAAAATAAGCAGTCTCTTTCCTTAATCACTTACCACCTTCAGAAAAGATCACATATACATATATTATCACATATAGAATAAACAAAATAAATTATTGTTCAAATCTTTCCATTGCATCCAACTTTTTGTGATGCCATTTGAGGTTTTATCAGCATGAATACCAGAGTAGTTTGCCATTTCCTCCTCAATCTTATTTTAGAAATGAAGAAACTAATGTAGATAGGGCTAAATGATGTGGCCATGGTCACACAACTAATAAATAGCTGAGGTCAAATTTGAACTTAAGTCTTCCTGACTCTAGACTTCTCATTCTATCCACTGTGCCACTGTAGCTGCCCTAAAAATAAATACAATATTGTTAAATGAAAGCCAGTAGGGTCTAATAATCAAAAGACTCAGGAAAGACTTTGTACAAAGGGAGTGCTAGAGCTGTGTCTTGATGGAAGTAAAGGCTTCTATGACATAGAATTGATGAAAATGTATAGAGTATATGAGATTCTTTAGTTGACTATATTAAAAATGATTTATTAGAATAAAGCATTGCCTTAAGTATTCTACTCTAATAGAGCAAAATCCACACATATAACAACATCATATATGATTCCCGGGGTGGGGGAATGCAACAGTAGAGAGAACTTGATTCAACAATATTTTGACTGATATTTTGCAAAGTAGAAAATAGGGAGGCATAAACTCAAGAATTGTATCTGGCACTGTCAAAGAAGAGTTTTCTCCTAGAGTTTAAATGGAAACACAAATCTTCTGTAGCTGAAGGAAAATGTCCTATAGATGTTCCTATTTGCAGATGACTTTGTGCTCCTGGAATCAGACTTTTCAATCTGCAAATCTTCTGAAATTGGATCCCTCAGAAAAGTTCAGTCTAACAATCCACAGGATAATAACCACCTGCAAGAAGGCCTACCATCCAAATTATATGTGTTTATAGCATCCAAAAGAATTGGCCCTTGGAAGATTGGCTATCGAATAGGAGGAAGAGCGAGAGATGCCTTGTCTGAGTTCTTATGCAGTGTTTTTAAGAACCCTAAGAGAAGTCTTTCCCTGAGAGAAAGGATAATTTTCTAACTCCTAGGTTCTTCTAGTGTTGGTGTATATGTGACTCAAATATAAAATATCCCAGCTATTGACCAATTAAAACTGCAGGGTAAAGCCACTACTGAGAATTATTTTAGGCATAAGTAGTCTAAAGCATACCACTGAAAAAGAATTGTACAAATGACTTAAACGTCATTAAAGAAATGTTTATCCAGAAGATCTGATTATTATAATGGTTAACATTTACAGAGCACTTTAAAATTTGCAAAGTGCTTTACAAATATTATCTCATTTTATTTTCATAAACACCCTGGAAGAGAAGTGCTATTAGTTCCCCATTTTATCTGGGCAAGTGACTTGTCCAATGTTACACAGATAATAAGTACTTGAAGTTGGAATTGAACTCATATCTTCTATACTACTCCAAGTCAATTGTTCTAACCACCGTGCACCAAGACAGCTCTAGTGTTTCATTTTTACCTACACAATATCAATAAATCTTGAGTAAAACCCCATCATCTTGTGTAGACCTTCTTTGGAGGATTTGTGGGAAGAATAGATAAGTGACACAGGAAGAGAGAACATGGAGAGATTGATTATGAGAAATTTCTTTTGAAAAATTATTCAGACTGATGAGATAGTGATGACATTTGCTTAACATCAATCTTCCCTTTCAAAGAAAGCATGGCATTATGAATAGAGAATTGGTTTTGTTTCCAGGAATACATATTGGTCATGGCACATTGGGTCATGGGCACATTCAATATAGCAGTGATCTAGACCAGTGATGGGCAAACTTTTTAAAGAGGGGGCCAAAGGAAAGGAAATGCTCATCTGTCAGTCTGTTTCTAAGGCAGCTCTGTGAAGTTTCATTGTATTGTATCCTACTCACTGTATTTGTCAGATTAGGAATAATGTCACGCTGTGGGATAGAACATTTCAGGGGGCTCATCTGGCCCAGTGGCCTTAGTTTGCCCATCACTGATCTAGACAATTCTCTATTACTATAGTTGTGGGAAAATGTTCACCTACATTGGAGAAAGGAATTTCCTTATCTGAGAATTAAATATGTAAATATATGTCAGAACCATCAAAGTATAAAAAAGAACAATAGTACCTACCTCACAGGTTGTAGTAAGGATAAAATATAACATTTGTAAAGTGCTTTACAAGTTTTAAGTGCCATATAAGTGCAAGCTATTATTATTATTATTATTATGTTAAGGGCTTTGTAAATGTTGAAGTTCTATGTAACCACAATTATTATAAAATGCTATATATATTATTGATTGTTATGTATCACCATAGAATACATAGATATTACTCCTCAGATATATGAAATAATTAAGTTAACTAATATAAATATCTGATTCTACATTAATTGAGATTACTTATTTTCCTCCAGTCAATTAAATCTTTCACTACAGAACTTGGAATCAGGAAGAATTGAGTTTGAATCTTACTTCAACATTCACTAAGTATGTGACTCCTGGTGACTGCCCCTGTATCTCATTTTTAACTTCTCTATGTCTGATTTTCCTCCTATGTATAATGAACAAGTTGAACATAACAGACTTGAATGTTTTTCTAATCAATAATTAATCAACGAATAAACATTCATTAAACATACATTATGTGCCAGGCATGGTGCAATGTGCTGAGGATAAAAAAAAGTCAAAAGAAAGATTTTGTCCTTTTAGAGTTTGTAGTCTAATCCAATACAATCACTTCTAAAATCCATAACCCTGAACTACAATAGTCTCAAGCTACATATGCCATCAGTGCATCAGGAAAGTCTGAGACAAGTGGGATAGAATTGTGAATAACTTCTGCATTGAGAACTCCTCTAGCCTTTTAATTGAATTCATTTCCTTGACCATACTTAACCTCCAATGTTTAGATAAGCAACAAGCATGCAGGGAATGACCTATCATGGAATAACACCTACTGAAACACAGAGCTGCTGACCAGGATGAAGGCGAGTCAGCAGAATATCATGGTATCTGCTTAGGAGTGATCTGATGTTGAAATCACCTTGTGTATATGGGGCAGAAGGAAAGAAGGAAAGCCCCTAAGGAAAAATGGGAGAAAAATCAAGGAGTACAATTAGTTCCTGCTCTCTGGGAAGTATCAACCCTAATAATCAAAGTAAGAAAATGAAATGTGTGTGATTGAGTGTAAGAAATCTCTGGGATAATTTAGAGATCCAAAACCATTAACCCTAGGGTGGAGCAGTATCTACTCATTATATAAATGGCAAAGATTTTTTTTTTTTAATTTTCACTGGTAAAACAAATGGTGTGGTATATCTTCATAGAATGGTATGACTAAAAATAGACTCTGGGTATGTGTGTATTTAAATCATACTATTGTCAACTGGGTTTGGGGGAACATCAAGTTTGTCCTTGTCCCCTGAGAACTCACCCCACACTCACCCCATTTCAGACTTAACAATAAACCTTAAAAAACTTAATGATCCTATTTTAGGTGGGACTTGTAAGCAGAATCAAATGTTAGTAAACATTTTGTCTTAGAAGCTTCTCACAGGGTAGCAGAGTTCTCTCCCAGTCTTTCTTTAGTATCCATTGTAAATGAGGCCACTCCCTGATACCCCAGCCTCTGGCTACAGCCTCTTTCCCAAACTTGTTTGTGAACTATTTATGTATGTTTGCTCTTCATAGTTCCCCAAAAGGTATATAAAATCCCCAGGTTCTATTATTCTTAGAGAACCATCTACCTCCGTGATCCTCTCAGAGATTTTGTCCCCAGAACCCCAGAGTTTCAGCTCTGTGTAGTATTTGGAGCTTGGCTCTGTGTAGTGACCAATTATTATGGACCTATCCTTTTCTTGATTAAAAATTTGGTTTTGCTGACTACGTTTGTAGTTCTATGTTTTTTCCAAGTTGACTATAATACAACAGATTTTTCTTCTTCCTTCTCTTCAACCTTTCCTCCTCTTCTTCCTGCCCATCGCCCTAAAACTTTGAAGATACTTATTCCCCGAGTCTCCAGCCTCATTTTTGGTGATATTTCAAGTGTAATTCTAGTAACAAAGCCCTTTGGTATGAAATGCTTTCCTTATGGTTGGAGAAACAATGTACTATACCTATGTAAGGGATGGGTTGGAGTCCGTGATAGTGGGAGAGAGGAAAGCTCTTTAATCTTCACTTTTCTTCTAGTTTATAGTCTTCCAGTGTTTTTATGGTTGCTTCAAGCACTGAAATTGCTTTGGATGTTTCTGGTTTTCAGCTTCCAGACAGAAAGATACAAACAAGGCTGACCCTACTTAAGATACTGAAGGAAAATAATGGGAAGACATCAGAAGAGCTGGCAGTGTCAATCAGGAGGTTCCTATCTACAGATTCTTGTTAACTAGAAACTTCAGGTAACTTTCCATTGTATGAGAAATTAGATCCTCTCTCTCTCTCTCTCTCTCTCTCTCTCTCTCTCTCACTCT
>NC_058133.1:51787661-51832117 GCF_016433145.1 Gracilinanus agilis
TCTCTCTCTCTCTTTCTCTCTCTCTCTCTCTTTCTCTTTCTCTTTCTCTCTTTCTCTCTCTCTGTCTCTTTCCTTCTCTTCATCTCTCTTTCCTTTTTCCCTCTTCCTTTTTCCTTCCCTCTCCGACCTCTCTCATTACTATTCTGTCTCTCTTTGTCCCTCTGTTTCTATCTCTTTTACTTCTCTCCTTCCCTTTCTTTTCCAAATCCCCACAAAAAGTATAGGTTTTGAAAGCAATGTACTACCTTTTCTATTAGAATTTCCATTGCCTTCCTTTTTATAGCCTGATTTCTCCATCTAGAATAGAAAAAGATATGACTTTCCATCACTCTCAAATTCTTAGTTGTCCAAAACAACTTACAATCCTTCTATTTACTTAAGAAATAATTTATTATTATGCACAAAAAGTATTACTAGAATAATGAAAAGATAAAAAATGAAGCAATTGGAGTCTTATCTGTTAATAGTAGTGCTGAACCTAAATATGAAGGTCATTAGGCTCCCTAAACACTTGGATTACTACCTCCTAAAGAATACTGCCAACCAAAACTTATTTTAAAAAAATAGTAGGCAGGTTACTCCTAGAATTACTCCTTTTCCCTTCATGGAAAAATGCTCAGACATTTCTGCTTATATTCCACCCTCTCTTACCAATCTAATTAGTATCCCAGAAAAGGATATTTACTATAACTAAGGACAGGTATAATTAATATCTAAGTTTTTCCATACTGGTAATGCTCCAAATTGCTACCTTCTTTTCAAAGATTTTGATGAGAAAAATCTAAAACAATTTCTGCATATTTTAAGGTCTACTTGTACCAAGGAAATATACCAAAGGAGATCAGGAACTAGAATAGGTCAATCAGGTATTTGCCCCAGGTACTGAAGCTTAGTGGACACTTCGAAAATACTCACATTATTTCTCCTCAGAATCACTTCACCTTTCTGGACATCAGATGTAAAATTAGTGGATTGGACAAGATAACTTGTAAGACTTTCCTCACAGGATTTTTGTAAGTCTCAAAGGAGATAAGGTATATCACTTTGCAAACTTGAAAGTGATAAGTGAATGTCAGCTCTCACCATTATTATTGCATGTAGACACAGTCAATATGCCATGAGGTCTACTCTTCTTTACTGCAGATAATTTTGGATCAGCTATCAATCTTCTGTTTAGAAGAGGTTGCTGTTCATTGGGAATAACTCTATTGATTTGGTCTCAGTCTACACTTCTTTCTGCTCTAGGGGGAAAACAAGACAGATATGATTTTCTGTGTTTCTTGTATGCATTTGCACATACATCCCAATGGCAGAGATCTTTCTAACCTTTCTTATTTGAGTTCAGGCTCCTTTCTGAATACAGACTGCAAATTATGTCAGCTGTGATAAATTATATGAATTTGCTAGGATGGGAGAAATATTAATAAGTGATTCCATTTTTGCTCTTTAAAATGCTTAAACTTGGGACTTCCTGGTTAAGGTGGCGTCAGAGTAAAAATCAGCTGCTTAACCTCTCCTAACCAAAACATACAGGACTCCTCAAGAAGACACAAAAACAAATCCAGAGGAACAAAGGGACCCCACAACAGGGCACAGCATTGGAGGTACGTGGAATTGGGGCACTTCCATGCTATAAAGGGGTGAAATAGCTCTCACTAAAATGTGAGCTGAGCAACCCCCTCCCCAACCCTATCCCACCTACAGTGCCAAAGCTAGCATACAAGAGTTAGAGCAAGTTTGGGGCACACATAAACTCCTTAGCCGCTACCTGGGGTCACCAGGGCCTGCCCCTGAGAGCAGCAAGACTTAAGACCCCAAGAGCCTAAAGAATGTGCGGACTTTGAACACAGACCCTGAGCATAGGCATAAGTGAGGGTTCAGACACAAGCACAGACATGGATCCTGAGCACAGGCGAGGACTTGGATCCTGAGCATAGGTAAGGACCTTGAGTGGGGATCTATTGCAGAGGGGTACACAATTGTGGAAGCAGGCCCCTGAGACTGTTAAAGGAGCCTTAAGCAGAGGAACAAGCAAGGGGACCACCAGGAGGCTTGACCCTGAGAACAACTAGACCTGAGACCTCAGGAGCCTAAAGCACGTAGACAGACCCTGAGTGTGAGGATAAACTTGAGAGGGCACAGGGCTAACAATGGCAAGCCAGAGATAAGAACCCCCAAAGAGAAAGATCATCAAGAAGAAATCTGCAACACTTGGCAACTTTTACACAGATAAAATCCAGACAACAGAGCAAACAACAGAGGATAAAAAACAAGTAATCATATCCAATCCTTCCCAAAATAATGAAAACTGGCCAGAAGCTAATGAAGAGTTCAAATCTGAGATGATGAGAAAGATGGAAGAGATTTGGCGAGATAAGTGGGAAATAGCTTAAAAGGAAGTTAACAGGTTAGAAGACAGAAACTCCCAATTGGACAAAGATGCCCAAAAGTCAAATGTAATGGTAAGCAAATTGGAAACCAAAATCTGGCAAGAAAATAACAGTTTAAAAAGCAGAATTTGGCAATTGGAAAGTGAGGCAAGTAAACTGAAGATCAGATATGACAAGATTGAAAAGGAAAACCAAAAGATTATAGCCAAAAACCAGTCCCTAAAGGCTAGAATTGAGCAATTAGAAGCTAATGATCTCTCAAGACAGCAAAAACAAATAAAACAAAGTCAAAAGACTGATAAAATAGAAGGAAACATGAAATATCTCAATGAGAAAGTGACAGACCAAGAAAACAGGTCTAGAAGAGACAATCTAAGAATCATTGGTCTTCCTGAAAAAGGAGAAATTAATAGAAATTTGGAGTCCATACTAAAAGAAATTTTTCAGCAAAATTGCCCTGAAGTTCTACAACAAGTGGGCAATATAGACATTGAAAGGATCCATAGATCTCGGTCTACACTAGACCCGGAAAAGACAACACCCAGGAATATAATAGCCAAATTCAAGAGCTTCCAAGAAAAAAAATTTAAAAGAAGCCAGAAAGAGACAATTCAGATATCAAGGAGCACCAATCAGGATCACACAGGATCTGGCAGCCTCCACACTAAAAGACTGCAAGGCTTGGAATATGATATTCAAAAAGGTAAGAGAACTGGGTCTACAACCAAGGATCACCTACCCATCAAAACTATATACTTCTAGCGGAAAGTTTGGGCATTCAACAAGATAGAAGATTTCAAAGTATTTGCACAGAAAGGACCAGGACTAAATTGAAAGTTCGATATCCAACCACCAAAATCAAGAGAAACATGAAAAGGTAAATAAGAAACAGAGGGAAAAGAAAGAAAAAATCTCGTATTTTTTAAATTTGCCTCTTTAAGGCCTTCAATATGATCTAATTATTTGTATTCCTATTTGTAGAAATGTTATGTATAATTCTCTGTAAGGAACTCTATTCACTATTATAGTAATTAGAAGAATTATTCATAGGGAGAGGTTGGAATACAAAATGGTCTAAGATGATAGAGCCAGAAGAACATTATACACAGAGACCAATACACTGTGGTAAAATCGAATGACCAATATGGAAGTGTGTTTTGCATGACAATGAAAAAATGAAAAAAAATCTTTTATAATTAGGATTCTTCTGAAATCCACACATTCCATACTTTGAAGTCATAGAGCATTAAAAAGTGATTGTGTTGCTGTTGTTATATGGAAATCATGATGGTCATTAAATGCATTTTACCTTTTTTAGGGTCTTTTTAAGCTACCCCCTACCTTCTCCCTTCCTAGTGTTGCTTCCCTCCCCAAAAGTCCTTTTATTACCTATTTCTCTATAGGGTACAAATCAATTCTCTGCCCCAATGGCTCTATTGTTCTCTCTTTTAGTTGATTTCAATGCACGTCAGTATTAAATATTTCTTCACTCCAACCTCTTTACCCTTCCAATGTATTGTTATTCTGTTCTTCTTCCCTGTTTGCCCCATGTACTTCTTTATGGGATATAAATTTTCTCCATTTTGTTTGTTTTCCCATTTTTCTTAATATTACCTTTTTTCCCCTCTAGTTTGTATACATACACACACACACACACACACACACACACACACACACACACACATAAATATATATAAATATTTTGAAATTTCATCCTATAAAGTTTGTCACTTTTCCCTTTATGTACTTATTCTAGTTACACTGTTGAAAATAACAATTTTTAATATTTACCAATATCTTCTTTTCTTCTAGGGATACAAATCAATTGAATGATTGGGTCCCTTAAAGAAAATATTCCTCACCCCCACTCTCTTAATTACCTCATGGGGATTCTCTTGAGTTCTATGTTTGAGCAGCAAATTCTCTGTTTAAGTCCAGTTTTTTTTTTCTTTATGAATGCTTGGAAGTCCTCAAATTTATTGAATAACCATTCCCCTGCAAAAATATAGTCAGTTTTGCTAAATAGTTGATTCTTGTTTGTAGACCCAGTTCTCTTACTTTCCAGAATATTATGTTCCATGCCTTCCAATCCTTCAATGTAGACGCAGCCAGATCCTGTCTTATCCTAACTGTTGTTCCCTGGTATCTGAATGACTTCTTTTTAGCAGCTTCTAATATTTTTCCCTTGGTCTGGTAATTTTTGAAGTTGGCTGTAATATTTCAGGAATTTGTCAATTGTGCATTAAATGTAGGAGGTAGATTCTCTCAATTTCCACTTTTCCCTCTTGTTTGAGAATGTTAGGGCAGTTTTCTCTGATAATTTCTTGGAGGATGATGTCTAAACATTTTCTTTTGTCATGATGTTTAGTTAAACAAATAATTCTTAAATTGTCTCCTCTAGCTCTGTTATCCAGATCTTTGGTTGAATCAATGAGGTGTTTCATATTCTCCTCAAATTTTTCATTTTTTACATTTTGTTTAATATATTCTTGCTGCCTTGTGAAGTCATTTTCTTCTAGTATTTGAGTTCTGTTTTTTAAAGACCAAATTTCATCTTTGCTTCATTTTCAAGCTGGCCAATTCTGGCTTTTAAGACATTATTTTCTTGTTTTAGTTCATGTATTTCCTTTTTCAAATTGTCTTCAGACTCTCTTGATTACTTTTTGAGTTCCTGAAGTTCTTGAGTTAATTGAATTTTTAGATCTTCCAAAACTGTCCAATCTGCTGGAACTTCTTCCTCTTCATCTATTTCATTTTATCTCTTTTCACTTCCTTGAAAGAAGTTATGAATTATAATTTCTTTTTCTGTTGTTTACTCATATTTTTTCCTTTTCTATTCTGCTAGTTTAAACAGATGGATTTAATGAGATTTGATGAAAGATCTTCCCCTAACTGGCAATGGGTTTTGTAATTACTTTCTGTGCACCCTATGGAGAAGGGGTGTTGGAGTTTCCCAGCCCTCTGAAGACTTCTTGTCTGTCCAAATGATGTGATTAAGCCTGTATTAATTGGATTAATCTGTATTGCTTAATTTCTGCCCTGAAGCTAAAACCTATAGAGAAAAAAATAAAGAAGAAGGGAATAAGAAGGGAGAGGGGGAAAAAGGAAGTACAATAAGGGAGGATATTAGTGGAACTGCTTAAAAACAAAACATTATTATAGAAGGAAATAGTGAAAGAAGAAAGTGCAGGACAAGGAGAGAGAATCAAAATGTCTTGGAATACACGGTCAATAATTATAATTTTGAATGTGAATAGGATGAACTCTCCCATAAAATTGAAGCAAATAGCAGAATGGATTAGAAACCAAAAACCTACCATATGTTGTCTACAAGAAACACACATGAGACGGGCAGACATAGAGTAAAATGAAAGGATTTAGCAAAATCTATTGGGTTTCCACTGAGAAAAAGAAGGCAGGAGTTGCCATCATGATATCTGACAGAGCCAAAGTAAAAATACATCTCATTAAAAGAGAGAGGGTAGGTAATTACATCCTAATAAAAGGCAATACAAACAATGAAGAAATATAGACTAAGCTATCACTCTTTACAGATGTTATAATGGTCTACTTAAAAAATCCTAGAGAATCAACTAAAAAGCTAGTAGAAATAATCAAAAACTTTAGCAAAGTTGCAGGATACAAAATAAATGCACATAAATCATCAGCATTTCTATATAGAAAGAGAAACAGCATTTAAAATCACCATAGGCAATATAAAATACTTAGAAATCTATCTAACAAAACAAACACAGATATTATACAAACACAACTACAAAATACTTTCCCAACAATTAAAACTAGGTCTAAACAATTGGAAAAACATTCATTACTCATCGGTAGGACTAGCTAACATAAGAAAAATGACCATTCTACCCAAATTAATTTACTTACTTAGTGCCATACCTATCAAACTACCAAGAAACTTTTTTAGAGAATTAGAAAAAATATAACAAACTTCATTTGGAAGAACAAAAGATCAAGAATATCAAGGGAAATGATGAAAAATAAAACATGATAGAAGGTGGCTTAGCAGTACCAGATATTAAACTATAATATAAAGCAGTGGTCATCAAAACAATATGGTATTGGCTAAGAGACAGAATGGAGGATCAGTGGAATAGACTTGGCAAAAGTAACCTCAGCAAGACAGTCTATGATAAACCCAAAGAGCCCAACTTTTGGGACAAAAATCCACTATTTGACAAAAACTGCTGGGAAAATTGGCAAATAATATGGGAGTGATTAGCTTTAGATCAACATCTCACACCCTACACTAAGATAAATTCAGAGTGGGTGAATGACTTGAATATAAAGAAGAAAATTATAAGAAAATTAGGTTAACATTGAATATTATGCTTGTCAGATCTCTGGGAAAGGAAAGATTTAAAACCAACCAATTGTTAGAAAAATTACAAAATGTAAAATAAATAATTTTGATTATATTAAATTAAATTTTTTGTACAAACAAAAACAATGCAACTAAAATCAGAAAGGAAACAGCAAACTTGGAAAAAATCTTTATAACAAAAAACTCTGACAAAGGTTTAATTACTCAAATATACAAGGAGCTAAATCAATTGTACAAAAAAATCAAGCCATTCTCCAATTGATAAATGGGCATGGGACATGAATATGCAATTTTTAGATAAAGAAATCAAACCTATTAATAAACACATGAGAAAGTGTTCTAAATCTCTAATAATTAGAGAAATGCAAATCAAAACAACTCTGAGGTATCACCTCATTCCCAGCAGACTGGCTAAAATGGCAGTAGGGGAGAGTAATGAATGTTGGAGGGGATATGGCAAAATTGGGACATTGATGCATTGCTGGTAGAGTTGTGAATTGATCAAACCATTCTGGATGGAAATTTGGAAGTATGCCCAAATAGCTCTAAAAGACTGCCTGCCCTTTGATCCAGCCATACCATTGCTGGGTCTATACCCCAAAGAGATCATAGAGAAAACAACTTGTACAAAAATATTTATAGCTGTGGTCTTTGTGGTGGCAAAAACCTGGAAAATAAGGATATGCCCATCAATTGGGGAATAGCTGAACAAATGGTGGTATATGCTGGTGATGGAATACAATTGTGCTCAAAGGAATAATAAACTGGAGGAATTCTATGTGAACTAGAATGACCTCTAGGAATTAAAGCAGAGTGAAAGGAGCAGAGCCAGAATATTATACACAAAGACTCATACACTGTGGTAAAATCGAATGTAATGGACTTCTGTACTAGCAGTAATGCAATGACCCAGGACAATTCTGAGAGATTTATGGAAAAAAATACTACCCACATTTAGAGGAAGAACTACAGGAGTGGAAACACAGAAGAAAAACGACTGCTTGAACACTTGGGTTGATGAGGACAAAATTTATCAATAATATGGAAATAGGTCTTAATCAATGACATATTTAATAAATCAGTGGAAATGCATGTTGGCTACAGGGGGAGAAGGGGTTGGGTTGGGGGAAGAGAGAGCAAGAACATGAATCATGTAACCATGGAAAAGAATTTTTCTAAAAAATAAAAAATAAACTAAAAGCATTCTACCCTTTCCACAAATTCAAACAAATTGAAGTTAGATAACTGATTCATGAGTTAAATCCTATCTCAACAAAGAAAGAATTATGAGCTGAAAATCAGTCTATTAGTTTTTAATTGGAGGTCTCTCCTTAATGAATTATATTAATAAAATTCTATTTGATAAAAATTCACAGTAATATAGTGCTTTTTGTTTACAAAGCATTTTATGTGCAACAAACCTAGAGACTTTTGCTATTTAGCATCATCATCATTTTAATTAGCTCTTTTCAGTCTCAGTATATATTGCTTATATATCAGGGACATCATAAGTTTAAAATACATATTTTAGTAACTGTATTTTAATATAATTGGTTACTTTTATGATACTATATATTTTCCTTCATATTTTTAAAAAACATATTTTCTGGGAAGGGATCCATAATTCATCAGACTGTCAAAGGGTTCAATAATAAAAAAGGTTAAAAACTTGATTCTGCACGAAACTTTTTCTGTACCCCTTAGGTGCTAATTTTCCCATCTCCCACCCCCACTACAAACAAACTTTAATTTAATTTATTTTCATATATAATTTGTATGTATTTAAGTATGTGCTGTGCTTCCTGATATAATTTCCCGAAAGGTCCCTGGAGGGCAAAGGCTATTTCAATTTTGGTTTTGTATCTGTAGCACCCATCAGAATGCCTAGTATTTACTTGTCAATTATTTGGTTCCTTGAATCACATATTAAAAGGATGGAAATAGTCACCTTGAAATTTCATTGAGATTGATTGAAGGAATTGTGGATGATTCACACAAAGAAGAGAAAATTGTGGGGAAATATACTAGATATCTTCAAGAATCTGAAGAACTATCATTTAGAGAAGGGATTAGACATACTTTGCTTTCTTCTGGGTATGAGGAGGAGACTAAGAGAAATGTGTGGAAACTGCTAAGAAGTAAAAAAAAATAGCAAAACCAATCTTGCCCCAAAGTGGAATGGAATGACCTCAGAGGTTGTGAGTTACCTATATCAAGTCTTCAAGCAAATGTTGGATAAAGCCTCAATACAATAGTTTTTCTTTTAGTGTATAGATTGGTTTATATGACTGGTGACATCACTCTGTCTTTATTTCTGTCTCTGTTTCTCTGTTTCTCTCTGTCATTGTTCTTCCCTTTCTCTCACTTACACACATATATGCACACAAACACAGACACACACACACATTCTGTGAGACTTTATATAAGAAACTGCTAGGGGAAACTGGATTAGCATCTAGAACTGATTATTCTGACTATTCAGTCTGAAAAGGACATAATCAAAGTCCTTTTTCATGTGTCTATAAAAAGTTGATGGAACAGTCTCTATGCGTCCCAAAGATGCACTTGAATATACATGAATAGTCCTAGGTAAATTATTTCCATGAAATGTTATAGACGATGTGACACATATGCATGAAATAATAGGTATAGCTTCAAAACACCTGGGATGTCCTGAAGACATAAACTTGGACTTAGTATTTTATAGAAATTTGTTATCTTATTTTGGAAATCAATGTGTATTCAAGACAGATAGCATGGTAAAAGGGTTAGAAAGTTGACTTCAGTATCTCAGAGACCTAGGTTCAACTCCTGCCTCTTATACATATTATCTGTGTGACCCAGACAAGTTGTTTAACATCTTATTGCCCCAGGAGGCTTTCTATGTTCACAAGTTGCTGCACAGCAGTAACAGAAATGCCTTAGTAGAGGGAATTTCTTCACAGAGTCCCTATGGACACAGGTTTGGTCCTACATGATTTTTCTATGTGGACACAGCATCTTGGCTACTTATCCCCTGCACTTTTCTTCCATACCTACAGTGTAATAGCCCCAACTTTTCCTCAGGACAGGGTACAATTGAGCCTTGATTTATCCAATGCCTGTCACTTCGAGTATGAACGCTTAAGGAAAAGATTAAACAACTATTTTCTTCAAGTGTTCAGCAATGTTTTCTGTTAGAACTGGCAAGATTACCCATGCTTATCATGATTAAATGCCATACTTATTTGATCAAAATAATTATACGAAAACATGACATTTAAGCTTGAAAAATTTTCAAGCACCATTTTCAAAAAGTATTATATTAAAGGCAGATCAATATTCCTTCCACTATCTCCCAGCCATATCTTCAAAACCTGAGATAATTGAGTATTTCAACAACCACAAATCATGTATTGATCTGGAGAATTTAGATACTACATTGGGGATAACATGCCCACATGCTCACACAGCACTTGTTGATGAGACACTTATATTTACTTTCATCTATCATAGCAGTTTCAAATATCGCTCAAATTATAAGGGAACATAGCTTCAGGTATTCAAGTTATTTCAGAATTTCACTTATAGAATGGTCTGACCCAACTAGGTCGGACCACTTCTGATATATTAGACCTGGAGATGTTTAGCCTGCATAAAAAAAGTTAGTTCTAGTTGTTGGAAACATTGTTTTGCAATATTTCTAACAGGAAGTCAACTTTTACCTCTTTGCAAAGAGGACCCATGTGTATCAATATGTATTCCCCACATGTAGCAGGGTGGGTGAGACAGATATTTTTGCGTGACTTGAAGGGAGGAAAAATAGACATTTCTAGCTTCTTCTCCTCCCATTCTTCTCTAATGAAGAGTTTAATTCCTTCAAAGAAGAGAAGCAAGAACTTAGAAGCAGATGCTCCTTGGAGAGAAGAGGGGATAGTGGACTCGAATTAAATTCATTTGCTCCTTTAAATGTTGTTAGTCTTGAGGATGTGACTAGATTCCATATAACTTCTGATTACTATTTTGACATTGGAGGGAAGGGAAAGACACAAAGATTTACATCTAAGCTTGACCCATTTCCTAGTAAATACCAATACCACAATCAACACTCATAGAGAATAACAAAGAAATCTATTTATCTATATTAAAAATAAAACAGAAATTAGGGAAAAAAGATACATAAGAGAACATATACTAGACAAAATAATGAAGGAATTCTCTCACTGGGAATGAAGTAATTAAACTCAAATGAGAGAGAAACTCCTAGGTTTCTCCCAAAGGGGAGTTCCCTTGAGTCTCTAGTGAAACAGGTAGGTATAGGGACTTGATAGTGACTGCCAGATTCTCTCATATATACCCAATCTATTATTTCAACAATGTTAAATAGGGTTGGCCTTTTTCATTTTTCTCTCTTGAACCTACAAGTATTCAAAATCCAAAGAAATTAAACAACTATTAAGACAATTCAAAGACTATTGCTCTTTCGATTTTGATACTGTCCCTCTCCTCACAAAGGGCAGGATATCCATCTCCATGAATGAAGAGAAAGTTTCATAACAATGGATTTTAGGCACTACTATTTTTCCTAGTTCTGTATTCTTTAACAGTGTTCACTTATTTTCTTCAGGATTTTGACATAGCTTTTCTATTCTATTACCAACCCTAAATCTCCCTTAAGTCTTTCATAGATTAACCATTATTAGTTTTTTAAAAAGATTCTCACATATCATACACTTCAGATCATCTAACATAGTATTGTTCCATCCAGAGTAATTCTTCATCTAATCATTCTAGAAAATCTGGCATCCAAAACTGACAATATTTCTCCCCTATGAGTCTACATTATTTGATGTAAGAGTGTCTGCATCATCCTGTTGGTCATGGTTTTGCTTCGTACTTATTTAAAATCAACACAGAGAATATACTACAGTTGTTACAAGAGATAAATAAGTTGCTTTTTCATATTTAGAGTATCCAAATTTTACTAGATGAGCTTACCCCCTAGAGAAATGGTGTACAGCAGGAGACAACACACATCAGACAGAAAACAGAAGAGTAGTAACAGAGATGACAACAAAAAGTTGAAAGTTGTCAGCAGGAATGTGATACCCCTACCTTGATGAAGGTTGTTCTCATTCTCCAATCTAAAACTGATCTCTCTCTTTTGAATATCTAATAAAACATTGTTTGGAATTTTTTTCCTCCACACTCATTATCATTCCCTTGTGTCATAGTTATTTGTATACAAGTCTTCTCCACCATGGTAAATTAGAAGCATAAGAACAAGGTCTGTTTTGTATTCAAGGTTCAAAATCCTGCATTGAGCACAGTGTGAGTCACTTTGGGGCTCTTAATAAATATTTCTTCACCTGAATTAAGAGGAACTGAATTAAAAGCTCTCAGATGAGGGAAATATTTCTTGCAGCAAAGATTTCTATAAAGGATACTTGGAGAAGATGAAATATATACACAAACAGATATGCCTCTGTGTATATGTGTGTGTATATAATATATATACATATATAATGTGTGTATATATTTACAATTCATTTAAAAATTTTGAATTCCAAATTCTCTTTCCCTCAAGCTACTCACCCACCCATTGCGAAGGCAAGTGATATGATATTAATTATTCATGCAAAATTTTGCCTAAAGAGATCAAAGACATGGAGAAAGGACCTGCTTGTCCAAAAATATTTATGATAATTCTTTTTGTGGTGGTAAAGAACTAGAAACTGAAGAGATGTCCATCAACTGGGAAAATGTTGAACAAGTTGTAGTATATGAGTATAATGAAATGCTTAAGAAATGACAAACAAGGGGGCAGCTGGGTAGCTCAGTGGAGTGAGAGTCAGGCCTAGAGACAGGAGGTCCTAGGTTCAAACCCAGACTCAGCCACTTTCCAGCTGTGTGACCCTGGGCAAGTCACTTGACCCCCATTGCCCACCCTTACCAATCTTCCACCTATGAGACAATACACCGAAGTACAAGGGTTTAAAAAAAAAGAAATAACAAACAAGAGGATCTTAAGAAACGGCAAATAAGAGGGGATTACAAAAAACCTGGAAAGACATATATGAAGTGATGCAATGTGAAGTTAGCAGAACCAGGAGAATATTTAACACCATAATAACATTAATGTATAATGATCAACTGTGAATGAATTAACTATTATCAGCAATGCAAAAATTCGGAAGAACTTCAAGGGACTCATAATGGAAAAGGCTATCCACAAATATAAAGGGAACTGATATAATCTGAAAGCATATTTAAGTATGCCATTCTTCACCTTATTTCCTCCATGAGTATTTCTCTAGTGCAAATGATAAATGTCATCTTTCACAATGTCAACATTATAGCACAATACTATAATGCTTGTAGAGCTTATATCATATTAATGGACATCTTTGGGAGAGGGGAGAGAGAGAAAGAGAAAACATGAATTGCAAAATGTCAGAAAAGGATTATTAAAAATTGTATCAAAAAGTAAAAGAAAAATTTAAACTTAAAGTCATGTATATAGAAGTTAAGCTCATTGATGTGTATGGCTATTTTTTACCTTTCTATACATAATGTGGAACAATGTTGATTGTTTTAATCAAAAATATAGATAATTTATATTGATATATTCAAGACAGATCTGCACCTTTCTGGGGGCACTGAGATGTTAAATGAATGATCAAGAATCTTATTGCCAGAATGCATTAGAGATCTTACTTAGATTCATGTCCTTATTCTGAGGCCAGCTTTCTAGCCATCATGGTATCCTTTACTCAGCATAATAGACCCATAATAATGCTTGATGAATGGAATGAAACCTCAGTGAGGTATATCAAGTCATAGAGTGGTGGACTTAGAATTAGCAAGACCTAAGTTCACATCCTACATCATCTCAAGTCTATGTGACCCTCGGCAAGTCAGTGAACTCAACTTCAGGTTAATCATCCATAAATAATAATTATTCTGATCTTTGAAGGTTGCTGTAAATAATAAATAGAAGAATATAACAGAGATATCAAAAAGTCTTCTTTTATTTTTAAACTGTTAAAGCTTTAAAATAATTCTCCAAATAGAATTCTAGAATAGCAGAACCATCATGAGACTGGAGTGACACAATTTTCTATTCCATGGAAAATTAGGAAGTTGACAGTCAAGGTCTATCTCATCAGAGTAGTGGTTGGGCCCAGAGCACAATTCAAAGATAGAGCACTGGCCATTCTCAGGAAAGTCAGCAACAGGCTTTTAGAGGTAACTACGTTAGTGGCAGCAACAATTTTAGGAGTTCTCAGTCCATAAACAATAAGGAGCTCAGACAAATTATCTGAAAGAGATTATTGGGAGCACTTTGATGACTTTCAATGAAGGGCCTAGTTGCATAACCCATACATAGTTACAAGGGGCATTCCGAGAGGAAAAAGGCTCACTAGCATGCTAGTGCTTACCATTTCAAAGGAGCAGGGACACTGGTCATAGTTCTCAAGTTGGATAAGAGCATTTATGGTTGGTCAGACACCAGATCACTAAACAAGAGTGCAATGACCAATTTTCTTTTTAAATCTTACCAACTTAGAAAAAAAAGACACTTATGGAATCCCAGAACTGTCTTTTAAAATACAGTATTTAAAAAAAAAAACTCAAAGTGTCCCCTCCACTTCAGGAGCAGCTCTCAAATTTAACTTAAAGTTCAAGAAATAGAGAAAAAGTAAAAAAAAAACAATAAAAAAGAAACTAAGAAAAGAAAGTTAATATGCTTTTAGATAATATCAAGACAAACAGAAAAAGACAACAAAGTCAAAATAGCTGTAGCACAAAGCTATACATAAAAAAGTGTATTGGACAAAAGTCCTTCCCCAAATTCCTGGAAGAGCTCAAAATATTAAAAAACAAGAAAGATATAAGAAAAAGTAGGAAAATAAATGAGTGATGTAAGAAAACAATTCAAATAAAGTCAACAATTTGTTAAAAAAAGGCACAGAAATTATTTGAGAAAATAACACTTTAAAAAAAGAAAATTGGTCACATGGTAAAAGAGGCACGCAAATCCACTGAAAATAAGAATTCCATTAAAAATATAATTGGTCAAATAGTAAAAAGAGGCAAAAAAGGTCACTGAAGAAAAGAAATCCTAAAAATTAGAATTGAATAAATGGAAACTAATTATTCTATTAGACATGAAAAAATAATAAAACAAAATTCAAATTTAAAAAACGTGAACTATCTCTTTGGAAAACAACTGACTAAAAGAATATGTTAAGAAGAATTTTTAAAAATTATTGAGATACCTAAAAACTATGATAAATAAAAAGAGAATTTTCAAGAAGTTATAGAGGAAAATTGCCTTGATATCCTAGAACAGGAGGGTAAAATAGAAATTAAAATAATCCAACAATTGCACCCTAAAAGAGATCCCCAAATGAAAACTCACAAAAATATTAGAGCCAATTCCAAAACTTCTAGGTCAAGGAGAAAAAGCAACCAAAAACAAATTCAAAAGTCATGTTACCAATCTCAGTATATAACAGGATTTAGAAGCTGGTACATTAAAGAATAATTGGTCTTGGCATGTGATATTCTTTAGGGTTAAGTAGCTAAGATTAAAATTAACAATAATCTACCCAAGAAATCACTAAATTCATTCAGAGGGAGAACTGATATTTAATGAAATAGAGGCCTTGAAAACATACCTAATGAAAAGACTAAAGTAGAATAGCAATGTTGATTTTCAAATACAATATTTAAGAGAAGCATAAAGTGGTAAACATAAAAGAGAAATGATAAAGGATTCAAAGAATTTAAACTCTTTATATTCCTATATAGGAAAATCATACTTGTCATTCCTAAAATTTTGATCATTATTAGAGCAGTTGGAAGAAGTATACATGGACAGAGGGCATGGGTATTGAGTTGAATTTGATGAAATTATTTTTAAAAATAATGTTAAAATAAGAATTTGGAAAGAGGAATTCACTAAAAGAAGAAGAAAGAGAGAAGTAGAATGGGAGGGATTATGTGACATAAAATAAGTTTGAAAGGAAGAGAATTTATAGTGGAGGGGTCAATGGGGAATGGTGGACAACACTTGAATCTAACTCTAATTAGAATTAGCTCAAATAGGGAATAACATACACATCCAAATTCTTTTTTCCTTATAAACAGATTATTTATTTTACAAATAAATATTTATAAATAGGTTGATTCCTCTTCCCCATTCCAGTAATCCTTCATTTCTATCATGTTGTCTATGTAGACTGTCATAAAGCTTGAATATCAGACTTAGGTTTCAACTAACATCCAAATTCTTAAGGGAAATTTAAATGAATAACAGTAGGAAATGGACTAGAAAACATACTTCTTGGAAACCTCAACTTTTTTCTCTCAGAACTAGATAAGTACAACCAAAAAAGAAATTAAGGAGATGAACCAAACTTTTTTAAAAAGCATAACCAAAACCAATGCAGCCAAGATTACAAGGGAAAGAGAAAAATGATGGAAAAACTTTACTGCAAGTTTCTTTTTTTAAAGTAAAGGCTTAAATAGAAACATTATATTATGATCAAATGTGAATAACTAAGCTATTCTCAGCAATTAAAATATGATGGAGTCTGAATGTGGATGAAAGAATGCTTTATTAATTTTTTTATCTTTGTTTTCCCTGTTTCCTTTTCATAATGGTTAATTTGGAAAGTGTTTTGTATGACTGCATATATCTTATCAAGGAGTAGTGAAAGGAAAGAGGCAGGGAGAGAACTTGAAACACAACATTTCAAAAAAAAGAATGATAAAATTGTTTTTACCTATAATTGTGAAAAAATAAAAAATATAAAATATTTGACTTTATTTCTATGTGTCCATAAGCATTTCCCTTAAACTTCAGTTTTATTACCTAAAAATCATGGCATTGAACCATAAAGAATCTTGGGTTCCTTTTATTTCTAAATCTATACTTAATATAAAATATTGGTGAACATGGTAGATATATTACTTGTTAACTGGACTTTACAGAACAAAATATTCTACACATTTTTGAAATTGTAAAACTATTTGGTATCTAACTTGGATACAAAAAAAAATAATGAGGGAAAACTCACTAGCCTCTAATTCTCTAAATATGATATCTTTAGGAACAGATATGGATATGGAATCTCCTGTTACTTCAATGACATAGAGAACTAAGAGGTAAAGAAGTTTGATCTATCAAAGGAGTTTGTTTTTATTTTTCTTTAATGTATGCTCTCTGAGAATTGCCTAGAGTACGGAGAGATAAAATGATTCATTGAGAATCAAATAGGTGGTATGTGTCAGAAGTGGAGCTTGAAACTAGAACTTCAGTTTCAAGGTTATCTCTATAACCAACATCCCAAACTCCCTTTGTTAGAATCAAAATGTAGTATTATTTTGTAAAAGTGGCCAATGAAAACAATGAGGGAGGAGGGAAATTTTCTCCTTGCATCATAGTATATATAGCATCCTTTATCCACATAGCTCTCTGTAAGTAACTTTCCAGCCAACACTAAACATTCATTGCATTCATGATTTGTAATTTAAAACTACAGTTGTGAGAAATTGCAGGTTCAGCTTGTATGAATCTGTACTCATTGAGTTTGAATTAAAATTTACAAATATGTATTAGGCTTAATGGGACAGTCATTGAATGATAAACGCAATTTGGAGGAATAAAATATAGCAATGAAAAAGAAATTTCAAATGTGCATGAACTTAAATTAAAAATATGCTGATTAGCTCTCAAACAGTGCATATAGTATGTTCCAGGAATCAATCAAAGTATACATACTATATGCTATGATTCTGAAAATAATTAATTTTAACATAAATTGGTAGCAATCTCCAATTGAAATGATTATCTTTCTCCCACTAAATCATGTACTTTAAAACTCAGAGTCAAAAAAAGTAATAAACTGAGTTAACCTTTTAAACTATTCTTTGTTTCAAGGACATGGATCAAAACATAGGATTAACATTCTGAAAACTGTGTATTTGATACTATTCTAATTCCAACAGTATTAGACATCATCATCATTAATTATTATTTTTATCATTATATTGAGAAACATCAGTACTTTCAAAAACTTACCAAATAAAATACTTATCCAAATAAATTACGTTAAATATCAGTATTTTAAAAACTTTCCCTTATCCAAAATAATTATTTTAATAGTTTAATAATAATAATAATTATTATTATTATTAAAGGTTATTAGAAGAGATCAAAGAGTTTATACTCTAAGCTCGAATAATACCCACTGAAGTTTGTCTCAGTTTTTCTATAGTCCACAAGTCAAAAATCATCTGCCCAGCTAAATGCCTAGAAAGTCAATATGGTTCCAATCCTCTATATCCTTCCCACAAATAAGAAGATATACCAGAAAAGGGGACCTTGTAGAACAATTGAGAGGAATAGAATCAGATAAAAGATGGAAATATAGAAATATGGGGGCCCTCCTTAAATATGGGCACAAAGGAGTAATTTAAATCCTCCAATCAGAGGAAGAAAGACCACAGGAAAACGATACTAATTAGGGGAGAGTTACAGGTCTGAATTGCTCTTGCAGATAAAGAGTATTCTGGGGAATGATGAAGTTCAGAGGAACAGAGACAGAAAATATAGAAATAATGGGCCTGGGTCCACTCTTTAAAGAAGAAGCTGAAGAGTTAAGGATAATGTGGGAAGATTTGAATTGAAGTGAAATGAAATAAGTAGAACCTGAACAAATGTCTATTAAAAGCATACTCTAATGTAAGTTGAAAGAACAGTAGAAAGGAGTTAAACTCTGAATAAATGAAAAAAAAATCAATAATTGTCTGAGAGAATATGTAGTGAAGCATTTCTTCATCCTTTCAGGAGATAAAATGGGAGACTATGATAGCAGAATGATGTATACATTGTCACATACATTCATCATATAAATACTCTTTCCTTGATTGGTTTTCTCTTTTTTTATAAAGGAGGATGGAATTTTGGATGGGAAATTGTGAAGAAAAGATAGAGGCAGTTAAGGGTTGTATTTAAAAATGATGAATAAAAAAACAAAAATAGATGAAACTTATTTTCAAAAAGATACATTATGAAAATCTAAAAGAAATTATCATATGGGATAAAAGGTTAGATAGACAAGGGAGAAATAATGATCAAGTGCTCTAAGAAACTTTGAGATAGGTAGTATTATTATATGTTTATATTTTTGAAGAACTCTTAATGAAGAAACCTTCCAAGCTACATTAAATTGAGTCTTAAAAGAAGAGAAAGATATAGTAATAGATGATGATTTTTTTCTTATTCAGTAGAATCATATTTTTGAATAATAAGTAATTATGTCATTTCAAAGCCACTTCAATAAATCAATTAATCTACAAGTATTTATTAAAGGCCTAATATGTGCCACATCTTCAGCTATGCAATGGAGGTACAATTTTGTTTAAAAAAGGAGCCATTTCTCAATTAATAAATTTCATAATAATAGCAAGAAAATTATCAATGAAAGAAATTCATTTATTTTAACCACATGGAAAAAAAAGGTTCCATGTCACTACTAATGAGATAAAAAATAAATTAAGGGAATTCTAAGATTACATCCCATGTGCATGAGTGGCAAAGATGACACAAAAGGGAAATAATACATTTTGGGGTTTGAGGAAAATTGGAATGTTTATGCATTATTGATGGGCCTGTGAATGGATAGAAACATTAAGCAAAGCAATTTGGAATTAACAAAAAATTATTTAACAATAGTCTTCCTTTTACTCAGTTATGCCAGAACTAGATATGTAGCAAAAATATATCTAAGAAATAAAAAAATGTCCTTTATGATGTGTGTATACATATGTACATGTAAATGTGTATAGACATATCTATATTTGTGTGATGGGGGACTTTTGGACCAAGAGGTCATCTCAAAAGAAATAGTTACTTTTTTATACATATATTGAAATAATATTTTTGCTTGGCTATGAATATTTATTTAAGGTCTTTTTTTCCTTATTGGGGTAGTGGGAGGGAAATAATTTTCTTTTAATGTAAAAAATAAGAGTAATTCAGAGATGCTACAGAAGTGAAATGTAGCCTTGCTTTCAGATGTGGTTACTATTTTGCTAGTTTATTTTTTCTTTTTTTCCACATGTTTGATAGAATTCACTTGTGAATCGATCATTTGCTAGAGATATTTTCTTAGGAAGTGTCTTGATGGTTCATTCAATTTCTTTTTCTGAGATGGGATTATTTAAGTATTATATTTATTCTTTTTTAAACTAGGCATTTTATATTATTTTAAATATTCACCCATTTCACATAAATTATTATATTTATTGCCATTTAATTGGGCAAAGTAACTCTTAATAATTTTTGTAATTTCCTCTTTATTAGAGGTGAGATTACCTTTTTCATTTTTGATACTATTAATTTGATTCTCTTCTTTCTTTTTTATTAGATTTACCAGTACTCTATATCAAATTTCTTTTTTTCCAAAGTACCAGCTTCTAGTTTTTTATTAGTTCAATAGTTCTTTTACTTTCAATTTTATTGATTCTGGGAAGAAGGCAGCTTAGACTGAGCAAAACTTCAGACCTTCATACCCTTCCACACTGAGATAATCTTGTGATTATTCCTATACACCAAGGCTAAGGAGATTAGGGAAGAGGAGAGAATACTGAGCAGTTTGAGGTTCAGTTGAGGTTGTACCTAACCCCCATTGCTGGGCAGGAAGTTCAAGTCCCGACTTCCTGCTGGTCTGCCATCATCCAATAAGAGGCAGTTACCCCAGCAGGGTGAGGCCACCCACCAGACACCTTAAAGGAGCCTAACAGCTAGCAGTGAAGATTCACTGGACACAGCTTCCAGAGTTTGGATTTGTACCTATACCAAGTTTATTCCAGCTGAGGTTTTTCAGCCTTGATAACATCCAATCCCAGTCTCCTGCTTGACTAGTTACTGGCTCCAAGGCCCTAATAGTGACTTTACCACCTGCATAACACTCTGTATTATTCCCCACAGGATAGAATAAGAAAAGATTGATGTCTTTGAAGCTCACAAGCACAGAGGTTAGGATTAACTTCTGGGATACAAATAGGAGGAACTTGCCTTGAGGAGGTTGTGAGTATATTTCCCCCCCCCCAAAAAAATATATATATACATAGGCACTCCTCCCAGTTGATAAAAGGTTTAATGATAGGTAGGAATGGGAAGAATGGGAGATGGATAAGGATTGATGAGGTCAGGGAAACCCTCAAACAGTTGTGTCAAAGCAAAATACCCAAGGGGGTAAGGTATTTTGAATGGCTGATCTGCTCTCTAAACTTATAAATATTCTTCTTCAATATCAAGATAACTAAATTATGGTAGACTGTGATGTTTTGAATGTCTAACCAAAGTAAAACAGCTTGGAAGTCAATAACTGAATGGCTCAGCTCAGAGTCACCCAAATTATCCCTTTGCTCAGATTCAATACCCAAAACCCAACACCCAGGACTCAAGAACAGCAAGCAGGGTGACCTGCCTTCTTATACCAGGGCTCCAACTACCTTTAACTGCCCTCTCTCTTAGAGTTCTGGGGGGTCCTATGGAATTCAATGCTGTAGCCTGAACCCCACTCTGCAATGTGAATCTCACAATTCCCCAACATTTTTATATCCTCTCCTAGTTCTACCCCTTCTTCTTACACTATTTTCTTTTAAACCAATGGTTTATTTTAAACCAGTCCCCCTTGTCCCCTCCCTTGATTTGCTTCTCTTTCCATGCCCTCCCTTATATTTCCCCTCTTTTTATTTTTTAAGGCCAAATGAATTCCCTTGCCCCTCTCCTCCCTTCCCTTTTTTGACCTCCCCACTCCTCTGCTAAACCTTGGTTTATCACTTCTGACTTTCTCAGTAGGGTTACATAGAATTCTATATCCCAATGGATATAGCTACTCTTTCCTCTCAGGGTTAATTCTGCTGAGAGGAAGTTTTAAATATAACCTTTTAATGCTCTCTTCCTCTCCTTCTTATAATAGTATTCATCTCCTCCCCTTCCCATGCCCTCTTTGTGTGGTATACAATATCCTATTTTTCTTATTCATTCAAGTTTCTCTTGGTGCCATCTACTATTCACCCCCTTCTTCCCCCTCACATCATCTTAGACCATTTAGTGCTCCAACCTCTCCCTATGAATAATTCTTCTAATTACTATAATAGTGAATACAGGTTTTTCAAGATTACACCTAACATTTCTCCATATAGGAATACAAATAATTTGATCTTATTGAAGCCCTTAAAGAGGCAAATTTAAAAATAAGAGTTTTCTTTCTTTCCCTTCTCTTTCTTATTTATGTTTTCATGTTTCTCTTGGCTTTTGTGGTTGGATATGGAACTTTCCATTTATTCCTGGTATTTTCTGTGTAAATACTTGGAAATCTTCTATCTTGCTAAATGCCCATACTTTCCCCTGGAAGTATATAGTCAATTTTGATGGGTAGGTGATCCTTGGTTGTAGACTCAGTTTTCCTGCCTTTCTGAATATCATATTCCAAGCCTTGTGGTCTTTCAGTGTGGAAGCTGCCAAATCCTGTGTGTTTGTGATTGGTGCTCCTTGATATCTGAATTGTCTCTTTTTGGCTTGTAATTTTTTTTTACTTGGAAGCTCTTGAAATTAGCTATAATATTCCGGGGCAGTTTTGTTGGATAATTTTTTTGTAGTATGGAGTCCAAATTTCTAGTAATTTCTGCTTTTTCAGGAAGACCAATGATTCTCAAATTATCTCTTCTAGACCTGTTTTCTTGATTTGTCAATTTCTCAGTGAGATGTTTCATGCTTCCTTCTATTTTATCAGTCTTTTGACTTTGCTTTATTTGTTCTTGCTGTCTTGAGAGATCATTGGCTTATATTTGCCCAATTCTGGTCTTTAGTGACTGATTTTCTGTTATAATCTTATGATTTTCCTTTTTGGTTGGGTCTATCCTGTTTTCCAGTTGTTTAATTTTGGTCTCCAATTTGCTTACCCTTTTGTTTGATTTTGAGGCAACTTTATCCAATTTGGAGTTTCTGTCTTTTAACCTGTTAATTTACTTTTGAGCTATTTCTTATTTTTTTAAATAATTTTTAATTTTTAGAAAAAATTTCCCTGGTTACATAAGTCATGCTTTTACTTTACCCTTCACCCCCTTCACCCACCCATCCCCTGACTCACCCCCTCCTCCCAAGTTAGCTAATTCGCATTTCCACTGGTGTGGTCAGTCAAGACTTATTTACACATTATTGATAGTTACATGGGTGTGGTCTTTTCAGGTCTACATCCCCAATCATGTTCTCATCAACCCAAGTGTCCACTCAGTTGTTTTTCTTCTGTGTTTCTACTCCTGCAGTTCTTCCTCTGAATGTGGATAGTGCTCCTTTCCATAAATCCCTCCTAATTGTCTTGGGTCATTGCATTGCTGCTAGTACAGATGTCCATTACATTCGATTTTACCATAATATATAAGTCTCTGTGTACAATGTTCTTCTGGCTCTGTTCCTTTCACTCTGCATCAATTCATGGAGGTCTTTCCAGTTCACATGGAATTCCTCCAGTTTATTATTCCTTTGAGCACAATAGTATTCCATCACCAACATATACCACAATTTGTTCAGGCATTCCCCAATTGAAGGCCACCCTTGCTTTCCAGTTTTTTGCCACCACAAAGACAACAGCTATAAATATTTTTGTGCAAGTCTGTTTATCTATGATCTCTTTGGGGTACAAACCCAGCAATGGTATGGCTGGATCAAAGGGCAGGCAGTCTTTTAGAGCTAAATGGGCATACTTCCAAATTGCCTTCCAGAATGGTTGGATCAATTCACACCTCCACCAGCAATGCATTAATGTCCCAATTTTGCCATATCCCCTCCAACATTCATTACTCTCCCCTACTACCATTTTAGCCAGTCTGCTGGAAATGAGGTGATAACTCAGAGTTGTTTTGATTTGCATTTCTCTAATTATTAGAGATTTAGAACACTTTCTCATGTACTTATAGATACTTTTGATTTCTTTATATGAAAATTGCCTATTCATGTCCCTTGCCCATTTATTAATTGCGGAATGGCTTGATTTTTTTGTACAATTGATTTAGCTCCTTATATATTTGAGTAATTAGACCTCTGTCAGAATTTTTTGTTATAAAGATTTTTTCCTAGTTTGTTGTTTCCCTTCTGATTTTGGTTGCATTGTTTTCCCTTGTACAAAACCTTTTTAATTTAATATAATCAAAATTATTTATTTTACATTTTGTAATTTTCTCTAACTCTTGTTTGGTTTTAAAATCTTTCCTTTCCCAAAGATCTGACAAGTATACCATTCTGTGGTCACCTAATTTTCTTATAGTTTTTTTTCTTTATATTCGTCTTTCACTCATTCTGAATTTATCTTGGTGTATGGTGTGAGATGTTGATCTAAACCTAATCTCTCACATATTGTTTTCCAATTTTCCCAGCAGTTTTTGTCAAATAGTGGATTTTTGTCCCAAAAGTTGGACACTTTGGGTTTATCATACACTGTCTTGCTGACATCACTTACTCCAAGTCTATTCCACTGATCCTCCCTTCTATCTCTTAGCCAGTACCATATTGTTTTGATGACAGCTGCTTTATAGTATAGCTTAATATCTGGTACTGCTAAGCCACCTTCCTTCACGTTTTTTTTCATTATTTCCCTTGATATTCTTGATCTTTTGTTCTTCCAAATAAACTTTGTTATAGTTTTTTCTAATGTAGTAAAAAATGTTTTTGGTAGTTTGATAGGTATGGCACTAAATAAGTAAATTAATTTGGGTAGAATGGTCATTTTTATTATGTTAGCTCGTCCTACCCATGAGCACTCAATGTTTTTCCAATTACTTAGATCTAGTTTTATTTTTTTTGTAAAGTGTTTTGTAGTTATGTACGTATAATTCCTGTATTTGTTTTGGAAGATATATTCCTAAGTATTTTATATTGTCTAGGGTGATTTTAAATGGTGTTTCTCTTTCTACCTCTGACTGCTCTAATGTTTTGGAAACATATAGAAATGCTGATGATTTATGTGCATTCATTTTGTATCCTGCAACTTTGCTAAAGTTGTTGATTATTTCTACTAGCTTTTTAGTTGATTCTCTAGGATTTTTTAAGTAGACCATCATAGCGTCTGCGAAGAATGATAGCTTAGTCTCCTCCTTGCCTATTTTAATACCTTCAATTTCTTTTTCTTCTCTAATTGCTACTGCTAGTGTCCCTAGTACAATGTTAAATAAATGAGGTGATAATGGGCATCCTTGTTTCACACCTGATCTTATTGGAAAGGCTTCTAATTTATCACCATTGCATATGATGCTTGTTGATGGTTTAAGTTATATACTGTTTATTAATTTTAGGAAAGAACCTTCTATTCCTATACTTTCTAGTGTTTTCAGTAAGAATGGGTGTTGTATTTTGTCAAAGGGTTTTTCTGCATCTATTGAGATTATCCTGTGGTTTTTGTTGGTTTGCTTGTTGATATGGGCAATTATGTGAATGGTTTTCCTAATGTTGAACCATCCTTGCATTCCTGGTATAAATCCCACCTGATCATGATGAATAACCCTCTTTATCCCTCGCTGAAGCCTTTTTGCTAATATTCTATTTAAGATTTTTGCATCTATGTTCATTAAGGAGATTGGTCTGTAATTTTCTTCCTCTGTTTTTGATCTGCCTGGCTTTGGAATAAGTACCATATTTGTGTCATAAAAGGAGTTTGGTAAGATTCCTTCTTTGCTTATTATATCAAATAATTTGTATAGTATTGGGATTAATTTTTCTTTGAATGTTTGATAGAATTCACTGTGAATCCACCAGGCCCTGGTGATTTTTTCTTAGGGAGTTTTATAATGACCTGTTCAATTTCTTTTTCTGATATTGGATTATTTAAGTATTCTATTTTTTCTGCTGTTAATCTAGGCAATTTATATTTTTGCAAATATTCATCCATATCACCTACATTGTTAAATTTATTGCTATATAATTGGGCAAAATAGTTTTTAATGATTGCCTTAACTTCCTCTTCATTAGAGGTGAGGTCTCCTTTTTCATCTTTGATACTATTAATTTGGTTTTCTTCTTTCCTTTTTTAATTAGATTAACCAATACTTTGTCTATTTTATCTGTTTTTTCAAAATACCAGCTTTTTGTCTTATTTATTAATTCAATAGTTATTTTACTTTCAATTTTATTCATTTCTCCTTTAATTTTTAGTATTTCTAATTTAGTTTTTATCTTAGGATTTTTAATTTGTTCATTTTCTAGTTTTTTAAGTTGCATGCCCAATTCATTAACCTCTGCCCTCCCTAATTTGTTAATATATGCCCTCAGTGATATAAATTTTCCTCTTAGAACTGCTTTGGCTGCATCCCAGAAGTTTGGGTAAGATGTCTCATCATTGTCATTGTCTTCAATGAAATTATTAATTGTTTCTGTGATTTGTTCTTTCACTAAATTATTTTGGAGATTCATATTATTTAATTTCCAATTAGTTTTTGGTTTGCCTCTCCATGTATTCTTACTAATAACTATTTTATTGCATTATGATCTGGGAAGATTACATTTATTATTTCTGCTTTTTTGCATTTGTTTGCCATGTTTCTGTGCCCTATTACATGATCTATCTTTGTGAATGTTCCTTGTGCTGGTGAAAAAAAGGTGTATTCCTTTTTGTCTCTATATTTCTCCAAATACCTATTAATTCCAATTTTTCTAGGGTTTTGTTCATCTCTCTTATCTCTTTCTTATTTATTTTTTGGTTTGATTTATCTAGATCTGATAGGGGAAGGTTCAGGTCCCCCACTAGTATGGTTTTGCTATCTATTTCATCCTTGAGCTCCACTAGCTTCTCCTTTACAAATTTGGAAGCTATTCCATTTGGTGCATACATATTGAGTACTGATATTTCTTCATTGTTTATACTGCCTTTTATTAGGATGTAGTAACCTTCCCTATCTCTTTTAAACTTATCTATTTTTACTTTGGCTCTATCAGAGATCATGATAGCCACCCCTGCCTTCTTTTTCTCATTTGAAGCCCAAAAGATTTTGCTCCATCCTCTCATTTTCATTATATGTCTGTTTGTCTGTCTAATATGTGTTTTTTGTAAACAACATATGGTTGGGTTTTGGTTTCTAATACACTCTGCTATTTGCTTCCGTTTTATGGGTGAGTTCATCCCATTCACATTCAGAGTTATGATTATCAACTCTGCATTCCCAGACATTTTGATTCTCTTTCCTAGTCCTGTTCTTTCTTCTTTCACTGCTTTCTTCTATACCAGTGTTTTGCTTTTAATCAGTTCCTATAATCCCCTTCCTTATTGCACTTCCCTTTCTCCCCCCTCCCTTCTTATTCCCCTCTTATTGTTCTTTAAAGCCATGCAGTGCTCCCCACCCCCAAGCCCTCTCCCTCCCTAGTATTGCTTCCCTACCCACCAGGCCCTTTGTTACCCTTCTATTTCTCTATAGGGTGTGAATCAATTTTCTGTCCCTATGGATCTGATTGTTCTTCTCTAAGTTGATTTCAATGCACTTAAGTATTGAATATTCCCTCTCTCTAACATCTTTACCCTTACAATGTATTGTTATTTTTCCCCTGTTGATCCCATGTGCTTCTTTATGCAATATAAATTTAATCCTTTTTGTTTGCTTTCCTTTTTTCTTATGGTTATCTTCTTCCCCCCTAGTTTTGTATATATTTATACATACATACATACATACATACATACATACATATATATATATATATGTATATATATATATATATTTATATATCTCTTTACATTTCATCCTATACAGTTAGACCCTGTTCCCTCTATGTAAACTTCTTCTAGTTACCCTGTTGGTAATAATAATATTTGCCAATACCTTCTTTTCTTCTTGTGATATAAATTGATTGAATTTGTTGTGTCCCTTAAAGAAAAGAATTTTTTTTCTCCTCCCCCTATTCTCTTAATTACCTTATGTTGATTCTCTTGAGTTCTGGGTTTCGGGAGCAAACTCTCTGTTTAAGTCCGGTTTTTTCTTGATGAATGTTTGGAAGTCCTCAATTGTATTGAATGACCATACTTCCCCCTGCAATAATATAGTTAGTCTTGATGGTTAGTTGATTCTTGTTTGTAGCCCCAGTTCTCTTGCTTTCCAGAATATTGTGTTCCATGCCTTCCGGTCCTTCAATGTAGATGCAGCCAGATTGTGTGTTATCCTAACTGTGGTTCCCTGATATCTGAATGATTTCTTTTTAGCTGCTTGTAATATTTTTTCCTTGGTCTGGTAGTTTTTGAATTTGGCTATAATATTCCTGGAAGTTGTCAGTTGTGGATTAAATGTAGGAGGTGATCTGTGGATCCTGTCAATTTCCACTTTTCCTTCTTGTTCAATAATTTCTGGGCAATTTTCTCTGCTAATTTCTTGTAAAATGTTATCTAAACTTTTTCTTTTATCATTATGTTCTGGTAAACCAATAATTCTTAAGTTATCTCTTCTAGCTCTGTTCTCCAGATCTTTGGTTGAATCAATGAGGTGTTTCATATTCTTCTCAAATTTTTCATGTTTTTTTTAATTTTGTTTAATATATTCTTGCTGCCTTGTGAAGTCATTTGCTTCTAGTTGTTGAGTTCTGTTTTTTAAAGATTGAATTTCATCCCTGGCATTTTGGTCATCCTTCTCCTTCTGGTCTGATTTTCTTTGTAGATCACCTTTTGCCTTCTTTGCTTCATTTTCAAGCTGGACAATTCTGGCTTTTAATACTTTATTTTCTTGTTTTAGCTCATGTATTTCCTTTTTCAAATTGTCTTCAGCCTCTCTTGATTGTTATTTTAGTTCCTGAAGTTCTTGAATTAATTGAGTTTTAAATTCTCAAGTTAATTGAATTTTGAGATCTTCCAAAGCCTGAGACCAGTTCACTGGAACTACTTCCTCTTCTTCTATTTCTGTTTCATTTGCTCTCTTTTCACTTCCTTGAAAGAAGCTGCCAATTGTCATTTCTTTTCTCTTTTTCTGTTGCTTGCTCATGTTTTTTCCCTTCCTTGTTCTGCTAATTTGAGCTGATGTATTTAATGATCTTTGATGAAAGATCTTCCCCCCAGGTGTAAGTTACTTTCTCTGCCCTTGGAAGACTTCTTGTCTGTCCAATTGTTGGGATTAAATCTGTATGGATTGGATTAGTCTGCCCTGAGGCTAAAACCTCAAAGCCTCAAGGGGAGGGAAAAACAAACAAACAAACAAAAAAAAAACAAAAAAGGTGGGGTGACAAGAAGGAGCA
The DNA here is from genome assembly GCF_016433145.1 of Gracilinanus agilis. Lineage (NCBI taxonomy): Eukaryota > Metazoa > Chordata > Mammalia > Didelphimorphia > Didelphidae > Gracilinanus > Gracilinanus agilis. Next base: position 51,816,661 of record NC_058133.1, read on the forward strand.
TTTTTTTGCTGAATTGAGCTCTCCAGCAGTGGGGTCCCCCTGCACTATCCACTGTGTTTGATCTGGTTTTCTTTCCTTTTGAAACCCTGCGTTCTCTATCTCGGTATGAGGAAGCCAAGCTGTCTGCTCTCTGGGGTTTGACTCTCTCTAAGCCACCATCTTCTGGGCGTTTTTGCTGTGTTTCTCTAGTTTTCTCCTCCAGTCACCTCTCCAGTGTCTGTGTTTGACTCCCTGAGTCCTATGCCAGCAAGGCCCTCTCTCCCAACCTATGCACCCACCAGCCCTGAGATTTCCCTGGCAGATGGAGACTCTGCACAGCATGTGGGGGAGGCATCTTGGGATCCTGGGATTCCCCTTCTAAGCCCTCAGTCCCGACAGTTCAAGTATTGAAGCCTTTTTTCGTGGTGTACCTCTTTAGTTGTGCTGCAGTAGGGTTCCCCCTGTTCTGTCCTGTTCTTAGATTCAGTCCTCTTTCTTCTTGAAGCACATTGTTTTCTATCTCAGTGCATAAGGGTGTGGAGGATTTAAGATTCGCTCCCTCTACGCCGCCATCTTACTGGAACTCCTTGAGCTATTTCCCACTTCTCTCACCAAATCTCTTCCATCGTTCTCATGATCTCATATTTGAACTCTTCAAATCTTGTGACCAATTTTCATTTTTTGGGGGAATGTGTGGATATGATTACTTGTTTGTTCTCCTCTGCCGTTTGCTCTGTTGTCTGGATTTTTTCTGTGTAAAAGTTGTCGAGTGTTATAGATTTCTTCTTGTTATTTCTCTTTTGAGGTTCTTGTGACTGACTTGCTATTATTATTATTTCTTTCCCAGTCAGATGTCTTGGTGAGGCAGACAGGCTCTCTGCCTATCCTGTCGAGCTGTGGAGCAACTTTGGTCTGAGTCACAGTACCGTGAGCCCTCTCAGATTTATCCTCATGCCCAGGGTCAGTCTGGGCTATTTAGGCTTCTGAATTCTCAAGTCTAGTTGTTCTCAGGGTCAAACCACCTGGTGGTCCCCTTGCTTGCTCCTCTATCTGAAGCTCCTTTAAAAATCTCAGGGCCCTGCTTCCACAGTCTCCTCTGCACTGGGTCCCCATCCAAGGCCCACTCCTGAGCTCAACATCCATGCATGAGCTCAAGGTCTGTGTTCAAATTTCCAGTTCTTTAGCCTCTTGGGGTCTTAAGCCTTGATGCTCTGAAGAGCACTCCCTGGTGATCCCATGTAGCTTCCAAGATATCACTAAATGCCCCAAATTTGCTCTAACTCTTGGGCACTGGCTTTGGTACTTTAGGTGGTGTGGGGTGGAAGGGGATTGCTCAGTTCACATTTTAATGAGAGCTATTTCACCCCCTTATAGAATGGAAATGCCCCAATCCCACGTACCGTTAATGCTGTGCCCTGTTGTGGGGTCCCTTCATTCGTCTGGGTTTGTCTTTATGTTCTCTTGGAGAATCCTATATGTGTGTGTTAGGAGAGGTTAAGCAGCTGCTTTTACTCTGCCTCAATCTTAACCCAGAAGTACAAAAATATTTAAAGCTGCACTCTTTGTAGTGGCAAAAAACTGGAAAACTAGGATATACCTTTCAACTTGGAATGGCTGAACTAATTATGGCATCTACTGGTGATGGAATACTATTATGCTCAAAGGAATAACAAAATGGAAGAATTCCACATGAACTGGAATAACCTCCAGGAATTGATGCAAAGTGAAAGAGCAGAACAAGGAGAACCTTATACACAGAGACTGATACACTGTGGTAAGAATAAAATGTAATCAATTTCTCTACTAGCAGCAATTCAATGACCCATGACAACTCTGAGGGACTTATGAGAAAGAATGTTATTCATATTCAGAGGAAGAACTTTGGAAGTAGAAATACAGAAGAAAAAAAACTGCTTGAACACATGGGTTGATGTAGATATGATTTGGGATATAGACTCTAAAGAGCCCCCCCAGTGTAGCTATTAATAATGTGGAAATACATCTTGATCAATGACACATGTAAAACCCAGTGGAAATATACATTGGCTAAAGGAGGGGGAGAAGGGAGAGAAAGAAAATGAATCATGTAACCATGTGAAATTTTTCTAAAATAAATAAATAAATACTTTCAATTTTATTATTTTCTCCATTAATTTCATATGGGTATTTTTAAATTTTTCTTTTTCTAATATTTTAGTTTGTAAGCCCAATTCACTGATCTCTTCCCTCTCTGTTTTGTTGCCCAAGGCACTTAGAGATATAAATTTTCCCCTTTTGACTGCTTTGGCTACATTCCATATATTTAGATATGTTGTCTTCTCATTGTCATTTTATTCAATCATGGCAGTAATATTTTCTATGATTTGTTTTTTGACACATTATTTTTGAAGAAGTAAATTATTTAGTTTTCAATTATTTTCAAACTTGCCTCTCCATGATCCTTTACTAATTGTAATTTTATCACATTATGACCTTGAAAATGTACATTTATTAATTCTGCTTTTTTGCATTTTTCAATGTTTTTATGCCCTAGTACATGATCAGTCTTTGTATATGTACCACTTACTGTTGAGAAGAAAGTATATTCCTTTTTATTCCTCTTTAGTTTTCTCCAGATATCTATTAATTAATTTTTTCTAATGTTTCATTCACTTCCCTTACTTCTTTCTTATTTATTTTTGGTTCAATTTATCTAATTCTGAAATGGGAAGTATGAGATCCCCTACTAAATGATGTTACTATCTATTTCCTCTATAAGCTTCTTTAGTTTCTTCTTTAGAAATCTAGATGCTCTACCATTTTTGCATAAATGTTTAGTAATGATATTACTTCATTGTTTCTAGTACCTTTTAGTAAAATGTAATTATGTTTCTTATCTCTTTTAATCAGATAATTTTCTACTTTAGCTTTATCCAGTATCATGATTGCTACTCCTGCTTTTTAAAAATTTAGATGATGCATAATAAATTCTGCTCCAGACTTTTACCTTGAATCTGTGTGTATCATCATACATCAAATGTGTTTCTTGTAACTTATAGTAGGATTTTGTTTTTTTAATCCATTCTATTTGCTTCCTTTTAATGGATGAGTTCAACCCATTGACATTCAGTGTTATGATCACTAACTGAGAATTTTCATGGTGACTCTTCTCTACTCTGCCATCTTGGCTCCACCCCTGGAAGACTAATTTTTTTTTTCTTTTTCAAAAATATTATTTTTTTTCAGCCCTTCCCTTTCCTTCCCACACAATAGAAATCATCATCTGGCAAAATATATAGTTTTTGTGTTTCTACTTTACAATCTTCAAGTAAAAATAATAACATACTCATCAGTTCTTATGGCACAGTAGTGTTCTATCACAGTCATCTACCACAATTTGTTTAGTCATTGCATAATGTGATAATTAGATTAAGTCTACACTACCCATCTTTAGATTTAATCACCAAAGGTGAGAGCACCTCCAATTCTGGGAGGTCTGTAACCCACATATGCTAGAGTGGATGACAAATCAGAATCAACTGACCACCCCCCCTAGGCTTCCTAAGAGAAGTGCCTGTTGTGATTGGATGTGCAAACTAGGGGAAGGCACAGGAAGTGACACATAAGTGACCCCTTTAAAAGAGGGAGTGGAGTGAGTGAGAGGAGCTTCTGTTGAAGAGGGTGGCTGATGAAGGAGCTCTTCTGGTCAGTGGAGGAGTGCTGGCTGGGACTCTGAGAGCTTGGTGAGCCTGCTTTCAATATCTTCTTTAGAAGTCCATGTGCTGAGTTTAAGAACTGAATCTTCCTGAACTTCTCTTAAGGAACTTCCCTTTAATAGACTCTGTGAATGAAGCTTTGCTTCATTCACCTCCAGGCCTCTGGGCCTCTGACTCTCAACTGAGGGTTAATTAGATCTACCTGGATTAATTAGAGGATCGTAGTAATTTACCAACTGTGTTAGATTCTTATTTCCTTATTTCCTCTCTCCTCAATTGTAATAAACTTCCATAAAAGTCAATTCTGACTTGAGATTATTCTTAATTGAGGATTGATAATTGAACAATCCTCTGGCAACCTATTTTAATATATTCGACTCCAAAACCCCTTTTTCCCCTTACAATAACTAATGGACATTCTTCCAATTTCTAGTTCTTTGCCACAATAAAGATACCTGCTATAAACATTTTATGACACAGAGTTGTTTTTTTTCCCTTTCCCCCTGATCTCTTTGGAAAGTAGATTCAGCAATAGAACTTTTGGGTCTACGTACATATATAGTTTTATAAGTCTCTGTTTATAATTTTAAATAACTCTCCAAAATAGTAGCATCAGTTCACAGTGTTTCTCTTTTCCACATCTTCTCCATTTTTCATTTTCTCCTTTTTTTATTTTAACTAAACTGATGGGTATATTAGTTTTAGTTAACTATTTTACTTTGTTGCAAGAGATCTTTCATGAATGGAAATAAACTCTAGATATTTATGATGTTAAAAAAGTATTTTATAAAGTTTTTTTGTCATTATTTGTTTGTTTTAATTCTCAGTGTGAGTCAATAATTTATATTGGATTGAGAGCCAGGAATATCTGATTTCATATTGTTTTTGACATCTATTTTCTATACACCTCTAAGTAAGTCACTTTCCCTTTACTAGTCAACTCCAGTAGCTCCTTCATATTTCCATGAATGAATAGAAATACGTTTGTCATTTAGAACTCTTTATATATTATACTCTTCCTACTTTCCAAATCTATTGTTCAGAATTGACTTCCCTGCATATATACTAGTTTTTTATCTTTACTTGCCCTTTCCCCTTTGCAAATGCCATGTTATCTCTCTGTCTTTGCATTGATCATCCCCTATACCTTGTCAATTAATTATTATTGCCTCTTGAGGTTTTTTGCATTCTTTCAAGATTCAATTCAATTGTTAAATTATGTAATAGGCTTTTCCCAGTATCCCCAGCTAAAATAAACTTTCTTCTGAGGGTTACTTTCAACCTACTCTATATTTATCTTATGTATAGCTATTTATTTACAGATCACTGCCTCTCCCCCCCAAACAAACAAAAAACAATGTGATATGATTGCTTTAAGAACAGTAACCTCTATATATAGCATGGTAGGAAGCATACATTGAGCACTTAATAATTTTTTTTTGAAGCCATAAAAATGTAACTGTGAAGCTATGAATTACTCTAGTCCAGTAATTGTTAAACTATGGTCTAACTATGGCCCGTGGGCCAGATGTGGCCCCCTTGAAATGTTCTATCCAGCCAGGAGACAATATTCTTAATCTGACAAATATGAGTAGGATACAATACAATGAAACTTTGAAACATGTAAGAGGAGAAACTAGATATTTAAGGTATGGTCACCAGAAATCAGATTAACGTGTTTTCAAATTAAAAATAGACCCAAGTCAGGATGACTTTTATGGAAGTTTATTTATAATTAGGAAAGTTGAAGGTAGGGAAATTGAGAGAGAGAAACTCTGGCCCGGACCAGAGGTCCAGACCAGGTAAGAATTTAGAGGCTCCAGCAAAGGAGCACAGAGGTTAATTAAACAAGGCTTCTAGCCACAAGGCCTTTTACAATTAGAGAGGCAAGAGAGGCCTCCTTGAGGGTAGAGTCTCTAGAAACACCAAGATAGGAAAAAGGAAGTCAACCTAACTTACCCATGTGACAATTCAGAGGGAAGCAGTCTGAAGTCTCACCAGAAATCCTTCTACACCAAGTTCAAAGCGCCAACTCCCTTCACAGGAAATTACCATCATATTTAAAGATAGTATCTTTTGTCACTTCCTGCATCCACCTCCAATTTTGAGTGGACAAATGGCAGCCTCAACACTGTTTTGGATTGCCCAAAGAGCAGTCCCTTGTTTTTGATTTGTTACTTATTGTCACATGTGGGTAACAGACCTTCCCCTCCCCACTTAGTTCTAAGTTGGGTGGGGTGACATTATTTCTGATGGCTAGGGTCTAAATGATAAATGAGGATGAGCTAATTCCATTCATACAAACAGTTGTCTTAGAAACAGACTGACAGATGGTCATTTCCTTTCCTTTGGCCCCCTCTTTAAAAAGTTTGCCCATCACTGCTCTAGTCATTCAGGAAATACTTTTGAAATATGTCTTTAAAATCATAAAATTCTGCATATCCTTTTACCCAGTGAAATAACTATTAGGAATATCTTCTAAGAGATCAAAGAAAGATAAAAATGACTTATGTGAACAGAAATATTTATATTAGCTCTTCTTTTTTTTTAATTTCTTTTTTTTTATTTTTTAAACCCTTAACTTCTGTGCATTGGCTCCTAGGTGGAAGAGTGATAAGGGTGGGCAATGGGGGTCAAGTGACTTGCCCAGGGTCACACAGCTAGGAAGTGTCTGAGGTCGGATTTGAACCTAGGCCTGGCTCTCAAACCACTCAGCTACCCAGCTGTTCCCCTATTAGCTCGTCTTGTAGGAGAAAAGACTAAATGGGTGCCCATTTATTTGAGAATGGTGAAACAAATTATCAATATTAGATGATAAGAAACGAAATGATGATTTTGAAGAAAACTCAAAAGATCTGTAAGAACTGATGCAAGGTAAAGTAAGCATAATGGGAAGAAAAGATTTATATAGAAAATAGTAATATTATAAAGAAACCTTCTTTGAAAGATTTAAAAACTATAATCAATTGGATGAGCTACATCTATTCCAGAAGAATTACAAAGAGGTATGCTATTTACAACCTGAAAGAGATTTGATATTCTTTAGAAGGAGAAAGAAAGAAATGTTTCTGGACTTGGTCAGTATTGAAATTTTACCTAAATATTCATATTTGTTATAAGATTTTTGGGGAAGGAAAAAAAGGAATCAAAGCCAAAGAGGAAGGGGGAAAATAAATGTTAATTGAAAAATGAAATTAAATTTTAAAATAAATGTTTGTTGCTAAAAGAGTCTTGGTGTCCTGGGCCAGAAATGCCAAATATACACTCGCAAGACCCTGAGTGCTGCTGAACCAGATTAAGTGTAGATGGGAAATATTAAACAAATTAAATAAAAATACAAGAAGACCCAGGTAACATTAATATGATTTTCTAAGCCAGTGTGTACTTATTTGGATCCTTATGTATAGTTCAATGAGCCCATTTCTATTCATGACTGCTTTAATCCATTCCCTAAAATTATGATTTGCAGAGACAATGTGACCAGAATTAGTTGAGGGAATTTCCTGATCTGGGAATTCTCTATATCAATGAAAACAGATGCAGTCTTCTGCTCAGGGTCTAACAATGCAAGTGGCATATAATAGGTGCTTGTTTTTAACTGAACTCCTAGAAGAGCATTTGAAGAATCTATGATGGGTGGAGCTTCCTGTATAAAAGCTCTGCCCACAGAAGTGGATTACAACCCAGATAAATGATAAATAATAAGACCACCACCGATATGAGGTGGAAATGACCTCTCAGGTCATCTAGATCTCATTTGGCAATTGAGTAAACTGAGAATGGTAAATGACATCTAAGATCACATAAGTGGCATTAAAGATAGAATTAGAACCCAGAATTTATGATTCCTGATCCAATGTTATTTTCATTTTATCATGTGATTTAGACAAACTCTTGTGTAGGGGATTGAATCTGAGTTTGATCATATTTTTTTTCCAAATTGAATTCTGATATAATATCTTTTCTTTTCAACCTAGGATTTTTTTTTAATTTTAATAACCTGTTCAAAGAAGGGATTCATAAGATTCTCCAGACTGCCAAAGGTATCCATGATACAAAAAGGTTAAGAAATTTTGTCTTAGGGAGTTGCCTGCAGTACACAGAGGATAAATGACTTGTCTAGATTTATTTATCTAGTATCAGAGAAGCATTTGAACCCAGTCTCCTTTGAACTTTATGCAACACTTTCTCTGTGGTTATGTTTCATGAAATGATAGCACTTCATGTGATGACAGATTGTGAGGCACTTGTAGATTGTCTGGTTCTTGCCAATGCTAAACTGCCAGTTTGACTGAATATTCTGAGAAACAAATTATTTATTCTCCAAATGAACTATCATCTTCTACTCCATATCCAAGAACTGAACCTTAGAATTCCAGTGTATACTCAGTACTTTCATTTTCCATATCTCTAATTCCTGGAGAAGTCAATCAATTCATTTTGAATCTCTCACCGTAGAAGTCAGCTTAGTTAATGAGTGGCTGAATGTACAAACTAATCCTCTTTTGCCACTACATTTATTGTCTAGCCCTATATAAGAGGCCATGCATCAGCCTCACAACCCATCAGCCATCTAGGCAACCACCCAGGCAATCTCATTATTTCCCTGCCACTGCTGAATTGCTTTTCCTCATCTAGGACTTCTGGAATCTATAGCTCAGCCCCATGGAGAACAGAATTCACTGATCTTTCTGGTTCACACTCTAGCTCTCACTCTCCCCTTCCCCATGAATATAGTTAATGAGTTACTGAGCATGAGCAAATTTACCCATTTGTCTCCTTATATCAAATGGTTGCCCCTAGTCAACAGACATTAGGAAAGCTTCATAACTCCTTCTGCCATTAGCTAAGGCACTTATAGTCACATACCTCCAGTTATCTCACCATCTGCTCCACCCCCATCCCTCTTTCTACCACCTCAGAACAAAACTCCTCTCTCTTCTAAATATCACTCCCCTGTTAGAACAGTGGTTCCTAGAAGTCTCCTACTTTTCTCTCTCCCATTGTTTTTCCTCTCTTCCCTCAAAATTTGTATCCCCAATACAAAGCACAGTACTCAGCACATACTAAGAATATAATAAATATTAATTAATTCATTCATTCATTCAAGATGACTGCCAGAGAACATTCCATGAACTCTTTTGACATTACAGAGTAATTACTTTCCTGGGTAGATCCTTCAGGGATGACTGAGGTTACAAGTAAGGGGAAAATGATCTGGGAAGAAAAAAAAAACAGCAGCTCCATTCATATTCTAAAATAGGACACTGTCAGTGACTCAAGGCCTTAAAGAAAGAAATCAAGAGGAATAGAAATGTAATATCCTTTTCATGCTTCTATGGAGTATTATTCCAGTTACTAATACTCTTCCAATCTGAGTCCACAGACTGTCCCATTTCTTATTTCCTGGGAAATAATATAAAGTGTCCCATAAGGTAATTCCTTAGATCTGAAGGTAAGGGATCAGGAATTGGTAAAAAACATGAGTACCTAAATGGCTAATAGTTTATAAAATGGAAGGGGGTACTGTCTTCATGAAAAAATGAGCCAAGTGTCTAGAGAGCAGATGTTTCTCTTTAGTAAATGTTCAAGGCAGCAGGGATGCTTATTCAGTGAGGAAGCTGGCAATGCTTTTCAGGCCATTTTTAAGTGGCTACAACAGTGGAGAGACAGTCCTTGAAGACCCAAGCTCTGGTTAAAATGAAAGTTCAGTTTTGGGCAGACAGCACCTTAGGCCACTTGCCAAATTGTTTGAAAAGGATGACAGTTCATGTGGCTGCCCAGATAGTGATTTGGCTATATCTTAGATTGGAGGACATGATTTTGAAAGCACACCTCACAGGAATTCCATTTGGCAAAGGCCTGCTTTTTGGCAAGAATGTGGAAGGACTTCTTGAGTAAGCATTGAAGAATAAATTATGTCTGCCTGAGGATAAACCTCCTGGGGGAGGAGGAGGGAGAAGGAGGCAGCAGATGAAGCAGAGGGAGAAAGTTTTGAGCCTGGCAAGACATTCGAGAAATTCTCAGTCAGTAAAAGGACCCCTTTCCAGGCAAAATTTGGACTGTTCTTCAAAGACTCCATAGAAAGGGAGAGTGTCTGGTTACTCAGTCATTGTTCTGGATGAGGGAATTGGGTAATAAAGATCATATGTGAGCTTAAAATAAAGAAAGAGGGGGGATGACAGATTTAATTCAAGCAAGCATTTACCTAAAAAAATTAAATATGTTCTGAATTATGTAAAACACATTTTAGTTTATAGAAGCCTGGTGCCACACTATTCATGGATACTTAAAATGCTAACCTAAATTTACAAACCTCACTTCCTCCATTTCCTTCTGTCTGCAATCTTCTTAAGGGACCAGCTCCATCCAGACAGTAAGTATCACATATGACATGCGGCATACAGTGTGTAGTATTTGGTGTAAGCATACAGATGTGCTAAATTGTCTACATTTCAGCACAGTGTGTACAATTTCATCGAATCTAGGAATTCATCATTCCACAGTCAGTTCATTTATGTATCATCAGAAATATAACACTGCTAGTTATTGACTTCATCTGCAAAATATAATATTGATGACTTTTTTATAGAAAATATTTTTATAACATACTATAAACTGTTTGATGAAAGAAACTTATTAAAAAAGATCATTTACTCTCATAATGGCACAGTGGATGGAATGTATATAGTATTTGGAATCAGGAACACCTAAGTTTGATCTTCCCTTAGACATTAGTTTTGTGACCTTTGACAAATGACATAATCCTTCTCATCCTTCATGTCTTCATCTGTAAAATGGGAGTTATAAAAATACCTATCTCGTAAAGTCATTGTTAGGATTAAAAAAGAGAGGATTTAATGTACTTTGTAAACAAATACTAGCTCGTAAAATTGTGATTATAATAAATACACTAAATATGTTATTTGGTCATTTCTGACCCTTTGTGACCTTTCTTACCAAAGATACTAGAGTATTTCTGCCATTTTTTCTTCAGCTCATTTTATAGATAAAGAAATGAGGAAAGAAGGTGAAATGATATGCCTTCAATTCCAGCACTCTATCCACTATTTTGCATAGTTCTCTATACTAAACATGTCCATTATCTAATATACTTAGTTTTTCCTTTGAACAAGATCCTCTTAGAAGCCCCATTTTTGCAGTTCAATAAATAAATTTCCATGGATAATGACCAAGATGGAATTACTTGATACCAAATTATCTTTTTTTAATGAACCCAGTTCAGGAGACTTTCCTTCTTATACTTGGTTAATAGTTCTCTCCTAATCAATTATTCTGTATTTGAGAGGTGGTATAGATCCTGTAATTATTTACCATCTTATACATTTTTTGTCTTCCCTCCCCTAATAGAATATAAATAAAAAGATGATGAGCTGTTTCACTTTGGGGATTATATCCAAAACACTTAGAAAAAAGCTTGTAATATCATAAGCACTTAATTTTTTTATCAATTTATTTAAGTTGAAAATTTGGACTTTATCAGTATATAATTAATTCCTTCTTCCTTTCATTTCTAAAATAAATAAAAACACAAATATGAAGTAAAATTTATATGTGACAGGCACTGTATTGAGATTTAGAAATATCTTATTTGATCCTCACAATAATCTTGGAATGTGGATAATATTATTATCTGCATTTAGAGATGGGAAAACAGAAGCAAATAGAATTTATATTTCTGAGGCATAGGATCAAAATCTTTAAAGCTAGATGATAACTATCTTTTAAATACTTTAAATTATTATTGATTAGAGAAATATAAAACAAAACAACTCTGATACATCATTTCATACCTATCAAGTTGACTAAAATGAAAAAGGCAAAATGAACACTTTTAGATTAGATGTAGAAAAATGGGGACAGTTATTCATTGCTGGTGGAGCTGAAAACCGATCCAACCATTTTGGAGAGCAATCTGTAATTATGATTTAAAAATTATTAAACTGCATATATATTGATCTAGTAATAGAAGTATTATGTTTATTCCCTAATGTAAGCAAGGAAAAAGGAAAATAGACCACATGTTGTAAATATTTATAGCACTTCATTGTGTGATGACAAAGAACTGGAAACAGAAGGGATGTCAATCAATTCAGGAATGGTTGAACAAGTTGTGGAATATGATTGTAATGGAATACTATTAAGCCATAAGAAACTACTAATAAAATGATTACCCAAAAAACTTAGAAAGACTTGTAGTAAATAATGCAAAGTGAAGTGAGCAGAACCAGGACAATGTTGTACACAACAACAATAGTAACAAGACAGTAACATCAACTGTGGATGATTTCACTATTATCAGCAATGCAAAGATACAGGACAACATCAAGGGACTCATGATGGAAAAGGCTTATCCATGCTTATGCCATAGAAGGAATAGAGAGAGTCCAATGCAGATCTAAACATATCACTCTTCACTTAATTACCTTTATAATTTTTTTTTGGTGTCAGCAATATGTGTATTGTTTCATAACATGACCAATAGGGAAATGTGCATTAGATGATGATATATGTACAATTATATATAATATTACCTGCCTTCTTGGGGAGGGGAGAAGAATGAGAAGAAAGGGAAATTATTTCTAAATGTATTTCAAAAAATATTCAAATTAATTAAAAAAAACTATATAAGGATCTCAGAAGAAATATAGTATAACCTCACTATTTAAAGAAGTAGAAACTGAGGCACAGAGTTTGAAATTTACTTACAATCACATAGCTTATAAACATATGAGATAGGAACGAGGAAACTAGGACACTAAATGGAAATTATTAATTTTTTATCACATGATATATATTTCCATATTATGCATTTTGTAAGTGAATAATCTTAAAAAAACCAAAACCCCAAATCATATACCCAAAGAGACACGTAATAAATCATATTTTTTTCTGTACTTATACTCCAATAGTGCTTTCTCTGGAGGTGAGTAGCATTCTTTTTCATAAGTCTCTCAGAATTGTCCTGAATTATTCTATTGCTATTAGTAGCAAAGTCTATCAAATTTGGTTATTCCACAATATTTCAATTACTGTGTATAATTTTTTCCTGGTCCTGCTTATTTCACTATGAATCAGTTCATGTAGGTCTTTCTAGTTTTTAATGAAATTATCCTGTTCATCATTCCATATAGCACATTAGTATTCCATCACCATCATATACCACATTTTGTGCAGCCCTTCCCTAATTGAGGGACATCTCCTTAATTTCCAATTATTGCTACATTTTAAGCATTGTAATTCTCATTTTATAGATATTGAAATAAAGAACAGAATATTGTGAATTGCTCAATATCAAACAACTAGTAAATCCAGCAGAGTAAAAACAAAATACTTTTTAAAGTCTTCCCAATATAATGTTTTACATTTTGAGTCTACTTCAAGTATGAAATACAACTTCTAAACTAAAAGTAAAGTTCCCATATTTCAGTGACTAAAACACAAAGAGAACACGAGGAGTTGATAATTCAAGAGATTCCATGTTGCTGTTTGGATGAAGAAACATAGACACTAAGAGTATTTTAAATGGTAATATAAAACATAATATTGTTGTTCTTCACTTTTAGAAGATATTTAATCAAAAGATAATTTTATCCTGTTACTGGAGGATATTTGGTTTCCATGGATAATTGCCTAATGCAAAGTCAAAATACATAGATTTACAGTCAGCAGGTATAAGCAATAGTCTCATCAAAATTTCAAGTTTCCAAAGTGTGTTTCACTTATTCTCATTTACTTTACCTGATAAAGTAAACATCATTATAGTTCAAAAGATTGAAATCTAGATGGTGATCAATTATAAATATTCGGCTTATTTATTTTTGACTATTTCTTCTTTGTATTTTTAAGAACCCTCTCCTTTTATGAAAAAAAGAATTAAAATTTATTTTAATCAGAGTTACAAATAGTGCCTTAGCCAATTATCCAGTCAAATGCTTCTTTTATAAGTACAAATACTACGTAAAGCTCTGTAGAAATTTTGAAAACTCTTTACAAAAATTCTGACTAAGTTGTAGATGCCCACAATAAAATTTATTTTTATCAACTGTATGTTTTCCCTCAACTAAAACTATTAGAGGTTGAAACCACCAGTTTGGCCTTGTGGAGAGATGTATAGATTTTTTCCAAAGCTTCTGAAATTTTATTAGACAAATTATGATTATACATCTAAAAATAAACTTGTATAAAATAATCACAATTAGAATTAGATTTTTTTTCCTATGAGAAAACTTCAGGTTTCCTTAATGCTTAATTCTGAGACTTTGCAATAAATGACTGTTGAGGGAGATGGGGATAGGAACTTGAGCTGGGAGATTTCATGGGTGTAGGGGGCTCTTGATGGGGAATTTCTTCTGACAGTAATGGTGGGTACCTTATCTACAATTCTGTAGACATAGAACATTTCTTTAAGCACTAAGAGATTGATGGTTAATCAATAAGCTCCTACTAAGTGAATTAAGTGCCAGGCACTGTGCTAAGCAATAGAGGAATGAAAAAAAAGTAAAAAAAACCTGACATGCTCAAGGAACTTATGCTATAGTGGAGAAGCCAATACGTTTAGGGTTCATAGGGAAATGAAAATCACCTTGATGAACTTTTTCAAAATAAAGTATATACTTTTGATCAGTTTACACAGTCAGATATTGGGTATAGCCCTGCTTATTCTCACAAAGTCAAACTATTTCTTCTTTTCCACTTGGGATAAAAATGTAGACATGAATCAGTCTATCTCTACTTCCAAGTAACAACATACATCTTCCTTTTCAAAGTAATAATGGCACAACTGCCCCCAGAGCTGTCTTGTTCTCTTTAAAGTCCTTTGATTATATTAGAAATGCTGATTTTAAATACATATAAAAGGTCTATTAATACATTTAAATGCATATAAAAGGTCTTATTAATGAATGATGGAAAGTGAAGTGAGTAGAACCAGGAGAATGTTGTGCACAATAACAGCAATCAACTGTGAATGACTTAACTATTATTGGCAATGAAAAGATCCAGGACAACTCCAGGGTTCTCATGATGAAAAAAAAAGTCTATTAACTGCTATGGAATGAACTGACAGTCTGAATGCAGATATAAACATGCCATTTTTCACTTTATTTCATCCATGAAATATTTCTACTGTAGTATATGTCACATGTAAATATGCATTGTATAATAACTCATTACCTGCTGCCCTGGGTTGGGATGAAGGGTGGGAGGGAGAGAGAACATGGATTGTAAAATGTCAGAAAAAACAATTATTGAAAATTTTCTTGATATATAATCTGGAAAACTTTTAAAAATAATTTTAAATAAGAAAGCAAAGAATACTGTATATAGAATTTTTATACTTTGGTTTAATACAATTACTTATCTTCCTCTAGTTCCTTTATATTGTTAGATACATGGACAAATATCAAGTGCACCAAAGAATTCTGGATAATATTTGAGACACCATTTGCTGTGAATAAATGTATAAAGAATGAATAAAATCCTCACTTTAATAACCATTGTAACTTAAACTACTTGCAGAACCTGTTATTATTTTAGTATAAAGACATGTCTTTCCTGTATTGAGGGGGTTTTTAAAATGGAGTTGTTAAGTTTACAAGCATTTATTAAGTGCTTACTATATACTCAACAATTCTAAATTCTGGGGATATAAAGAAAAGTTTACCTTAAATTTCCATGCCCTTTTATACTAAGGGGGTAGGACAGTGAATACACAAAAAGCTTGGTACAAGGTATATATATACATATATATATATATATAT